>NC_135235.1:607166254-607514587 GCF_051348905.1 Ranitomeya variabilis | reverse complement strand
ACTAAACTTAGAACGATATTAAAATGTTCATCCATGAATCCAGATTTGGAGTGTTAAATATGTTGTCATCTACTTGAACAACACCTTCTCAATCCTCATGTTTCCTCTTGTAAAATAATAACACTTATATTCACCTCTGGTGCCATTCCAGCGCTGTCAGAACTGGCGTTCCCGAGTGTTGTGTAGAAAATATTATGCAATCCCTGGAAGAGCCAGTGCCGACACAGCTGGAGCGGTACCGGAGGTGAATATACGTGTTATTATTTTACAAGGTTAAACCATGAGGATTGAGAAGGGATTGTCCGAGTAGTGGACAGTCCCTTTTAGGGTGTGGCTAATGTGAATCTTTTCCTGTGTGGCTCCACCTTCACGACTCTTCAAGGAAATGAATTTATATTGCAGATAGCAGTTAAGCTTTGTATTTTACATAATGTACCTAATAATGTTACATATAAAGTAAGCTCTAGAAAGTCTATATAGCAAAAATAACCTATACCCTTAGTTTATAGAGCAGATAAAAACGTACCTTTATTTAGAAAATAGCTAAAAAACCATGAGACAACTACAACAGATGTACACATAAAACACACAACCGTGCTCTCTAGCAAAAACCCTAGATGGGGTACTGCAAGGCCACTACCTGACAGCGGAGGTTGGCACCCTATACACAGATGCGAGATTGGCGCCCCCGCTCGTCGGCGGCTGACCCTATTGCTCCTAAATGCGCCCTACTCATAAGGTGTACCATACAAACTGTCATAGACACCCAACAGGAAAGCTGTTAGTCAGACAGCATAGATAGATGGTAGATATGCGTTACTGTTGAATTGTTGTTCTACCCTCAGCAGGGCTGCATGTGGCAGGGTGAGAGACACGGACTAAAGACATTTGTGCAAAAAACAAAATGTGCTCGTGAAAAAACAACCACTAACTACCTCTGTACCCTGTCCAGAGATGCCCTGCCTGGCTGTGGAGGTTGGCACCCTACTGTGCAGCGGATATGGCGCCCCCACTCACCGATGGCTGACCCTGAAATGACCCTATTGATATACTAAAACTCTGTACAATCTGGGTACACAAAATGTGGAATAAACTTAAAGATAAAGCCTATCCCACAAAACAGGGCAAGCAGGCAGGAACATAACTCCAAAAAGTCAATAGACAGAAAATTGAGACCTAACCATTGATAAACATCATATCTCATGACAGAGGATAAGAGCCGATACTTATCATGTTGATGAGCTGAACACCTCAACGCGTTTCGCCAAAAGGCTCATCAGGAGGTCCAGATATGCATCTGCATATCTGGGCCTCCTGATGAGCCTTTTGGCAAAACGCGTTGAGGTGTTCAGCTCATCAACATGATAAGTATCGGCTCTTATCTTCTGTCATGAGGTATGATGTTTATCAATGGTTATGTCTCAATTTTCTGTCTATTGACTTTTTGGAGTTATGTTCCTGCCTGCTTGCCCTGTTTTGTGGGATAGGCTTTATCTTTAAGTTTATTCCACATTTTGTGTACCCAGATTGTACAGAGTTTTAGTATATCAATAGGGTCATTTCAGGGTCAGCCATCGGTGAGTGGGGGCGCCATATCCGCTGCACAGTAGGGTGCCAACCTCCACAGCCAGGCAGGGCATCTCTGGACAGGGTACAGAGGTAGTTAGTGGTTGTTTTTTCACGAGCACATTTTGTTTTTTGCACAAATGTCTTTAGTCCGTGTCTCTCACCCTGCCACATGCAGCCCTGCTGAGGGTAGAACAACAATTCAACAGTAACGCATATCTACCATCTATCTATGCTGTCTGACTAACAGCTTTCCTGTTGGGTGTCTATGACAGTTTGTATGGTGCACCTTATGAGTAGGGCGCATTTAGGAGCAATAGGGTCAGCCGCCGACGAGCGGGGGCGCCAATCTCGAATCTGTGTATAGGGTGCCAACCTCCGCTGTCAGGTAGTGGCCTTGCAGTACCCCATCTAGGGTTTTTGCTAGAGAGCACGGTTGTGTGTTTTATGTGTACATCTGTTGTAGTTGTCTCATGGTTTTTTAGCTATTTTCTAAATAAAGGTACGTTTTTATCTGCTCTATAAACTAAGGGTATAGGTTATTTTTGCTATATAGACTTGATTATTAACCTAAGCTGTTACATCAGCATTCGTTTTCTTAAGCTCTAGAAAGCTAACAGCAAAAGTGGTGACAATATATTGACAAAAACTTACTGAAAAGTTCCTTTTAACATGAAACAGTATTGTTGCCTGTCCAGGCTCCAGTGCTAGTGCAGCGCCCCAGAGTCCTGGTCGTTGCAGTACTGTGGCTCCGCCACTATGGGGAGCTATGGTGCGTCTGATGGCACTGAAGGAGTTCATCTGATCAGGTATCACAGACACCAATACATTTCACAGTCGGGCCTCTGGGGGGAGCTAAGGGTTCTATTCACTAGGCCACTCCCCACCATAGTGGGTAAACTGGGGGTCAGGCAGGAAGTTAGATCAGAAAGCTGACTGGGTTGGAACCAGGCAACACCTTGTGGCAGAGGGTGTTGTAGGGGAAGATACAGTAGGGTCTCTGTCAGGGGTGGGATCCTGACAGAGGCTTGGCAACTTGAACGAACGTAACGGGACCGTGCCTGCTCCGGGTAGCGGCGGTGCCCAAGGAAGGATTAGAAGAGAGATAGATTGTGCTGAGTGAGAAACGAGATCACGCAAAAGGAGAAATACCAGTAGGAGTCGTGCTGTAAGACCGAAGCAACATCCTACTAAGGCGCACTACCGGTGGCCGGAACGCCGAGGGAGTATCATAACATTCAGCTTCAAGCAATACTCCAAACAGCGGCAGGACAGTCAGTCTAAGGCGGGCTGTCTAACTTTAATCACCTATGCAGTCTTGGGGGGCAACTTGTGGAGAGGGGCGACTCTAGGGTCCCGGAAGAGCTCCGAGCCTACCCGTCAAACGGGTGCCATCCCAACCAGAACAACAGGGAGGGACGGAGGATTAGCAGAACATCATCTAATCGAGTTGTGAGGGAACTTAAGAAACAGACACAACAGTTGTGGGGACTTTCTGTAAGCACAGCAGGGAAGGACCACAACACATAGCGCTAGAAGGAAGGCACCGATTTCCACCTGTGAAGAGAACTCTGGAGGTGCTATTGGACCGGCCGGACTTGCGGAGCCTGGTGAACCGTATTCTGGACTGAGGACCCAGAGATCTTCAGTAAAGAGGTAAAGAGACTGCAACCTGGTGTCCTCGTTATTTACTGCACTGCACCACTACAGCCTCATCACCACCATCTACATCATATCTATCACTGTACGCCCCTCGGCAGGGTCACGGACCGGGCCTAGCCACTGTGACAACCCCAGAGCAGAGACTCACAGGCCCTGTACCGGGTACCCCTACGGCCCTGCGGCGGTGGGGGCGCTACACTAGGCCTTGCACCCACCTCCTATGGTTGGCTCCCTATGTAGTAGTCTATGCTGAGTTACACAACTAACCTGACAAGCATGTCTATTTTCCTAACCCAATGCTTTTAGAGGCAAGTTCAGGCAGCCATGTATTGCCTGAGTATTCGGGAAGTACAGCACCTTGCTACCATGTGCAGGACTTAGCTTTATCTTCCATGAGCCAGGTGGCTATTATGTTTCCTGCAACTCATGTCTGCTTTCTAGCAACCAACTAAACACTGCTAGCAACAAAGCTGAAGATTACAAACTCGTTTCTGCTATCGTAGTACCTGTTTAATACCTGTTTCTGCTATTCTGGTGATATCGCACACTACAATTCAGCTGTTCCTGTGGTTATCTTTATCCCTGCTGTTACTTACAAGCTTGCATAAACTTCTCTGCTATTCCTGTGTGCAAACTCTCTCCACCTGCTTCTAGCCTTGCCTATCCATTTGCTGTGCTGCATACTCTGCTGTCTAGCTTTTTGCTGTTTTCACGTCATGTGGCAAATCTAGCTTACTACATCATCGGCTCCATGCTGCTCACGCTGACCTATGGCTTAGAGAATTCACTTCACCAGGTGAGTCCATAAGAAGTATAAAATAATCCCCCATTAAGAAGCTGTAATCGGTCCGAATTTCAACATTTAAAGGGATTGTCCAATACTGTCTGTTTTGTGTCCCCCAGCAGCCACATGACATTATGTAATTTGAGTGTTGCAGCCCATCAGTGGCCGTTGATGGGCCATAGCCCTTGCATGTCCATCAGATCAAACTGTACATCTGACAGAAGTGTGCAGGCTTCATGCATGTAAGTAAGCAAAAATGCCATGAGAGGTGGCCAAATACTGTTAATAATGGTGAAACAATTATAATTTCATAAAGTCGTAGTAAAGAGCTTTGAGTCTGTCACCCAATCATTTCTTGTTGGAATAGAGCGTTGAGTGCCCAAGGTTGTATACTCTGGTTCAGGCAATAATAACCTATTAACCTTAGCTCGACACATCAATTAGACATTGAATTCATGTCCAATAAATGGTAGTTTCCCTGATTTGATTGCTCTGGTGAAGTCTCTCTTTTTCCTGTAGGCAACAGGGTGAACCTGGACCTAATAACCATTAATGGCTAAGCAGTACTGCTCCTTCCAGTTTGGACAACCAGAGTATACGTGGCTCTGGTGAAACCATGATTAAGAATGAGTTAATCTTTCTGTAGAGTGCAAACACATCATGTTATTTCCTTTGCCCACCTTGTTGAGACTGGGAAACATGAGACTCCCTTCTTCTTAATGGAATGCATCCTGAATTACATCCTCGGGGACCCTACAGAGGATGGAGGATAGGAAGCTGAGCTGCCTAATGGAGATTATACCTTTCAAGATGCTTGGATGAAAGTGGTGTGATTTACACAGATAAAAATAGTATGGTTAGATAGTTTGAGGAAAATAAGGTATTTTGATCCATGCTGGGTCACTTTAGTTCCCTTATGAATGGAGACGTGTGCTACAAGGAGCAACTCAAGTTACAGGAATGTAATATTGGGAAATCCAAGAAAAGGATATAAATAACTACCTCCATCTTTTAGAAATCTATTAATATGTGCATCAAACAACGGAGTCAGCCAAGGCAACATTGATTGAACTATCATGTGATTTGTCCTAATAAATGGCCATTTACAAGAACTGTCTTCTTTTCTATTTTGTACAATAACATTGAAAGGAATCTATATTTTCCACTGTCATGTAATTAAATTTGGGCAATAAGTTGGACTGATAATGATTTGTGACTAATGTCCTTACTGATGTCAAAAGCTAAGGTTGTGCTTGAAATAGAAAATTTGATCCTAATCCTCTTGTGATGCCATAGACCACACTCTCAATTTACAGGTTATTAGCCACATACCAAATGGTGGAGGTTCTTTTAAAGGGAACCTGTCAGCAGGATTGTGCACAGAAACCTACAGACAGTGTCAGGTTGGAGTCGTTATACTGATGAAAATGATACCTGGGTGATGAAATCCATCTTGTGGTTGTTCTTTAATCTTTATTTTCAGTTTTGAGTTAATGATATGCCCGTGCTCCGGGGCGGCCTGAGGGGGGGGGTCTTCATGTGGTGCTCTGATTAGATATTCATACTGATGGCCTACGACAGGTCACTGATCCCTCACTTTCCTGCCCCCTAATTAACATAATGAATATTATGTATACATGCTAAAAAAAAAAAAAACTTCTGCAGGCAATCGCCAACAGTGGCACCTGCACTGCTTCATAACTGCATGTGTACTGTGCATGTAATTATTATGGATGAGGTTATCCTAATATAAAAAAAATCCATATGAAAATGGCGTCTGCCTGCCTGCGCAGTAGCAGTTGTTGGTGTATAGAGGTGATCCGATAGCTGTTACTGCGCAGGCTCCGTGGCACCATCTTAGTGGAGGAAATTTGTTATTCTCTAGCAGGATGGCGCCGCCTGCGCCATAGCAGCTATGGGATCACCTCTATATACACCGATAGCTGCTACTGCGCAGGCGCGGCGGGCGCCATTTTCAAATGGATTTTTTTTTTTTTTTTAAATATCAGGTCAACCTCAACCATAATAATTAAATGCACATTACACATGCGATTATGCTGCATCGCAGGTGCCACGGCTGGTGCCTGTCTGCAGAAGGTTTTTTTTTTATAGTATGTACAGTATATATAATATTCATTATGTTAAGTATGGGGCAAGCCACTGAGGAATCAGTGACCTGTCATCAGTCTGCATTATGAATACCTTAGCAGAGCACCACATAAAGACCCCCCACAGGCCGCCCCGGAGCACGAGCATATCATTAACTGAAAACTGAAAATAAGGATTAAACAAAAACCACAAGATGGATTTCATCACCCAGTTATCATTTTAATCAGTATAATGGCACCAACCTGACACTATCTGTAGGTTACTGGGCACAATCCTGCTGAAAGGTTCTCTTTAAAGGGAACCTTTCACATGAAAGTACAGTCCAATCTGCTGGCGTCTTGTTATAGAGCAGGAAGAACTGAGTAGATTTATACAGTATGTAATTTTGGGAGAAAAGATTCAGTATAGCTTGTGTTAAGAGGACCTTTCACCAAATTTTTCATGTTGAGCTGGACACACGACATAATAGTGGTTGGAGAGTGGAATAAAACATTGTTGTTTTTTAAATTTCACCTCCCTGTTGTGGAGATATTACCAAAGCATCTGATCAGTCTCATTAGGAACCTTTACATCGACCAAGAAGCAACAGTGCAAATGGAACAGGGCAACACTGCAGGGTACAAAGTAGGACAAAGCGTCAGACAAGGCTGCATCCTGTCACCATTTTTCTTCAATTTATATGCCGAAGCTATTTTCAGACAGGCTGGACATGCCGAAAAAGAATAAGGAATCAAAATTGCTGAACGAATCATCAGCAATCTTAAATACGCAGATGATAGAACATTGATAGCAAAAGGCGTAGAGGGAATGAAGGACTTATTACGAAGTGTCAAGATGGAAAGCTCAAACATGGGACTCCTACTCAATACAAAGAAGTCAAAGATATTAACTACAGCAGATACACATTTGATATGGACACCGACAAATTGGAAATTGTGAAGGACTTAAACCTACTCGGATCGATGATAACTCAAGATGCAGCGACGACACAGGAAGACAATAAGAGAATAGCTATGGGCAAATCAACAATGAAGTCACTGGACAAGGTCTTCAAATCAAGGAACGTTTCACTGGTGATAAAGACATGGCTAGTACATGGTTTGGTTTTTTCTATAGTAACATATGGATACAAAACCTGTAAAATAATGAAACAAAACAGAAGAAGAATCAGCGCCATCTAAATGTGGTGCTGGAGAAGGATGTTATCAATGCCATGGGTGGCAAGAGGAACACACAAATCAGATTTGATACAAATCAAGGTAGAAATAGAAATGTCACTTGAAGCAAGGTTCACGAAGCTACGACTTGCCTACTTTGTACACATCATATGAAGAGAGCAGTCAATGGAGAAGGACATCATGGTCGGAAGAATAGAGGAGCAAAGCGAAGAGGAAGACCAGCAACCCGATGGTTTGATGCTGTCAAGATAATGGCGAAGAAGACCATGGTGGACTTATCTAGGCTTGCACAAGATCAATCTTTCTACGTTCGTCTTTCAAGTCGCCATGGATCGAGATTAAAGGGCCACTGTCACCCCCCTCCAGCCGTTATAAACTAAAAGAGCCACCTTGTGCAGCAGTAATGCTGCATTCTAACAAGGTGGCTCTTTTAGTTTTAGGTTCAAGTATACCCAAAATAAAGCGTTTTGATACTTAGCCACAATACCGGTCTCTAGCCAGGGAGGCGGGTCCTCACTCCCCAGCTTGAACCGCTACTCTGCCATCACTCCAATCTTCATGGGCTTTCGGCACCGCCCCTCAGCGCTGTTTACATTTCAAAACCGGCGCCTAACTTTTGTTATTTTTGGGTATACTTGTACCTAAAACTAAAAGAGCCACCTTGTTAGAATGCAGCATTACTGCTGCACAAGGTGGCTCTTTTAGTTTATAACGGCTGGAGGGGGTGACAGTGGCCCTTTTGTCGGGGTCGTAACGACAATATACCCTCATTCACCAGTCATTCCAAATTAAACTATAAGCATGTGGTACCGGGTAAGAATGAGTCAGACAGGTAGCTGGTTCAATCTCAGTGCATGCTCATGTGACTATATGTGTCAGCCACAGTCATACCAATTGAACTTTATTTTCCAAATACACGGTACTAAAAAGGAATGCAATAGGCGGGGTTTAAGCAGTATACGTCTAGTGCTCAGTCCTTCTGATTCGTCGGACGTCTCCTGGTGGATTCCTCCTCTTCTTTCTATTTCCAAGTTTCGATTTCAGAAGAAATGAAACTTTAACCTTTCAGATTCTAAACTGAAGTGAAGAATGAACACTGGCAGCCATCTTTAATACAGTTACATTTGCATTAGCAAGGGAAAACTTATTGTTTCACAGTATAAAATATATAAAAGTACAAAAGGTATATAAGAAAATATATTTTCACCTTGACAATCCCCCCTAAACACTAAGTTTTTCCCTTACAGAAAGATCCTTTGAGACTGTCCATGTGATGGGGAAAGGGGAGGTGGATTTCTTCATCCAGACGCCTCAGAAACTCTCCCCTAGCGAGAGGCCTCCAGGCAGCTGAACCCTTCACTAACCTCACATGGAGTTCTCCCACTGTCCCTAAACTAAATCTCTTAGCATCATCTGAGAATGGGGGGTTTTGTCTACTCTCTTGAGAGGAATATACTTCGGGACCTCCCCTGGATCAGTACCATCGTACTCTGGTGGATCTATTTCTTGATTGAGGAAGGCGCCAGTCGGAGTTGCTTTGGCAATAACCTTTTTATACAAGGGAATAACACAACAGAGGATTATCGATTCAATTATAAGGAGGGCAATTAGTATCAAACAAACTTATTGAAGGAATCCCTTGATCCCACCTAACCAACTGGAGAAGAAAGATATGTCTGCTCCAGCATACATGACACGTCGTCTTATTGTCCTAATTTGTTCAACTTCTTTAGAAACCTTCAGGTCTTTCGGATCTACATTTCGCCATTCAGGTCTGGCTGTCTATATTTCGTCTCGTAAGTCTTTGGTCATACCGTCAATGAATGTATTTACCAATACTCTAACATCAAGTGGGTTTATGGGACTGTACTCCATGTCTTCCCATTTCAGCTATAACTGTCCAAAGTATAGCTCTACACTCTCTCCTTTATCACATCTGTAGAAAATCTTAATTTGCGTCCTAGCACGTCACCTGTTTTTGTGCTCACCAACTCCCTAGGCCTGCCTAGGTGCACTTATACGTCCAACATATGGTCATTATTTGTCTGTAAAATGAGAAAGGTTGGTTCTCAGGGTCAGCCAAATGTTTTTGCATAGCTAGCTAGTCAGAGGGCCTCCAGGGATAATACTCCTGTATCTGTCTTACCCTACCTGATGTGGTTGGTTCTCTGGTGGTGGGGAGTGACATGACATGCTGGTCTACAGCTCCTTCCCAAAAGGATTGCTGTCAGCCTACTCCTAAAAGTTAATGTCCCCACTATCCGCCAACCACAATCCTGTGTCAGCTTCTTATGTCACTACATGTGATCTTGTCTGGACAGGATTCAGTGTAATTCTTTTAGGTCGGGTTGCAGCACGGGTCATACAAGTGTTAGGGCCCAAATCCTCAACTATACCCTGGAAGGCATCACAGCTATAATTGACAAACCTTTGTTCACTGTAATATATATATTTGATCCATTCAACATTTTTATTAATCTGCACTTGTGGGATTATAGAAGCAAAGCCAGCATAAATCTGGTTCTGGGCTTTAAACTGGTCAGGCACCCCCCTTGGCACTCCAATGGTATAAATATATACTAGTGGATCTTCTTCATAACTCATGTGGAGCTGATCAAAACTTCTCTGTCTGGTAGGTTCATCAGGTATCTTTGGTGTACATATATTGTGTATGTTTAATTAGCAAATCAGTATCTAGAGAACTGCTCTCTTTGCAGAAACGTGTACGGTTACTTCTCCTGGGACCTTTAGTTTAGGTTCCTTATGAATTAGTGGGACATAATCTGGGCAATCAGTGGGCTTCAAACCTTTCAACAGATTCATGACACAGGCAGTGGTGTTGTCATCAGGAAAAAGCAATGCATGTGTGTATAGGTGTGTATTCGCAGCAGCACAAGCAATACATCCTACAGAGATATTCTGAACTCTTACATTGTATCTCACCCATTCTAACCATAGTTTTTTTCCTTGGGGCTGTTTGTGTTTCTATGGAGAAAACCTCTTGCCAACTGAGACCTGGAATGGGTATCACTTCATTAACTACATTTCGCAAACGCTAGTGCAGCGCCCCAGAGTCCTGGTCGTTGCAGTACTGTGGCTCCGCCACTAAGGGGAGCCATGGTACGTTCGATGGCACCGAAGGAGTTCCTCCAATCAGGTATCACAGACACCAATATGTTTCACAGCTGGGCCTCCGGGGGGAGCTAAGGGTGCTATTCATTAGGCCACTCCCCACCATAGTGGGTAAACTGGGGGTCAGGCAGGAAGTTAGAGAGAACGCTGACGGGATTGAACGGAGCAACACCCTGTGGCAGGGGGTGTTGTGAAGGGAGAGACTGTAGGGTCTCTGCCAGGGGTGGGATCCTGGCAGAGGCTTGGCATTGAAAGAACGTAACGGGTCCGCGCAAGCTCCTGGAAGCGGCGGGACTCAAGAAAGGACTAGAAGCGAGACAGATTGTGCTGAGTGAGAAACGAGATCAAGCAGAAGGAGGATACCAGCAGGGGTTGTGCTGAAAGAGGCAGCACCTTGCTGAGGCGCAATACCGGTGGCCGGAACGCCGAGGGAGTGGATTAGAATACAGCTTCAAGCCATACTCCAAACAGCGGCAGGACAGTCGGTCTCAGGCGGGCTGTCTACCACATATCACCTATGAAGTCTTGGGGGGCAATTGCGGGAGAGGGGCGACTCTAGGGTCCCGGAAGAACTCCAGGCCTACCTGACAAACGGGTGCCATTCCAACCTGAATACAGGGAAGGGGTGGATTACAGAGGAACATCAAATCGAGTTGTGAGGGAACTTAAGAAACAGACACAACCGTTGTGGGGTTACTTTCCGTGAGCACAGCAGGGAAGGACTACAACACATAGCGCTAGAAGGAAGGCACAGATTTCCACCTGAGAGGAGAACTCTGGAGGTGCCATTGGACCGGCCGGACTTGCGTAGCCTGGTGAACCGTGTTCTGGACTGAGGACTCAGAGATCTCCAGTAAAGAGGTAAAGAGACTGCAACCTGGTGTCCTCGTTATTTACCGCGACTTACACCCCACAACCGCACCGCTACATCGCTACCATTACTACTACCTATTACACCGGACGCCCCCCACTGACGGACAGGGCCACGGACCGGGTCTAGCCACCGTGACAACCCCGAGACTGAGAACTAGAGGCCCGGCTCCGGGTACCCCTCGGCCCTGCGGCGGTGTGGGGGCGCGCCGCAGACTTGGCGTCACGAACAGGATCTACTTAAGCCTGAAGAATCAGGTCATGTGTGCCTAGAGACTGTGATTTGTTGTGCTTGGACTGTACTTTATTACAAAGACTGTGCTGCGCCAGTTGCCGCCAAAATCCGCCGCCATTGCAGCGCTGAGGAAAGCGCAGGAAGAGAAGAGGGGCGTGGAGTGGGCGTAGACGAGCTGGAGAGCGCGAAGAAAAATGGCCGCCCAGTCTAAGTATTTTTGTGTCCTGAGGACGTGCCCGTCAACAGCTGAGGTACGCCTCCTGATCTTGGTCGGAGGGTGGAGACCATGGGGACGGGGCCGCCCACGGAAGAGACCGCGGGAAGAAGACGCGGGAAAAGAGCAAAAAATGGCGGCACCAGAAGCACCACGCAGAGCTGAGTCGGCTCAGTCTGAGGCCGCGGCGTCCGAGACAGACTCCGAGGCACCGCTGCTGGGAGGTCTGACCCTTACCGAGTCCCCGATGGGCCGACCTCCGACGCCGTTATCGGAGGGACGTGTGGCTGCGGCTGAGGCCCGCCAGCTGGCCCGCCGACTGAGGGCCGATGCCCGCGCGCTCACCCGGGTAGGCCAACCCACCGAGATCAAGCTGTCTCCCATTGCCCCTTACCCGGGCCCGGCTGAAAGCACCCCACCTGCACCGGGTCTGAAGATCATGCCGGATGCGGAGCACTTACGGCGCCTTATGGCAGAGTGGCGGAGCCGGCCCCAGCCTGCAGAACAAGTGGACTTGGTTGGTGTCCCCGAGATCCCGCCCTCGCACTGGGGTGTTGTGGTGGCCTTCCATCCCCAGCAAGGGAGAGGGGTCATACAGGAGATTGGGGAGCCGATCCAGGTCCGGGTGGACCGAGAAGAGGTGGAACCTTCTGGCAGGCGGTTTGATTGTAACCTGGAGCCGGGGGACGCCGTCACCTATACGAGGTGGAGAAGGAACACCAGTGAGACGGGCTGGTTTGCCCGGGGGGTCCAACGATGTGTCGCCCTCCAGGCTGCTGCTGGGACACCAGAAGAGGATAGTCCCGGAGGAAAAGCAGCGGGACCTGACCCCGCGGAACCGGGGGAAGTTCGACCTCACCGCGCCCCGGAGAGGCGGGTACGCCTACCGACGAGGAGGACCTCCCGAAGAGGGATTCTATCTTTACTGGAGCCAGGACGGCGTCCTGACTCACCGGACCGATCTGTGGGTCTGGTGAAGCCAGGAAGGAGATCACCTTCCGCTGAACCTCAGTAAGATATTGCTTTCAATGTTGATGAAAATGTAAATAGTTACTGTTTGTTCTTTTAAGTTGCTGCTAAACCCGCCCAGGGTTAATGGATCCCTTTGTTGACCCGGGATCCCCTTTGTTTGTTTTCCTTTTTCTGAAGTTTTTGCACAAAGTTATACAAACTGCAGAAATCATGGACTGTGCATGATTCGAACTTCCTTTGTAAATAGTTTGCACCTTCTTAAAGGTGCTTCCTACTGGTTTTAACCAAAGACACTTTGCGAAGATATTTGCCCTATTGGTTTGAGCCAGAGACACTTTGTGAAGATACCTTTTCTACCGGTTCTAGTTAAAGACACTTTGCGAAGATACCATACTGGAACCTTTGCGTGGGCTGGTAGGCTGAGAAGACGAGCTACCTCAGAAAGACTTGGTCCCCTCTTAAAGGGGATGTGTGAAATTGAACTTGAGAAAGATACTGTTGCAGAACAGTAATGTGATAATGAAGCTTGAAAAAGAAATGTAACTGTTTTACATGCTAAGTTATATGTGTTGAATTTGTTGAAATGTGAAATCTAAATAATGTTTTGCAGAAAGAAAAGATGCAGAGAGCCCGTAGGGGTAGAGATAGAGATCTGCATAGCTGAAAGTAAGGAAGTAATGATGAAGGTGAGGATAGAAGGTCAACCCTGCGTCCCCATAGAAAGTTACTTTGTTACTAAGGACAGAAGGCGAACCCGTAGGGGTTAGAGAGTGAGTCCTTAAAGGAGCCGAGTAGAGCGGGCTCAGAGTTCTTTAAACGAAAGGAATGTTATGTCTATACTATGTATAGTAGCGAAAGGCAGTAGGCCCTGGCTGAACGGGGCGGTCCTGTAAAAGAAAGGAGAGGCAGTAGGTCTGGTGCCATAGGGACAGGCGGTCCTGCAGGTTCAAAGTAGGAGAATGTGAAGTTACCTTACCCTGTAATGTGATTATAGGAAGGCCTTTGGTAAACTAAGAGTGTATGTTTCTTAAAGGCAATGTTAATTTATTGTTCCAGAATTTACACTAAGTAGAATACCCGGTTGGGTAACAGGAGTTATGCATAGCCTGTAATTTATAATGTTGACTATGTTTGTAACGTTAGAAGTGTCCTCACCTCCCATAAAGGGAAGCCTGTTCAAGTATACTTATTGTTTTGCACTCAACAAAATTGTATGTCTTTTTGCTAATCTGTATTGTTGTTTTTCTTCCCAGTCCCGGAGTACTGTGTTTAACCAGGGGGGAGTGCAGCGCCCCAGAGTCCTGGTCGTTGCAGTACTGTGGCTCCGCCACTAAGGGGAGCCATGGTACGTTCGATGGCACTGAAGGAGTTCCTCCAATCAGGTATCACAGACACCAATATGTTTCACAGCTGGGCCTCCGGGGGGAGCTAAGGGTGCTATTCATTAGGCCACTCCCCACCATAGTGGGTAAACTGGGGGTCAGGCAGGAAGTTAGAGAGAACGCTGACGGGATTGAACGGAGCAACACCCTGTGGCAGGGGGTGTTGTGAAGGGAGAGACTGTAGGGTCTCTGCCAGGGGTGGGATCCTGGCAGAGGCTTGGCATTGAAAGAACGTAACGGGTCCGCGCAAGCTCCTGGAAGCGGCGGGACTCAAGAAAGGACTAGAAGCGAGACAGATTGTGCTGAGTGAGAAACGAGATCAAGCAGAAGGAGGATACCAGCAGGGGTTGTGCTGAAAGAGGCAGCACCTTGCTGAGGCGCAATACCGGTGGCCGGAACGCCGAGGGAGTGGATTAGAATACAGCTTCAAGCCATACTCCAAACAGCGGCAGGACAGTCGGTCTCAGGCGGGCTGTCTACCACATATCACCTATGAAGTCTTGGGGGGCAATTGCGGGAGAGGGGCGACTCTAGGGTCCCGGAAGAACTCCAGGCCTACCTGACAAACGGGTGCCATTCCAACCTGAATACAGGGAAGGGGTGGATTACAGAGGAACATCAAATCGAGTTGTGAGGGAACTTAAGAAACAGACACAACCGTTGTGGGGTTACTTTCCGTGAGCACAGCAGGGAAGGACTACAACACATAGCGCTAGAAGGAAGGCACAGATTTCCACCTGAGAGGAGAACTCTGGAGGTGCCATTGGACCGGCCGGACTTGCGTAGCCTGGTGAACCGTGTTCTGGACTGAGGACTCAGAGATCTCCAGTAAAGAGGTAAAGAGACTGCAACCTGGTGTCCTCGTTATTTACCGCGACTTACACCCCACAACCGCACCGCTACATCGCTACCATTACTACTACCTATTACACCGGACGCCCCCCACTGACGGACAGGGCCACGGACCGGGTCTAGCCACCGTGACAACCCCGAGACTGAGAACTAGAGGCCCGGCTCCGGGTACCCCTCGGCCCTGCGGCGGTGTGGGGGCGCGCCGCACTCACTTGGGCCTGTTTTAGCTGTACTGGTAACAGGGGCCTTGGTCGGTCTGAAGCTAATATCTTGGAGCTGTATATGGCCAAATTCTCATGATATCCACTACTAAATACCTAATTAAAATGCCTTCCTAGTACAAACGTCTGCAGATCAGCAGATTGGGGGTTTTCAAGATTCAGGAGGAGGGGGTGACAACTTCTACCCCATTTACAGCCTCTAGGTGGTTACGGAAAAGCTGTTAGATGCATTCTCCCACGATGACTCCTACCCGTCCCATCCTTAGGGAACATGGCTTCGCTAGGTTTATATCCCCAATCATCTCCCGTACTCCAGGCAGCATCTGTCCAATAATAACAATTATTGTTGTCATTTCTGGTAACACATATATAAAACTGGATGATCCCCTCTACCACCCGTTCAGTCTCAAGGCACTTGACTACATCACAGAAATCAAATCGCCAGATATTCACCGGGGCTGTCAGGTTTACCCAGAGAATAGTGGGACCTTAGTATTTTCATTTACATTAGGGGCCGAAAAGGTAGGGGCGAGGATGGCCCCCATTTCCAGGATCAAAAACAACAGCAACATTTCCCTTCAGTCACTACTGTGACTAAACACTGGTTCGGTCTCTTTTACAATATGAGGCGTGGATCCAGATACTCTTTCCTTCAAGTTTTACTGCAGTGGGGGTGACCGGGATCACCGTGTGAAGTCCTTCAAATCTTGTCTGGAGACAATCTCTGCGCACAAACTTTTTCACATACACCAGGTCTCCTGGCACAAAGGGATGGTGTCCAGGAACCTTGTCTGGGTCTGGAAGAGAACTGAAGACAGTTAAATGCACTTTGGCAAGGTGTCCATGTAAGGCCTGCACATAGCTAGTCAAGTCCTAGTACTTGAGCTGCAACTGTTATGGAAAGAAACATTTAAAATTGGGGCTCCTGCCAAACAGAATCTCATACGGTGACAGTCCTGTCTTCCTGTTTGGGGTATATCTTAATGAAAACAAAACTAGAGGAAGGCATTCTGTCCATGGTTTACCAGTCTCTGCCATTACCTTCTGGATTTTAAGCTTAAGAATTCCATTTAGTCTCTCCACTCTTCCACTACTCTGTGGATGGAGTATGCAATGCTTGACTTACCCCCAGTGCTGCCATTACCTCTGACATGATCTCTCCAGTAAAATGGGAACTCCGATCGCTTTCAATGACTTCAGGAACTCCATACCTGCATATGATCTCAGCCATCAGTTTCTTCGCCGTTGTCTTAGCCGTAGCTTTGGCAACTGGGTAGGCTTCTGGCCAACCTGAAAATAAATCAGTGCAGACCAACACATACTCATACGTCCCTACCCTAGGCAACTGAACATAATCAATCTGCAGTCTCTGGAATTGGTTAAAGGGCCGGGGAGTGTGTTTGGATGGGGTTTTCACTGTCCTACTCTGATTATGTGTGGCACATATCATGCAGCTCTGTACCTGCCTTTCTGCGCAGGTGGAAAACTCGGGGGCAATCCATTGTTTCTGTAGGGTGTCACACATGGCCGTCTTCGAGTGGTGCACATTCTCGTGCAGAACCTGTGCCATCATTGGGTACAGTACCTGTGGTAGGCAGACCTTTTCACCCCTCCCCCATAGTCCAGTGATGGTATCAGAGCAAGCCCCTATCTTTTACCACCTATTTTTCTCCTCCTTACTTGCCTGTTCTTGTAACCGGGCTAAGATGTCTTTCAACACAAGTGGAGATGGTGGGGTGTCTAGGTGATGTACTTGAGAGGCTACAGGAGTGCTTGCTGCTTTCTTGGCAGCCTGGTCTGCCAGTGCGTTACCCTTTGTCCGTCCATCAGTGCCTTTGGTATGTGCCTTTACCTTTATGATGCCTGCTTGGGTGGGAAACTGTAGTGCATTCATAAGTTGCTGGACTGCCTCAGCATGTTCAAAGGGGTGGCCATTTGCTGTCAGGAAAGCCCTGGCTCTCCAGATAGGCCCATAACCGTGTGCAATGCCAAAAGCATACCTAGAATCAGTGTAGATATTTACAGTCTTACCTTCTGCTAGTTTGCACGCTTCTGTGAGCGCCTTGAGCTCTGCTTCTTATGCAGACATATGAGCTGGCATTGACTCTGCCTTGATTACCTCATGTTCTGAGACCACAGCATATCTGGTACAGAAGCCTCCTTGGCCATCTTGGTGACGGGATCCATCTACAAAAAGCTCAAAATCAGCATTAGAATAGGCACACTAGAGACCAGCCGTTTCCTGAGACATCAATTCTAGACAATCATGTGGTTTGGAAACCTGATCTTGTTCCTCTGGATCCATTCTAGAAAGAAAAAGAGTGTCCTTTTCCATGTCACCTATTCCTCCCCCCTTTGGATCCAGGGGAACTAGGAGAAGAGTAGCGAGGTTCAGGACAGTGCACCTTTTCAAAATCACATTAGTAGGCATGAGAATAGCACACCAAAGTCGCAGCTGTCCAGCCATGGACATGTGGCTAGGTTGTACCTGGTTAAAGATACTATGTACATCGTGTGGGGTGTGGACCATCAGTGGGTAATCCAAAACAATATCTGAAGATTTGTGTAGCAACAGCTGGACAGACAACACAGTCCAAACACAGGAGGAACTTCCTCTTGCCACCGTATCCAGGCGGCCACTGTAATAAGCAACAGGTCTCTGTTTGTCTCCATAAAACTGAATCAGCACACCTGTAGCATGTCCTGCATAGGTGAGCTCTGTCTGCAAGGCAGTCTGCAATATTGTACGGCAGTGCTCGGGTGTCTTGTAATCATATACGGGGCCTGCAATGTGTAACACTATATCACAGGGCAAATTCCCTCTTTGGGTGGACATAGCGTCTCCTGGATACAAGGGGCCATAAGTGGCAAGGTAGGCCTGACACTCTTGGGCTATGACTGGGCTTCCCTTTTCTAGCTATCTGTTGGGCCAAACAACCTCTATGTGACAGGGTAGAGTTAGCTGGGTTCACTATGGCTCCTATCTGGTGGGTAATTATGTCCCCATACCCTACTGAGAAAAGAACCTGGGATTCCTGAGGTGTGATGTAGTAGTGTGAATGACAGGGGAACCAAACTTCAGATTCCTGGAAAGTCTGGCCTTGTAAGTGTGAAGGTTTCACGGGAAGAGGAGATGTAGGGGCCTTTCCGGGCTGGGGGGTCTGCCATTTACACCGATTAACGCAAGCTCTTGGTCTGAAAATTGACATAACGAGGCTGGGGAGGGACCATATTATCCAACAGGGAGCCCCCCTGTTGATCTTCAATTTGCTATATATATATGCAGGTAAATCTTTTACCAATCTTTTCCTCTAAGACTAGACACAGATCTATTTCACTTCCAATTTCATACAGTACTTATTGCTTTAAACATAAATCTCTCAGCGTGTACTAAACCAAGGACAGAGAAAACTTAGAATGCAATACATGGCCCCCCTTCCCTCTAGTAACACGGAGATAAGAAAAATCACTGCATTCCACAGCGCACAAGGGAGAATACAAAAGCCCAGCTCTTTGCCCCCCTTTCTCTAAGTTCGTAGCACAGATGAGGAAAGAGGAGAAATCTCATAGCGGTCCGCTCCCTCCTCCCCTCTCCTACACAGCACTGATACAAGGCTCCGTATCTTCTACACAGTCACAAATTGCAGCAGTTTTCAGACTTAATTTCTACAAAACTTTCCTATGATCCTCCGTGGTCTGGGCGGAGCCCCAAGGACGGCCCGTACACACACACGCGGCAGGTCTCCACCCAGGTTGGATTCTGCACAACACAAACAGGACACACCTACGCTTCTGGAAAGCTCGTCCCGCCGCCATTACAGGGCGGTGACTGGGACTGCATTTTCATCACCAGTGGCACGGCGGCCATTTTACAATCTATAAGATCACAGTTCAAAGGCATTTTATAACCAAACACATTGTCTGATCCTCCCTCTCCATCAACCTATTTTTCATCCTTTGTTCTTCAAGCTTCGCGCAACTCGCAGATGAGCTTGCGCTTGTTCTAACAATCATTTATCTTTCAACATGCCTCGTTTGTTCTCTATGAGGTTATACCACATAGCCGGCTGCAATCTCCCTGACAAGGGCAATCCTACATGCTTATACAATCTCTCAACATTCTTGACTGCCTTCTTTCCCTCCCGTGACTCTACTATTGCCTTGACTTCCACAGCATCCTCATCTAACTTGTGGGGCACAGACTTCTTTTGCTTTAAGAGACGCAACATGACTCACAGAATACTATGATTTTCTGCAGTAAACCATTGACAGCGATATCAACGCTGGTGTTCTACAATACGGAATCTCGCTCAACGTATTAGAAAAAGAGCCTCGCGCTCAATATTTTCTGTCCCTAACCTGAACACCAGTGATTAACAGACTATCCTGCCACGATATTCTAAACAGTCGGGAGGCGGTCTCCTAGTGAGAGCCCTCCACAGAAATACAGGTGGTCCCTTCTCGGGACGTCTTAATTACCTAGCTGGTACAATATCACAGAGGCTGCGTCTCCTATCCCTTCCTCTAAGCCGCCCCACAATCTACACTCACTGGCCACTTTATTAGGTACACCTGTCCAACTTCTTGTTAACACTTAATTTCTAATCAGCCAATCACATGGCGGCAACTCAGTGCATTTAGGCATGTAGACATGGTCAAGACAATCTCCTGCAGTTCAAACCGAGCATCAGTATGGGGAAGAAAGGTGATTTGAGTGCCTTTGAACGTGGCATGGTTGTTGGTGCCAGAAGGGCTGGTCTGAGTATTTCAGAAACTGCTGATCTACTGGGATTTTCACGCACAACCATCTCTAGGGTTTACAGAGAATGGTCCGAAAAAGAAAAAAAATCCAGTGAGCGGCAGTTCTGTGGGCGGAAATGCCTTGTTGATGCCAGAGGTCAGAGGAGAATGGGCAGACTGGTTCGAGCTGATAGAAAGGCAACAGTGACTCAAATCGCCACCCGTTACAACCAAGGTAGGCCTAAGAGCATCTCTGAACGCACAGTGCGTCGAACTTTGACGCAGATGGGCTACAGCAGCAGAAGACCACACCGGGTACCACTCCTTTCAGCTAAGAACAGGAAACTGAGGCTACAATTTGTACAAGCTCATCGAAATTGGACAGTAGAAGATTGGAAAAACGTTGCTTGGTCTGATGAGTCTCGATTTCTGCTGCGACATTCGGATGGTAGGGTCAGAATTTGGCATGAACAACATGAAAGCATGGATCCATCCTGCCTTGTATGGAGCATCTTTGGGATGTGCAGCCGACAAATCTGCGGCAACTGTGTGATGCCATCATGTCAATATGGACCAAAATCTCTGAGGAATGCTTCCAGCACCTTGTTGAATCTATGCCACGAAGAATTGAGGCAGTTCTGAAGGCAAAAGGGGGTCCAACCCGTTACTAGCATGGTGTACCTAATAAAGTGGCCGGTGAGTGTACAACTAGCTCAATCTATCACTCCACTTCACTACTAGACAATAGTCACGGGTAGGGTGGTTGAACGGAGTACAATGACCGGTGGAGGAGGTGTGGTGTACATGAGGATACGCAGGATGCGACGTCTCCCAGTTGCTGGTTCAGAGCGTGGCACAGGATCACGTTCGATCTCACCACTCGACCGGTCACCTCCCGGACCCAAGGAGACCACAGACAAACCAATAACGGCTGAGACACTAGCAAGTGTGACACATACAGTGTATATGATCGCCACTTACCGTGTGCGGAGGGTGATCAGTCCTCGAGGTCAGCCACTACGGGTATCATCCGCAGACATCCAGGCATGGGTCCAGAGGGTCTCGGATCGCTGTCCACGCCCCCCGTTGGGCTCCAAATTGTCGGGGTCGTAACGACAATATACCCTCATTCACCAGTCATTCCAAATTAAACTATAAGCATGTGGTACCGGGTAAGAATGAGTCAGACAGGTAGCTGGTTCAATCTCAGTGCATGCTCATGTGACTATATGTGTCAGCCACAGTCATACCAACTGAACTTTATTTTCCAAATACACGGTACTAAAAAGGAATGCAATAGGCGGGGTTTAAGCAGTATACGTCTAGTGCTCAGTCCTTCTGATTCGTCGGACGTCTCCTGGAGGATTCCTCCTCTTCTTTCTATTTCCAAGTTTCGATTTCAGAAGAAATGAAACTTTAACCTTTCAGATTCTAAACTGAAGTGAAGAATGAACACTGGCAGCCATCTTTAATACAGTTACATTTGCATTAGCAAGGGAAAACTTATTGTTTCACAGTATAAAATATATAAAAGTACAAAAGGTATATAAGAAAATATATTTTCACCTTGACACTTTAAGCTGAAGGCTAAAATAATAATAATAATAATATTTGGCACCTAATGTTTTAACTTTTGTTAATTCTAAGTGGGTGTTATAAGAGTTTTCACTGGGGGGGATTTACTGTACTTCTTCCCCCTGTATGAAGCTGACCAATCATAAGCAGGCAGCAGCCCAGAGTGTAAGATGTAATTGTATAACTCTGACCTCCTGGACTAATCTCCTACATGATTAGAATGTATAGATGATTAACACCTTTCTGATATGGGAGAGGGCAACAAAGCTGATTTTACCAATGTCACATTACAAACCCTTCTATCAGTTCGCCTCATCTCATAGCACTCTTGGTTCTGCTGCGCTATCCCTTTACCCACATTGCCTGTCCAGAAATGAGTCAAAAATGTCTGTTGTACGTAAAGCAACTGTTGAGCAGGAGAGACCAGGGACGGACACCCTGTTGGTGTAACCTTTTGCAGCGACGCAGTGGCCCAGTAGGTAAGAGGGTACACTTCCACTATCATAGATAGAATTATTGTACTGTAAAGGGCCCATATACTGTTTTTGCTCATAGGATTTTATTTGTTGGTGTCTGCCACTGCAATGAAAAACCTAAGCCATTTTGGGGTGTGTTCTTATTCTGCTGTGTGTTACTGCCTATTTATGGCTGTTTAGTATCGTAGAGGGAGATGAAGTACATGCCGCCAGTGAAAACTGTCGGATAACACCCACTTAAACTTAACAAACGATAGCTCATTAGATACCAAATATTTTGATTGCTAATATCTCCACAATGGAAAGGCAAAATTTACAAAGAAAAACAATGTTTTATGGATCTCTGCAGCCACTGTTACATCACAAGTCCAGTTCATCATAAACCTCTGTTCTTTTCGTTATTTTATGTTCTGTAGGTGGTCCTATCAGTGACTGACAGCTATCTCTGCCAGTCACTGAGTAACTGATAGGGCCGCCCATTGGACCGAAAAACCAAGAAAGAGCAGAAGTTTAAATGATTAAAACACAAGTTGTACTGAATACTTTCTCCCAAACAATATACAGCTGTGCTCAAAAGTTTACATACCCCGACAGAATTTTTACTTTCTTGGCCTTTTTTCAGAGAATATGAATGATAACACCAAAACTTTTTCTCCACTCATGGTCAATGGTTGGGTGAAGCCATTTATTGTCAAACTACTGTGTTTTCTCTTTTTACCTCAAGTCCGTCCCGGGGATTGGGGAGGGTTGTGCACTAGGGGAGACATCACAATTCATAGGGATACAGTTAGCAGCAGTTATGGTAATGTAGCGCCCCCACTGCCGCAGGGCCGAGGGGTACCCGATACCGGGCCTCTGAGTCTCTGCTCTGGGGTTGTCACGGTGGCTAGGCCCGGTCCGTGACCCTGCTGAGGGGCGTACAGTGACGGATAGATGTGGATGGTGGTGGTGGTGCGGTGCAGTAAATAACAAGGACACCAGGTTGCAGTCTCTTTACCTCTTTACTGAAGATCTCTGGGTCCTCAATCCGGAATACGGTTAACCAGGCTGCGCAAGTCCGGCCGGTCCAATGACACCTCCAGAGTTCTCCTTGCAGGTGGAAATCTGTGCCTTCCTGCTAGCGCTATGTGTTGCGGTCCTTCCCTGCTGTGCTTACAGAAAGTCCCCACAACTGTTGTGTCTGTTTCTTAAGTTCCCTCACAACTCGATTAGATGATGTTCTGCTAATCTTCCGTCCCTCCCTGATGTTACGGTTAGGACGGCACCCGTATGACGGGTAAGCTCGGAGCTCTTCCGGGACCCTAGAGTCGCCCCTCTCCACAAGTTGCCCCCTATGTCTTCGTAGGTGATTTAGGTGAGACAGCCCGCCTATGACTGACTGTCCTGCCGTTGGTTTGAAGTATTGCCTGAAGCTGAATATAGTAATACTTCCTCGGCGTTCCGGCCGCCGGTTGTGCGCCTCAGTAGGATGTTGCCTCGGTCTCACAGCACGACTCCTACTGGTATTCTCCTTCTTGCTTTGATCTCGTTTCTCACTCAGCACAATCTATCTCGCTTCCAATCCCTCCTTGGGCACCGCCGCTATGCTGAGCAGGCACGGTCCCGTTACGTTATCTCAAGTTGCCAGACCTCTGTCAGGATCCCACCTGTTGTGGATTCTGTTTGTGGGCTCCCTCTGGTGGTTACTGCTGGTACTGGGTGACTTTGGTGGGTTGCGGCCTTTGGTTTCCACCTGTCCATCTGTGGCTGGGTGTTTCCTATTTTACCTGGCCTTTCTGTCATTTCCCTTGCCGGCTATCAATGTATTCAGATGTGCTCTGTTTGGTTCCTGCCTACCTGCTCCCAGATCTTTCAGGATAAGCTAAGTGCTGATTTTCAGTTGTTTGGTTTTTTGTCCAGCTTGCTTATTATGTCTCTATGCTAGCTGGTAGCTCTAGTGGACTGAGGTTCTCCCCATGTGCCATGAGTTGGCACATGGGTTCTTGTAATCTCAGGATGGTTTTTTTGATTAGGGTTTTTTGCTGACCGCTCAGTCCCCTTTTGTATCGTTCTGCTTTCTAGTTTACAGCGGGCCTCAATTTGCTAAAACTATATATATCATCTCTATGTGTGTGCCTTCCTCTCATTTCACCGTCAATACATGTGGGGGGCAACTATATCTTTTGGGGTTCATTCCGCTGGAGGCAAGTGAGGTCTTTATTTTCTCTGCAGTGCTAGTTAGCTCTTAGGCTGGTGCGTGGCGTCTAGAACCAACGTAGGCACGCTCCCTGGCTATCTCTAGTTGCGTTTGTCAGGCGTAGGGCAGCGGTCAGCCCAGGTTCCATCACCCTAGAGCTCGTCCGTAATATATTTGTACTTTGCTTGTCCTGTGCTATCCCAAGCCATTGGCATTCATGACAGTATAGCCGGCCCACAAAGTGTTAATTGTTTGGGCTGAAGCAGGAGAAAGAGAAGTGTTTAAGGGAATTTTTTTTTTTTTTTTTCCCTTCAGAGTTTTGCTGCCTAGCCCTTAATTGCTGTCTAGCTGCTTCTTACCTCCTCTTAACCCTTGAATGGCTCTGATCTTAGCTGTTTAACATGGATGTCCAGAGTTTGGCTTCCAGCCTGAGTAATCTCGCGGCAAAAGTTCAAAACATACAGGATTTTGTTGTTCACACTCCCATGTCTGAACCTAGAATTCCTATTCCAGAGTTCTTTTCTGGAGATAGATCTACCTTCCTGAATTTCAGGAACAATTGTAAATTGTTTCTTTCTTTAAAATCTCGCTCCTCTGGAGACCCTGCTCAACAGGTCAAGATTGTAATATCTTTCCTGCGGGGCGACCCTCAGAATTGGGCATTTGCATTGGCACCAGGGGATCCTGCATTGCTCAGTGTGGATGCGTTTTTTCTGGCATTGGGATTGCTCTATGAGGAACCTAACCTGGAGATTCAGGCTGAAAAGGCTTTATTAGCCCTCTCTCAGGGGCATGATGAAGCGGAGATATATTGTCAGAAGTTTCGGAAATGGTCGGTGCTTACTCAGTGGAATGAGTGCGCCCTGGCTGCAAACTTCAGAAATGGTCTTTCTGAGGCCATTAAGGATATTATGGTGGGGTTCCCTACGCCTACAGGTCTGAATGAGTCTATGGCTATGGCCATTCAGATTGATCGGCGTTTACGGGAGCGCAAACCCGTGCACCAGTTGGCGGTGTCTTCTGAACAGGCACCTGAGACTATGCAATGTGATAGAATTCAGTCCAGAAGTGAACGGCAAAATTATAGGCGGAAAAATGGATTGTGTTTCTATTGTGGTGATTCAGCTCATGTTATATCAGCATGCTCTAAACGCACAAAAAGGGTTGATAAATCTTTTGCCATTGGTACTCTGCAGCCTAAGTTCATTTTGTCTGTGACTCTGATTTTTTCACTGTCTTCCATTTCCGTCGATGCCTATGTGGATTCGGGCGCTGCCCTGAGTCTTATGGATTGGTCATTTGCTAAACGCTGCGGTTTTAGTCTGGAACCTCTGGAAGTTCCTATTCCTCTGAAGGGAATTGACTCTACACCATTGGCTATGAATAAAAGACAGTATTGGACACAAGTGACCATGCGCATGACTCCCGTTCATCAGGAGGTGATTCGCTTCCTTGTACTTTATAATTTACATGATGTACTAGTGCTTGGTCTGCCATGGTTACAAACTCATAATCCTGTCCTGGACTGGAAAACAATGTCTGTGTTAAGCTGGGGATGTCAGGGGGTTCATGATGATGCACCTCCGATTTCAATCGCTTCATCTACTCCTTCTGAGATCCCTGCGTTTTTGTCTGACTATAGGGATGTTTTTGAGGAGCCTAAGCTCAATTCGCTCCCTCCGCATAGAGATTGTGACTGTGCTATAGAATTGATTCCTGGCAGTAAGTTCCCTAAGGGTCGTTTATTTAATCTGTCACTGCCAGAGCATACTGCTATGCGGAATTATATTAAGGAGTCCTTGGAAAAGGGACATATTCGTCCATCTTCGTCCCCTCTGGGAGCAGGTTTTTTTTTTGTGGCAAAAAAAGATGGTTCCCTGAGGCCTTGTATAGATTATCGCCTTCTGAATAAGATTACAGTCAAGTATCAGTATCCATTGCCATTATTGACTGATTTGTTTGCTCGCATTAAGGGGGCTAGGTGGTTCACTAAGATAGATCTTCGCGGTGCGTATAATCTGGTGCGGATAAAACAGGGTGATGAGTGGAAAACCGCATTTAATACGCCTGAGGGCCATTTTGAGTATTTGGTAATGCCTTTTGGACTCTCCAATGCTCCGTCAGTCTTTCTGTCCTTTATGCACAATATTTTCCGTGAATATCTGGATAAGTTTATGATTGTGTATTTGGATGATATTTTGGTGTTTTCTGATGACTGGTAGTCTCATGTTCTACAGGTCAGGAAGGTGTTTCAGGTTCTGCGGGCCAATTCTCTGTTTGTGAAGGGCTCAAAGTGTCTCTTCGGAGTCCAGAAGATTTCTTTTTTGGGGTACATTTTTTCTCCTTCTACTATTGAGATGGATCCCGTCAAGGTTCAGGCGATTTGTGACCGGACACAACCTACATCTGTTAAGAGCCTTCAGAAGTTCTTGGGGTTTGCTAATTTTTATCGTCGGTTCATTGCTAATTTTTCCAGTATTGTTAAACCTTTGACTGATTTGACTAAAAAAGGGTGCTGATGTTGCTGATTGGTCTCCTGCGGCCGTGGAGGCCTTTCAGGAACTTAAGCGCCGGTTTTCTTCTGCTCCTGTGTTGTGTCAACCAGATGTTTCACTTCCTTTTCAGGTTGAGGTTGATGCTTCCGAGATTGGAGCGGGGGCGGTTTTGTCACAGAGAAGTTCTAATGGCTCGGTGATGAAGCCATGTGCATTCTTCTCTAGAAAATTCTCGCCCGCCGAGCGCAATTATGATGTGGGTAATCGGGAGCTTTTGGCCATGAAGTGGGCATTTGAGGAGTGGCGTCATTGGCTTGAGGGTGCTAAACATCGTGTGGTGGTCTTGACTGATCACAAGAATCTCATTTACCTTGAGTCTGCCAGGCGTTTGAATCCTAGACAGGCTCGTTGGTCGTTGTTTTTTTCTCGTTTCAATTTCGTGGTTTCATACCTGCCAGGTTCAAAGAATGTGAAGGCAGATGCTCTTTCCAGGAGTTTTGTGCCTGACTCTCCTGGAGACTCTGGGCCTACTGGTATCCTTAGGGATGGGGTAATATTGTCCGCCGTATCCCCAGACTTGCGACGTGCATTGCAGGAGTTTCAGGTGGATAAACCGGATCGTTGTCCACCAGAAAGACTGTTTGTTCCGGATGATTGGACCAGTAGAGTCATCTCCGAGGTCCATTCTTCTGTGTTGGCTGGTCATCCTGGAATATTTGGTACTAGAGACTTGGTGGCCAGGTCTTTTTGGTGGCCTTCCTTGTCTAGGGATGTGCGTACCTTTGTGCAGTCTTGTGAAGTGTGTGCTCGAGCTAAGCCTTGCTGTTCTCGGGCCAGTGGGTTGTTGTTATCCTTGCCCATCCCGAAGAGGCCTTGGACGCACATTTCCATGGATTTTATTTCTGATCTCCCGGTTTCACAGAAAATGTCCGTTATCTGGGTTGTGTGTGACCGCTTTTCTAAGATGGTTCATTTGGTGCCCTTGCCTAAGTTGCCTTCCTCCTCTGAGTTGGTCCCTTTATTTTTTCAGAACGTGGTTCGTTTGCATGGGATTCCGGAGAATATCGTTTCTGACAGGGGATCCCAGTTTGTGTCTAGATTTTGGCGGACGTTTTGTGCCAAGATGGGCATTGATTTGTCTTTCTCGTCTGCATTCCATCCTCAGACGAATGGCCAGACGGAGCGAACTAATCAGACCTTGGAAACTTATTTGAGGTGTTTTGTTTCTGCTGATCAAGATGACTGGGTTGCTTTTTTGCCACTGGCCGAATTTGCTCTTAATAATCGGGCTAGTTCGGCCACGTTGGTCTCTCCTTTTTTTTGTAATTCGGGGTTTCATCCTCGTTTTTCCTCTGGTCAGGTGGAGCCTTCGGATTGTCCTGGAGTGGACGTGGTGGTGGACAGGCTACATCAGATTTGGAATCAGGTGGTGGACAATTTGAAGTTATCTCAGGAGAAGACTCAGCAGTTTGCTAATCGCCGTCGCTGCGTGGGTCCCCGACTTCTTGTTGGGGATTTGGTGTGGTTGTCTTGTCGTTTTGTCCCTATGAAGGTCTCTTCTCCTAAGTTCAAGCCTCGGTTCATCGGTCCTTATAGGATCTCGGAGATTCTTAACCCTGTATCTTTTCGTTTGGATCTCCCAGCATCGTTTGCTATTCATAATGTGTTCCATCGGTCGTTGTTGCGGAGGTATGAGGTGCCCGTTGTTCCTTCGGTTGAGCCTCCTGCTCCGGTGCTGGTGGAGGGAGAATTGGAGTATGTTGTTGAGAAGATCTTGGATTCTCGTGTTTCCAGACGCAAACTCCAGTATTTGGTTAAGTGGAAGGGTTATGGTCAGGAGGATAATTCCTGGGTGGTCGCCTCCGATGTTCATGCGACTGATTTGGTCCGCGCCTTCCATAGAGCTCACCCTGATCGCCCTGGGGGTTCTCGTGAGGGTTCGGTGACCCCTCCTCAAGGGGGAGGTACTGTTGTGGATTCTGTTTGTGGGCTCCCTCTGGTGGTTACTGCTGGTACTGGGTGACTTTGGTGGGTTGCGGCCTTTGGTTTCCACCTGTCCATCTGTGGCTGGGTGTTTCCTATTTTACCTGGCCTTTCTGTCATTTCCCTTGCCGGCTATCAATGTATTCAGATGTGCTCTGTTTGGTTCCTGCCTACCTGCTCCCAGATCTTTCAGGATAAGCTAAGTGCTGATTTTCAGTTGTTTGGTTTTTTGTCCAGCTTGCTTATTATGTCTCTATGCTAGCTGGTAGCTCTAGTGGACTGAGGTTCTCCCCATGTGCCATGAGTTGGCACATGGGTTCTTGTAATCTCAGGATGGTTTTTTTGATTAGGGTTTTTTGCTGACCGCTCAGTCCCCTTTTGTATCGTTCTGCTTTCTAGTTTACAGCGGGCCTCAATTTGCTAAAACTATATATATCATCTCTATGTGTGTGCCTTCCTCTCATTTCACCGTCAATACATGTGGGGGGCAACTATATCTTTTGGGGTTCATTCCGCTGGAGGCAAGTGAGGTCTTTATTTTCTCTGCAGTGCTAGTTAGCTCTTAGGCTGGTGCGTGGCGTCTAGAACCAACGTAGGCACGCTCCCTGGCTATCTCTAGTTGCGTTTGTCAGGCGTAGGGCAGCGGTCAGCCCAGGTTCCATCACCCTAGAGCTCGTCCGTAATATATTTGTACTTTGCTTGTCCTGTGCTATCCCAAGCCATTGGCATTCATGACACCCACCCCTGACAGGGACCCTACCGAATCTTCTCCCGCAACACCCTCTGCCACAAGGTGTTGCCTGGTTCCAACCCAGTCAGCTTTTTGTTCTAACTTCCTGCCTGACCCCCAGTTTTACCAGTATGTGAGGAGTGGCCTAATGAATAGAACCCTTAGCTCCCCCTGGAGGCCCGGCTGTGAAATGTATTGGTGTCTGTGATACCTGGTCAGGTGAACTCCTTCAGTGCCATCAGACGTACCATAGCTCCCCTTAGTGGCGGAGCCACAGTACTGCAACGACCAGGACTCTGGGGCGCTGCACTCCCCCCCGGTTAAATCCAGTACTCCTGGACTGGGAAGAAAACAACAATACAGGTTAGCAAAAAGACATACAATTTTGAAAATGCAATAACAATAAGTAAGCTTGAACAGAGCTTCCCTTTATGGGAGGTGAGGACACTTGAACGTTACAAACATGGTTAAACATTATAAATTACAGGCTATAAATAACTCCTGTTACCCAACAGGGTATTCTACTTAGTGCAAACTTTTGAATAAGAAGTTAACATTGCCTTTAAGGACGTATACTCCCTATCCACTAAAGGCTTTACCTATAAAACATTGTAATATTTATTAACTCTTTCTCTTTCATTCTCCTTCATTAAATCTGCAGGACCGCCTGTCCTAACTGCTCCAGGCCTACTGCCTCTCCTTTCTTTACAGGACCGCCCCTTTCAGCCCGGGCCTTCTGCCTTTTCAACTACTATACACAGTATAGAACATAACATTTACTTACAGTTTGAAATCACTGAGCCATCCTTACATAGCTCCCAAGAGGACTCACTGACTAACCCCGTACGGGTTCCCTCTCTGTCCTCATTTTTCTATCAACATTATCAATCATTTCTTACAATCAACTGGTTGGATACATATAACTTTTTCATGTAAGCATCATCATCACTTTCTTTTTGTCAAGACATTATTGCTATCTATCAGTCTTAAAGCAATACCATTCTTTAAGTGCAACAAGTGAACATCCCCTTTAAGAGGGGACCAAGTCTTTATGAGGTAGCACATCTTCTCAAGCTACCAGTCCATACTCAGCAAAGGCTCCGGTGCGGTATCTTCACAAAGAGTCCTTCTTTAAGTAAAACCAGTAGGGAGCACCTTTAAGAAGGTGCAAACTATTTACAAGCAGTTTGTATCATGCACTGTTCATGATTGCGGCAGTTCTTGATAACAAAGAAGAAAATAGAAAAATAACCAAAAAGCAGTAGGGATCCCGGGTCAACAAAGAGATCCCTTTAAGAGTTAACCCTAGACGGGTTTAGCAGCAAAACAGTAGAACAGTAACTATTTACATTCTCATGGTATCGAGGTTTATCCTCATAGTAGGGTGCACGACATCAGCCGAAAGTGGACACCTCCTGAATGTGCAGGCTTCGATCCTTGATCGACGGCTGATGCCGCACCAGTGTCACTGGTGGATTTCCCGGGTGCAGTCAGACCACCTGCCATCTGAATCTGAAGGCGGACTCTAGCCGCCAGCTCAGTTGCTGCAATGAGACGTACGGCGGCAATAGTGGTAAGATCTGTCACGTCTGGTTCCATCATAGTTGAAGTAACAGATGACGCTCCCCCAAGCTCACATCGGCGAACGTTCCGAGCGTACCATCCGTATGCATTCCGATGACGGGTGTAGGTCACATGATTCCCCTTTTGCAATGGATCACCATCTCGGCTGCAGCAGGGAGTCTTCACGTTGCAACTAGTAACGAAGACGTCAGTTGGTAGCCCCGGTTCCTGTATGGAGCCCCATCCCCTCTTCGGGTGGAAGGCCAACACAGTTCCCCGCTTTACCACGTCCTTCTTACCACACGCAAGAGGCGATTGTTGTACTCTCGGTGGGTCAGTCAGTTCTGCCTCTTTTTGTCTTTTCCAATGTAGGATCAAGCATTGTTTGTATTGTTCCCAGGTAAGTACAGCAAGGGTGAAACCTTCCTCCCGAGCCCCATCTGGCCCAATCCGGGGGGTGTCCCACTGGAGAATCACCCCGTCTGGGCCCACGTCTATGGGTTCTCCCATCCTGGTCGGCAGCGGTGGTACCAGCTTCCCCATTACGTCGAGGGGTAACACCACTAGCTCTGCCGAGAGGAGACGGCTTTTACTGGGGTGAGGGTCGGTCGCGGGAGCGGGATCGAGCGGGGGAGCAGGGGCGTCTTCCATACCTGCGCCTGATGTGATTCCACCGATGTCGATCCGGTCCACTGACGAGGACGCTGGAGTCGGCTGCAGCCCGGTCCGCGGCTCCTCCAATGCGGTCTCCGGATGCGGCTCCGCCCTCCATGGTTCCTCCTCCACTGGCTCCGAGGTCGGGATGGGTAAGCTCAGCTCCGCTGCCGGTTCCAAGGAATTCAGGTCCTTCCGCTGCGGTGGACGTGGGTCCGCCTCTGGTGGATGAGGGCAAGCCGGGATTGCTCCTTCCTCGCTCAGGCACTTGCTGTTCATCATCGCTGCCTGATGGTCGGTGGCAGTGCATGCACCTGACTCCGCCATTTCTCCGGGGTCGAGCTTCTCCGTCACCCACTTCCCGCCGCTGCAAATCAAGGGGTGGTCCTCTGCTTTGAGGCAGGTCTTCGCTTTGCAGCAAGAGGCGCAGGGGGCGGTCGCCGCTTCTGGCGCCACTTTGGTAGTCTCCTCCCATGGCACGCCCTCCTTCTTCTTTGGTGTAGCAATGGCGGCGGTTTTTGGCAGGAACTTCTGGCGGCAAACGGCAATACACAATCCTCTCAATAAAGCACAGTCCAAGCACGATAAATCACAGTTCCAAGGCACACATGACCTGATTCTTCAGGCTTAAGTAGATCCTGTTCGTGACGCCAAATTGCAGCGCCCCCACTGCCGCAGGGCCGAGGGGTACCCGATACCGGGCCTCTGAGTCTCTGCTCTGGGGTTGTCACGGTGGCTAGGCCCGGTCCGTGACCCTGCTGAGGGGCGTACAGTGACTGATAGATGTGGATGGTGGTGGTGGTGCGGTGCAGTAAATAACGAGGACACCAGGTTGCAGTCTCTTTACCTCTTTACTGAAGATCTCTGGGTCCTCAATCCGGAATACGGTTAACCAGGCTGCGCAAGTCCGGCCGGTCCAATGACACCTCCAGAGTTCTCCTTGCAGGTGGAAATCTGTGCCTTCCTGCTAGCGCTATGTGTTGCGGTCCTTCCCTGCTGTGCTTACAGAAAGTCCCCACAACTGTTGTGTCTGTTTCTTAAGTTCCCTCACAACTCGATTAGATGATGTTCTGCTAATCTTCCGTCCCTCCCTGATGTTACGGTTAGGACGGCACCCGTATGACGGGTAGGCTCGGAGCTCTTCCGGGACCCTAGAGTCGCCCCTCTCCACAAGTTGCCCCCTATGTCTTCGTAGGTGATTTAGGTGACACAGCCCGCCTATGACTGACTGTCCTGCCGTTGGTTTGAAGTATTGCCTGAAGCTGAATATAGTAATACTTCCTCGGCGTTCCGGCCGCCGGTTGTGCGCCTCAGTAGGATGTTGCCTCGGTCTCACAGCACGACTCCTACTGGTATTCTCCTTCTTGCTTTGATCTCGTTTCTCACTCAGCACAATCTATCTCGCTTCCAATCCCTCCTTGGGCACCGCCGCTATGCTGAGCAGGCACGGTCCCGTTATGTTCTCTCAAGTTGCCAGGCCTCTGTCAGGATCCCACCCCTGACAGGGACCCTACCGAATCTTCTCCCGCAACACCCTCTGCCACAAGGTGTTGCCTGGTTCCAACCCAGTCAGCTTTTTGTTCTAACTTCCTGCCTGACCCCCAGTTTTACCAGTATGTGAGGAGTGGCCTAATGAATAGAACCCTTAGCTCCCCCTGGAGGCCCGGCTGTGAAATGTATTGGTGTCTGTGATACCTGGTCAGGTGAACTCCTTCAGTGCCATCAGACGTACCATAGCTCCCCTTAGTGGCGGAGCCACAGTACTGCAACGACCAGGACTCTGGGGCGCTGCAGTAAGATATAGTATCAGCTTGGGAATCACCCACATATTGGGAGGGGTTAGATTAGATAAAATGGGAAAGCCCTTCCTAGTTGGGAGTTGAGTGAGGAAGTCTCAGACAGTCACAGGTTCAAGTTTAGCGGATTCTTATGCGTCAAAGAGTCCTATCCGCTTCAAGTCTCCCATACAGTATGAGGACACATCCGAAGTTTTGTGCAGATCCCGGGTCGGTCCAGGTTCTAGGGCCCCTGAAGAGCATCTGATTCCATGGCTCTTTCTCCCCTAAGTGAAAGAGATAGGTCAGGACACAGCAAGAGGGAAAGATGGTTGGCCTCAAAGAAGCTGTACTGTCGGATAGAAAACTCCTGGTTCCAACAGAGTCAGTTGAGGTGGGGGCAGGTTGGGCAGAGCGGAGGCAAGATCTGAACATCATTCTGTGACATACAATATAAGACTCTGTCTCATATTGTATGCCACAGCTGAATGTACACTAACTGAACAGCAAAGCCAAACCTGTTTAACCCTACCTTTTCTGGGAGGGGACCTAAAAGGAGATACTGTTACGCACCTGTCTCGTCTTCAGGCCAATCTCTGCTCCCTTTCCCTGTGGCCGCTGCCCTTTGCTGTGCTCCACAGGACGTTTCACAAGTTGCTCTGTATGGTACAATACCCACTCACTGATATTAAGTCACTATATAAAGGTAATATTAATGTGTATAACATTTTGAGAATTCTATATGATGGCATGAATTAGACAGTGCTGTAACAATGGAGTCTTCTATAGTAATTTATAAAAAATTAGAGACGATACCTTTCCTTGCTTGGAGTGATTTAGTGCCATATTGGATAAATAAAATGGTGATCAAATTAATTACTTTTCTTTTAGTATACTCTTGACCATAACTTGGTAAAGACCTTCCATATAAGTGAGAAACTGCGGAGCTGCTCCCTATTACAAATGATTTGCATAGTGCATAATGCGGCTCATGCTGAGTTTGAAAAAAAAGCCCATCTGTTGGAAGGCTTACATGAGACTAAAATGAGGATAATTCGTAAGAAAGCATGAACATTATAGTTTGGCTATTCTTCCAAAAGACGGACATTTGCAAGTTGGCCTGGCACACGGTTTGGCTCTGTAATAATATAAAGCTGACAGCTGCCCGGGCACTGTTGTGTAGATCTGATGATTTGTTTTCTTATTTCTACAGTATTTGGGGAATGAATATGCTTCCGATAGAATATACAGAAATGGACAAATGGACATGTGGTCATAAGAGGCATGGATGTACAAAGAAATCTAATGTCCTTAGTGCAAAATATACCCTCTTAAATTGACCAATTCCTTGGACCCCACTAATCAGCTGTAATTTGTAATTAAGCTTGGCAGTAAGTGTTCAGTTTCCTTGCAGTGCCTCCACAGGTGAAGTTAAATATTACACACTTTCTATTGAAATCAATTGTAAGTCTGTGTAATATAGCAAAGGTCATCCAGAGTAAGAGGTATTCCTTGTAACTGCTATTCACTCTGGCCAATAGACAAGGATCCTTAAAGGTATCCAGCAGGATTTAACACCCCAAGCTATTTGTATACACATGTTTCAAAGACAACTCCATCCAGGGGCGTACATAGAAATCATGGGGCCCCATAGCAGAAGTTCTAATTGTCCCCCTTCCCCAAAAATTTGCAAAGTAATTTTCCTCCTACTGGAGCTCTAGATTCCCCCTTCATTGCACTCATAAAGTATGATGTTAATAAAAGTGCCTCACAAACACCGTAAGATACTCCCACATTGAATTCCTCCACAGTACCCTCAACATGCACAGTATGATGACCCTACTGTACCCCAACCCTCAAATCCCCCAGAAAAGTAAGGTGACCCAAACACAGTATAATCCCCAAACTGTGACCCCCAAACAGCCCTCCATGCAGTAGAATAAGCCTACATACAGCATAATGGCACCACACCTTTCCCCACTGTATGACTCCCACACAGCCCTCCGCATAGTATGATGGACCCCACATAAACCTTCACACTGTATAATTGCTTGCATACAATATAAATAGTCCAACATAGGCCTCCAAATATTATAATAGACCACATTTAGTCTTCCATATAGTATAATGCACTCCATAGTCCTCCATTTAGTATAATGCACCCCATAGTACTTCATATAATATAATCCAATTCTCATAGTCCTCCATATAGTATAATGCACTCCTCATAGTTCTCCATATTGAATAATGCACTCCCCATAATCCTTCACATAGTATACTGCCCTCCCCATAGTCCTCCATATGATATAATGCACTAGTCTTCCATATTTCATGCACTCACCATAGTCCTCCATACAGTATAATGCACACCCCATAGTTCTCCAAACAGTATAATGCATCCCCATAGTCATCCATTGTTGTGAATTAGACTTTTTTGGCTCCCTCTTGTGGTCACTAGTGGTATGACTCTGAGATTGTCTTTCCCTAGTTTGGCACCCACCTGGGTCGTTAGTCCAGGGGTGTTGCTATATGAACTTCCTGAATTCTTAGTCTGGTGCCTGACATCGTTGTAATCAGTCCTTTCTGTTTGCTCCTGTCTGCTGGTCCTGGTTCATGCAAAATTAAGCTAAGTCCTGCTTCCTTGTTTTTTGGTTATTTGTATTGCTCTTATTTTTTGTCCAGCTTGTACTAAATGTGATTCCTGATTTTGCTGGAAGCTCTAGGGGGCTGGTATTCTCCCCCCGGGCCGTTAGACGGTTCGGGGGTTCTTGAATATCCAGCGTGGATATTTTTGATAGGGTTTTTGCTGACCGTATAAGTCATCTTACTATATTCTGCTATTAGTCAGTGGGCCTCACTTTGCTAAATACCTAGTTCATTCTTACGTTTGTCTTTTCTTCTTACCTCATCGTTATTATTTGTTGGGGGCTTGTATCCAACTTTTGGGGTCTTTTCTCTGGAGGCAAGAAAGGTCTATCTTTTCCCTTCTAGGGTTAGTTAGTTCTCCGGCTGGCGCCAGACGTCTAGAACCAACGTAGGCACGTTCCCCGGCTGCTGCTATTTGTGGTGCTAGGATTAGCTATACGGTCAGCCCAGTTACCACTGCCCTATGAGCTGGTTTTTTGTGTTTGCAGACTTGGTATTTATTGCAGAGACCCTCTGCCATTGGGGTCATAACAGTATGCCAGGCCTAAGTTGAATGTTTAATGCATTGCAGAAGTGGGATAATAAGAAAGGAAATTCTGAGTTTTTTTTTTTCCTCTCTTTCTTCCTCCCCTTTACCTCTGAGTGGCTTAAGCTTGCTGCAGACATGAATGTCCAGACTCTGATTACAAGTGTGGATCAGCTTGCTGCTCGTGTGCAGGGCATACAAGATTTTGTTACCAGTAGTCCTATGTCTGAACCTAAAATACCTATTCCTGAACTGTTCTCTGGAGATCGATTTAAGTTTAGGAATTTCAGGAATAATTGTAAATTGTTTCTTTCTCTGAGACCCCGTTCGTCTGGAGACTCAGCTCAGCAAGTTAAAATTGTTATCTCTTTCTTGCGGGGCGACCCTCAGGATTGGGCTTTCTCGCTAGCGCCAGGAGATCCGGCATTGGCGAATATTGATGCGTTTTTTCTGGCGCTCGGATTGCTTTACGAGGAACCCAATCTTGAAATTCAGGCAGAAAAAGCCTTGCTGGCTATTTCTCAGGGCCAGGATGAAGCTGAAGTGTATTGCCAAAAATTTCGGAAATGGTCCGTGCTTACTCAGTGGAATGAGTTGTCTCTGGCCGCAAATTTCAGAAATGGCCTTTCTGAAGCCATTAAGAATGTGATGGTGGGTTTCTCCATTCCTACAAGTCTGAATGATTCCATGGCGCTGGCTATTCAAATTGACCGGCGTTTGCGGGAGCGCAAAACTGCTAATCCTCTGGTGGTGTTGTCTGAACAAACACCTGATTTAATGCAATGTGATAGAATTCAGACTAGAAATGAACGGAAAAATCATAGACGGCAGAATGGGTTGTGTTTTTACTGTGGTGATTCTACACATGTTATATCAGCATGCTCTAAATGCCTTGCAAGGGTTGTTAGCCCTGTCGCCATTGGTAATTTGCAACCTAAATTTATTTTGTCTGTGACTTTAATTTGCTCATTGTCTTCCTACCCTGTTATGGCGTTTGTGGATTCAGGTGCTGCCCTGAGTCTTATGGATCTGTCGTTTGCCAAGCGCTGTGGTTTTGTTCTTGAGCCATTGGTAAATCCTATCCCTCTTAGAGGTATTGATGCTACGCCATTGGCGGAAAATAAACCGCAGTTTTGGACACAGGTAACCATGTGCATGACTCCTGAACATCGGGAGGTGATTCGTTTTCTTGTTCTGCATAAAATGCATGATTTGGTCGTTTTGGGTCTGCCATGGTTACAGACCCATAATCCAGTCTTGGATTGGAAGGCAATGTCTGTGTCAAGTTGGGGCTGTCAGGGAATTCATGGTGATTCCCCACCGGTGTCTATTGCTTCCTCTACTCCTTCGGAAGTTCCTGAGTATTTGTCTGATTATCAGGATGTATTCAGCGATTCCAGATCCAGTGCTCTTCCTCCTCATAGGGACTGTGACTGCGCTATAGATTTGATTCCGGGTAGTAAATTTCCTAAGGGAAGATTATTTAATCTGTCTGTACCTGAGCATACCGCAATGCGTTCGTATATCAAGGAATCTCTGGAGAAGGGGCATATCCGTCCATCCTCTTCCCCTCTTGGTGCGGGATTCTTTTTTGTGGCCAAGAAGGACGGATCTTTGAGACCTTGTATTGACTATCGGCTTCTGAATAAAATCACTGTTAAATTTCAGTATCCTTTGCCTCTGTTGTCGGACGTGTTTGCCCGGATTAAAGGTGCCAAGTGGTTCACCAAGATAGATCTTCGTGGTGCGTACAACCTTGTGCGCATTAAGCAAGGAGATGAATGGAAAACTGCATTTAATACGCCCGAAGGTCATTTTGAGTACTTGGTGATGCCTTTTGGGCTCTCTAATGCTCCTTCAGTGTTTCAGTCCTTTATGCATGATATTTTCCGGAAGTATCTGGATAAATTTATGATTGTTTATCTGGATGATATTCTGTTTTTTTTCTGATGATTGGGACTCGCATGTAGAGCAGGTCAGGATGGTGTTTCAGGTTTTGCGTGAGAATGCTTTGTTTGTTAAGGGCTCAAAGTGTCTCTTTGGAGTACAGAAGGTTCCCTTTTTGGGTTTTATTTTCTCCCCTTCTGCGGTGGAGATGGACCCAGTCAAGGTCCGAGCTATTCATGATTGGACTCAACCCACGTCAGTTAAGAGTCTTCAGAAGTTCTTGGGCTTTGCTAACTTCTACCGTCGTTTTATCGCTAATTTTTCTAGCGTTGTTAAACCTTTGACGGATATGACCAAGAAAGGTTCTGATGTTGCTAACTGGGCTCCTGCAGCCGTGGACGCTTTCCAAGAGTTGAAGCGCCGGTTTACTTCAGCGCCTGTTTTGTGCCAGCCTGATGTCTCACTTCCCTTTCAGGTTGAAGTGGATGCTTCTGAGATTGGGGCAGGGGCCGTTTTGTCGCAGAGAGGCCCTGGTTGCTCTGTAATGAGACCATGTGCTTTTTTCTCTAGGAAGTTTTCGCCTGCTGAGCGGAATTATGATGTTGGCAATCAGGAGTTGCTGGCCATGAAGTGGGCATTTGAGGAGTGGCGTCATTGGCTCGAGGGTGCTAAGCATCGTGTGGTGGTCTTGACTGATCACAAAAATCTGACGTATCTCGAGTCTGCTAAACGCCTGAATCCTAGACAGGCCCGTTGGTCATTGTTATTCTCCCGTTTTGACTTTGTGGTCTCGTATTTACCAGGTTCAAAGAATTTGAAGGCTGATGCTCTTTCAAGGAGCTTTGTGCCTGACTCTCCTGGAGTCGCAGAACCAGTTGGTATTCTTAAAGAGGGAGTAATCTTGTCAGCCATTTCCCCGGATTTGCGACGTGTGTTGCAGAGATTTCAGGCTGGTAGACCTGACTCTTGTCCACCTGACAGACTGTTTGTTCCTGTTAAATGGACTAGCAGAGTCATTTCCGAGGTTCATTCCTCGGTGTTGGCAGGGCATCCGGGAATTTTTGGTACCAGAGATTTGGTGGCTAGGTCCTTTTGGTGGCCTTCCTTGTCGCGGGATGTGCGGTCATTTGTGCAGTCCTGTGGGACTTGTGCTCGAGCTAAGCCTTGCTGTTCTCGTGCCAGCGGGTTGCTCTTGCCCTTGCCTGTCCCGAAGAGGCCTTGGACACACATTTCCATGGATTTCATTTCAGATCTTCCGGTGTCTCAGGGCATGTCTGTCATCTGGGTGGTATGTGATCGCTTTTCCAAGATGGTCCATTTGGTATCTTTGCCTAAGCTGCCTTTCTCTTCCGATCTGGTTCCTTTGTTCTTTCAGAATGTGGTTCGTTTACACGGCATTCCTGAGAATATCGTGTCTGACAGAGGATCCCAGTTTGTTTCCAGGTTCTGGCGATCCTTTTGTGTTAAGATGGGCATTGATTTGTCGTTTTCGTCTGCCTTTCATCCTCAGACTAATGGACAAACGGAGCGAACTAATCAAACTTTGGAGGCTTATTTGAGGTGTTTTGTTTCTGCGGATCAGGATGATTGGGTGACCTTCTTGCCGTTGGCTGAGTTTGCCCTTAATAATCGGGCTAGTTCCGCTACTTTGGTCTCGCCATTTTTCTGCAACTCTGGTTTCCATCCTCGTTTTTCCTCGGGACATGTGGAGCCTTCTGACTGTCCTGGGGTAGATTCTGTGGTGGATAGGTTGCAGCAGATTTGGAATCATGTGGTGGACAACTTGAAGTTGTCACAGGAGAAGGCTCAGCGTTTTGCCAACCGCCGCCACGGTGTGGGTCCCCGACTTCGTGTTGGGGATTTGGTATGGCTGTCTTCTCGATTTGTTCCTATGAAGGTCTCCTCTCCTAAATTCAAGCCTCGCTTCATCGGTCCTTACAAGATATTGGAAATCCTTAATCCTGTGTCCTTTCGCTTGGATCTTCCGGTGTCGTTTGCCATTCACAACGTGTTCCATAGGTCTTTGTTGCGGCGGTACGTTGTACCTGTGGTTCCTTCTGTTGAGCCTCCTGCTCCGGTGTTGGTTGAGGGCGAGTTGGAGTACGTGGTGGAGAAAATCTTGGATTCTCGTCTCTCCAGACGGAGGCTTCAGTATCTGGTCAAGTGGAAGGGCTAAGGTCAGGAAGATAATTCCTGGGTGGTTGCCTCTGATGTGCATGCGGCCGATTTAGTTCGTGCCTTTCACGCTGCTCATCCTGATCGCCCTGGTGGTCTTGGTGAGGGTTCGGTGACCCCTCCTTAAAGGGGGGGTACTGTTGTGAATTAGACTTTTTTGGCTCCCTCTTGTGGTCACTAGTGGTATGACTCTGAGATTGTCTTTCCCTAGTTTGGCACCCACCTGGGTCGTTAGTCCAGGGGTGTTGCTATATGAACTTCCTGAATTCTTAGCCTGGTGCCTGGCATCGTTGTAATCAGTCCTTTCTGTTTGCTCCTGTCTGCTGGTCCTGGTTCATGCAAAATTAAGCTAAGTCCTGCTTCCTTGTTTTTTGGTTATTTGTATTGCTCTTATTTTTTGTCCAGCTTGTACTAAATGTGATTCCTGATTTTGCTGGAAGCTCTAGGGGGCTGGTATTCTCCCCCCGGGCCGTTAGACGGTTCGGGGGTTCTTGAATATCCAGCGTGGATATTTTTGATAGGGTTTTTGCTGACCGTATAAGTCATCTTACTATATTCTGCTATTAGTCAGTGGGCCTCACTTTGCTAAATACCTAGTTCATTCTTACGTTTGTCTTTTCTTCTTACCTCATCGTTATTATTTGTTGGGGGCTTGTATCCAACTTTTGGGGTCTTTTCTCTGGAGGCAAGAAAGGTCTATCTTTTCCCTTCTAGGGTTAGTTCTCCGGCTGGCGCGAGACGTCTAGAACCAACGTAGGCACGTTCCCCGGCTGCTGCTATTTGTGGTGCTAGGATTAGCTATACGGTCAGCCCAGTTACCACTGCCTTATGAGCTGGTTTTTTGTGTTTGCAGACTTGGTATTTATTGCAGAGACCCTCTGCCATTGGGGTCATAACATCCATATTGTATAATGCACCCCCTAGTCCTCAATATATTAAAATGCACCTCATAGTCTTCAATATAGTATAATACACCCCATAGTCCTCCATATAGTATTATGCACTACCCATAGTCCTCCGCATAGTATAATGAACCCCATAGTTCTCCATATAGTATAATGCACCCCCATAGTCATCCATATAGTATAATGCACCCCCATAGTCCTCAATATATTAAAATGCACCACATAGTCTTCCATATAGTATAATACACCCCCATAATCCTCCATATAGTATAATGCACTACCTATAGTCCTCCATATAGTATAATGAACCCCATAGTCCTCCATATAGTATAATGTACTCCCATAGTCTTCCATATGGTATACTGCACTTCCTATAGTACTCCACACAGTATAATGCACCACATAGTCCTTCATACTGTATTCTGGTCACCGCAATATTCTCACTGATATGTTTTAAAAAAAATACAATACCTCTCCCCAGTGCCCCGTTCCTCCGGTCTCTGTAGCGCATTTTCTGCAGCACTGCACACCTGAGTGCAGCAGGCACCATGTAGTGATGTCATCGCACCCGCTGGGCTGAGACGTTAGATGCTGAGGAAGAATGATGGGAAGTGTCAGCTGATGCTCCCTTTTTCATCATTACTTTCAACTGTATCATCATCAAGGATGCTGATACAGTTAAACATGTGATGACAGGCGGGGAGGCTGGCACCCGGCCCCATAGCCGAGCGGCCACCATTGGCAGTATGCCATTGAGTCCAGCAATATCTTTATATGGCCAGCCTGTTTTTGCCAGTCTTATTCTCACAAAAGTGAATAGTATGTTGCATGCTGTGGCACAGGTCTGACCTCTATGGAGCTTGAATGAAGTGTCACCTGCAAATTTTCAGTATTTCAAGGGAAAATGTAAATTTGAGCATGGTGTCTGATCTGCAAGCAGCAAGTTAAAGTCCAAGAGGAGCTGAGCTGATTGATATGTAGGTTTGTGGGAAAAGATTTAGTACAGCTTGTATTTTATCCATTTATTTTGCAGGGAAATCCAGTAGGCAGTCCTACTTAGTCATTGACAGTTTTCCCTGTACATACAGATGTAGTACCGAGTACTGAACAGGACCGCCCCTGGACTCCCAAGCATAGACAGACTAATAGGATGGTTTCACTAAATCTTTTCTCTCAAATATATATATGAATTTTTTAAAATTCTTTCTGCACTATAACATGATGTTTGTGCACAGAGTGTACAAGGTGGCAAGTTCCCTTTAAAGTTATGTGCCCATCAGGATTAAACTTACTTTTTTATGAGGGTAAAACTCTGGCTGACCCTAGGGCGAGAGGAGAACCTGATTTTAGAAATGAAATTTAGTTAGGATGATACTTGCACATTTTTCATGCATACAACCTCTGTCCTTTTGGATGAAGGAACCCTTGCTCCTCTAAGGATGATCCGAAGACAATACCCTCAGCACTTTTATCCCCTTAACCCTCCATAACTGATATATCCATTGCGGCGCCAGTCAGGGTAAAAGGAACAGGCTCAGGCACTGAGCACGCTTCACATAGTGCAGCTGGTGGCTGTATTACACAGCTATCATCTGCCTTTAACAGCTGTGATTGGAACTCTAAAGCCACAAAAGTAGTAAAAAAAAAGTGAATGGTGTCTTTCAAAACTACAACTCGTTTAAAAAACAAACAAACAAAAACCTCCTACGGCTATGTCGAAGAAAACATAACAAAGATATGGCTGCTTGAAAAAGGGGTGGAAAAGTGGCAACACAGGAAGGAAAATTGGCTGCAGACTAAAGGGGTAATCCAATCGGGAACAGGATCCACAAATCCGCAGGATTTGCCATAAATGTTCAATAGAGTCCCACCACCCCAGCCTCTAGTTCAAGTCTGGAGAAGTCTCTAAAATCCTTGAACCAATGTAATGGCTGCAAAATAAACGTCTTTAAAATATTCCATATGCGGTATTTGAAGAGGTTATTCTGTAGCCTGCCTCCATCTCTGTACAAATATTGTAAACCTCTTATACAGAAGTACATAAGAATGGGAACACACTGACCCTCATTGAACTGATACTGCTAGGAAACCACTAAAGAGACTATCAAGGCCAGACTCCAGCTTCTCTCTCTGACTTTCTAATTTTGCTGCTTTTTTTCCTCATACCGGTAGGCAGGTCTGGGTCTTTTATTCTCTGCTGAGCTGGTTGTCGAGATGCTGTAGAGGAAAAGCAGGCTGAAGATGCGGTAATATGCTGCACTATTCACATTCTGGACCTGATAAGTTCACTCTGACCTAATGATTTGAGCAATGAGTCACACAATTAGGGGCTTGAGCACTGCAAAGAATTCCTATTAAACCACTATGGTGGTACGGCAATCCGTACTCTGCACAAGTAGACCTCCGATTAATGGTGTATGACCCCTTTGCTTGGTATGTGCACTCCTCGCTGCTAAAGTCAGCATAACAATCATGACTGTACTAAGCGGCAGCCAGTGTTCAACATTAGGAGCCATGTCCCTGCCTAAATATTGGGTGAAGAAGTACTGCTGCAACACCAGTAGTATGCACCACCGTAGACTACACTGGTCCACACTTAGGCATGGAGATCAGTGACAGAGCTTGGGCAAAGGCCACAGAGAGGTAACTGAGGAAAAGTATTACTTATCGTACTTTTTATTCTTCTGAAATGTTGCCCACCCTAAAAAGTGGCATTGCAATAGCTGAAAAACCATGAACCAGACATCTGGCCGGGTGCTCTGGATCTCCAGACGAGTTTTTACATGATGCTAGTACAGTTGTATTCTGTAGTGGAACAGGGAACAATAGGTTCCTGACCCCACCACTGTCCGTCCTTAAGCCCTCAGGATGCCGTGAGCCTACAAGAATTCAGGTTCCTGGCACAGGTGGCACAATGTCACTGCGTTGCTCTGCCTAAGTTGCCCACTCTGTGTGCAAAGGAGAAGGGGATTGGGTCACTTCCATAAGGTGAGTATAAACTTTATGTTTTGGTAGGAGGGATGTCTCAAAGATGGCATTATTTCTTTTGGAGACTCACTAAGAGTACACCATTACTTTTTCAGGGGTACGTTATTATTTTCTAAAAGGGGCGCTATGTCTTGTCCCAGGTACTCATAGATATGGAGAATTTGCAGATAATCTGCGCTGCTGGTATCACATCTGATAGATCCAAGTCCAGACATAAAGTATTTGCCGTCTTTCTTTATTCAATCAGGTGTATACACAAGTAAATCAAGTTAGCATAAACTTAGGGTACCATCACACAGTGGCATTTTTATCGCTACGACGGCACGATTCGTGACGTTCTAGCGATATCGTTACGATCTCGCAGTGTCTGACACGCTACTGCGATCAGGCACCCAGCTGAGAATCGTACGTTGTAGCACATCGTTTGAAACTTTCTTTCGTCGCTGGATCTCCCGCTGTCATCGCTGGATCGTTGTGTGTGACAGCGATCCAGCGATGCGTTCGCTGGTAACCAGGGTAAACATCGGGTAACTAAGGGCAGGGCCGCGCTTAGTAACCCGATGTTTACCGTGGTTACCAGCGTAAAAGTAAAAAAAAACAAACCGTACATGCTCACCATCTTATGTCCGTCAGGTCCCTTGCCGTCCGCTTCCCGCTCTGACTGACTGCCGGCCGGAAAGTGAGAGCAGATCACAGCAGTGACGTCACCGCTGCACTCTGCTCTCACTGTACGGCCGGATCTCACTCAGAGCAGGAAGCAGACTGCAAGGGACCTGACGGACATCAGATGGTGAGCATGTACTGTTTGTTTGTTTTTACTTTTACGCTGGTAACCACGGTAAACATCGGGTTACTAAGCGCGGCCCTGCGCTTAGTTACCCAATGTTTACCCTGGTTACCTGGGGACTTCGGCATCGCTCCAGCGCCGTGATTGCAACGTGTGACCGCAGTCTACGACGCTGGAGCGATAATCATACGACGCTGCGACGTCACGAATCGTGCCGTCGTAGCGATGTAAATGGTACTGTGTGACGGTACCCTTAGTTAACATCTTTTATCTTCCTCGGATAAAATCCTATTCCCAGGTACTGGCAGCACCCAACACACCGCTGATGTTGATCCAGTGTAGTCATCTGCTGACTGCTGATCTTCTTGCTAAGCAGTAGGCCAAGCATAAAGTATGACAAGCGGCTATAAAAGAACCGGCGAAGAGTGTCATATGTTCTGCAGATATACTGAACATTGCTTCTGGGTGTTGTCCTCTAAAGAAGATACTTTTATACAAGAAGCGCTTCCATCAAACTTTCTATTGCCTAAACTTGTGTATATGTATTGTAGTGTGAGTGCTGTGATAAACTCACTGATTGCCTCCTTCTCCAGTTTGCTGCTCTGTCCTCTTCTGGGTCATGTGACTGCTATTCTGACTTGCTGGATCACACTGGGGTTGATGTGTGAGCCAGAATTTGTTTTTAGAATTTTAAGCCTACGAAGTGTCAGAATGCGGCTCCATTGTAAGGCCTCTTTCAGGCATCCAATTTTTAACTTAAATCACTAAAAAAATCCAACAATATCATGTGCTAAACACATATATGACAAACCACTCCGTAACACTCTGCTCCCTATAATAGGGAAAGTGAACGGAAAAAGCACATATAATCACAAATATAATTAAAATACTATTTTTATTGCAAATTTCTTAAAGTAAATCCAAAAGTTTAAAATACAAATGAAGACCTCAGATGTGAGAGACACCTGGCTAAAGAATCCATTATACACATTAAATCAAATATCCTTTTGCTGTATAGCATTACAGAAAGTTACTGAGAGAGAAGAAACCAGATGAATCCCTACAGCCCCTTAGCTGATAATATGAATAACCTTCCTGTATAGTTAGGCTACAGTATATATCAGAGCAACTTGTGAATGAGCTTGGTCAATTTAAGTCCTTGTTTCTATTTCATGCCTGATATGCCTCTATCAATAATCACCAACATGGCTAACATATGAACAATTCCGAATATGCAAAAATCTATCCTTAATGACTTACTGAATGTGTGAATTCGATGCTGTGTCCCTCCACCCCGACGCGCGTTTCGTACACACTTCCTAAGGGAGCACCCCCTCGTGATTTTTAACCCCTGAAAATGCGTGAAAAAATGGTACCGGTGTCATCAGTATTGTGCATCATTGTGTCATCTGTGTGTCTGTTTTTACCACCAGGGTGTCATCACTGTGTCATTTGAGTGTTCATTTTTACCAACAGTGCTTTGTCCATGTGTCATCAATGTGTCATTTGTGTGTCCTTTTTAACCACCAGAATGTCATCCATGTATCATCTGTGTGTCATTTGTGTGTCCGTTTTTACCCTCAGAGTGTCATCATTGTGTCATTTGTGTGTCTGTTTTACCACCATCATGTCGTCCATGTGTCATCTGTGTCAGGTTTTATCACCAGTATGTCATCCATGTGTTATTTGTGTGTCTGTTTTTACAATCAGGATGTCATCCGTGTGTCATCATTGTGTCATTTGTGTGTCCATTTTTACCATCAGGGTTTTATCAGTGTGTCATTTGTGTGTCCGTTTTACCACCGTCATGTTGTCCATGTGTCATCTGTGTGTCAGGTTTTACCATCAGTGTGTCATCAGTGTTTTTCACTATTGAATAAAGAAATTAAATTACAAAGCTTCTCCAATACTTTACGATCTTAAACACGGATAGAACACGGATGGAACACAGATGCCATCCATGTGTTGTATGTGATTTTCATGGCCCTTTGCATCCATGTCGCCAGAAAAAAAACAGACATGTGAATAGCAGCATAGATTATAATGGGTATGTGTTATATCCGTGAAAAAAAACGAAGTCAGTGAAGTCTTAATGAGGCCTACAAGAGACTTCCAGCTCACAAACAAAACCAGCGTGATTTGGTAAGTCGGAATAGCTGTGAAATGACCCAGAAGACGACCGAAGAAGCACAAGAAACTGGAGAATATGTTGATCTGTCAGTAAATTATAGCATTTCCCCTACCTATTACCTGTGATTAGACAATTTTGAGGATGAATGAGGTTAGGTCTGCAATGTTCATTTCTCAGAAATCCCTTTCTAGCTGGGATCACAACCCTTCATATACAGAAATGGAGGTAAGGCCTTCTTCACAAGTCCTAGTGATTCCTGTACAGGACAAACAGTACTGGTGAGATCTGTGTTCAGTATCCATGTGCTATGCGTATGTAGGTGTGTGACATCCGTGTATCCATTTTCTGTCCGTGGTCCTTGTGTCCGTGTTTCACATCCGTGTACCTTCTGTGTGCCGTCAGTGTGTCTGTGTGACACATACTGGCGACTTGGAAGAAGCGGTGCAGTTCGCGTTGTTCCCAGGCACCGGCGGCTGAAGGCAGATCACTGAGATCTGCGCAACCAGGAGACAATGATGGGAGTTGTATTCAGCAGCAGCTGTGTAACTCCTGTGTAAAATAAAGAATAAAGATTGGTCATCATTATCAGGAAAATGTAAATAGCTTTATTTTAAATGGAGATAATGGGAGTGATTTAAAGTCTAAATGTCATTTTAATTTGTCTTTCATAAATCAATACTGCACATTAAAATAAGAAACTTTGTAATACATCTCATAAGAGAAACCTGCTTTTGTCTCCTTCTGGACTGATCTTTCACTCTGTAAACTCTGTATTCTGGGGTACAATCTGAATAGAGTGGAGACAGCCAATACTGAGATATGAGCCCCAACTGCCATCTCCTAAAGTTCTATGGAGGGGGGAATAGGAAGGAGCCAGAGGCCGACACAGACATTCTGTTGCAAGTTCTTCTGAAATGACAATTACATTTTAAACTTACATCTTTATTTTTATATTTTTAAAACTTTTTTTTTAACTTCATTTTTACGTACCCCTAGGTGACTTGATCCTATGTTCATTTGATTCTTTTTCTATGTGCTGAAGTACTACTGGATAGCAGTATATAGTGTAATTGCAGTTCTCCTATAAAGCCCAGCCTTTGTCAGGCCCCTGGCTGCCATGATAACCCATCGGCTTCCCGCGATCATGATTGGTAATCTCAATATTTTAATTGCAGCGGTCAGTGATTAATAGCAGCATCTAATTGGTTTAGAGAAGCTATCAGAGCTGCCATTACAGGTAAACGCCAGAAGATGTGTATACCACTCCATATACCCCGTAGAGAAAGGTGCTTCTGCCATGATGTTAGATGAGCATCTCACCTAAGGCAGTGGTCTAGGGTAACATTCATGGGTGGCATCTTACTGTGTGGGAAACTGTGGGGACATTTTGCTGTGTATGGGGGGCTGTAGCAGTGTGGTGGGGAAGTGGTGCATCATTTTAAGGACGCCTAATAGGGAAGCATTATAGGGAAGCAAAGGGTTATTAGTATTATAAGAAATCATAGAGGTTATAGTACATAAGTCAGACAGTGTGGTGGTTATAGTTCATAAGGATAGACGGGGTGATGGTATCTTATAGTTCATAAAGATCCACAACATGGAGACAATATTTTTATAGAAAAAGATAGTACCATAGAGAGGTCATGTACCATAAGAGTGTGGGCAGTATGCCAATACAGTCACATTCTGCGGCAGAGCAGGGAGAATCGATATCCCTGCTCTGCCGCCCGCCCGCTATGGGGCCCCCGAGGAGGTGGGGGGGCGGTGCCAGCAGTGGCCCCTCGCCTGTCATTGCATTTAGCCGATACAGATGACCGCATTGATGAGGGAAGGAGCGCTGCGCTCATTCTCCCTTCATCCCCCTGTCAGCGTCTGACATCACCACCCGGAGCCCGCTGTCAGGAGATGAGCGGGAGCTCGTAGCACTGCTGGAACAAGGAGTAAGAGAGGTGAGTATTTATTGTTTTTTTTTTTTCTATAGGGGCTGCCTTATACTACAGGGTCTGCCTATGGGGATGCTGCCTTATGCTACAGGGTCTGCCTATGGGGTGCTGCCTTATAATACAGGGCCTGCCTCTGGGGTGCTGCCTTATACTACAGGGTCTGCCTATGGGGTGCTGCCTTATAATACAGGGCCTGCCTCTGGGTGCTGCATTATACTACAGGGTCTGCCTATGGGGTGCTGTCTTATACTACAGGGTCTGCCTATGGGATGCTGCCTTATACTACAGGGTCTGTCTATGGGGTGCTGCCTTATACTACAGGGTCTGCCTATGGGGTGCTGCCTTATACTACAGAGTCTGCCTATGGGGTGCATCTTTATACTACAGAGTCTGCCTATGGGGGTGCTGTCTTATACTACAGGGTCTGCATATGGGGTGCTGTCTTGTGCTATAGAGTCTGCCTATGGGGGTGCATTACTCAATATAGAGTAGGCCTATCGGGAGTGCATTATACTATATTTAGGACGATCTGGTGCATTATACTGTATGGAGGCTATCTAGGGGGCCATCATACAGTGTGGAGATTACAGTGAAGGGGCCATCGTACAGTGTGGGGATTACAGTGAAGGGGCCATCATACAGTGTTGGAGCCATCAAACAGTTTGGGGGCTACTATGGGGTCAGTATACTGTGTGGGTGGTACTATACAGCTAGGGGGCATTATACTGTGTATAAGAGAGTATCAGACTATGTATAGGGGAGCTGTACAGTGGGAGACTCAGGACATTATTAAATGTAAAGTGGGTTTCTGAAACAACATGGACAAAACAGAATTTATCATCTTTCCCCATCTCACGCGACCCCCCCAACGAACCTGTCCATTGCAGTAAATGGCTGCCCACTCTCCCCAGTCCCACAAGCTCGCTGCCTCGGGGTAATCCTTGACACTGATCTCACCGTCAAACCACATATCCAAGCCCTTTCCACTTCCTGCCGACTTCAACTCAAAAATATTTCACAGATCCGTACATTCCTCAACCAAGAATCTGCAAAAACCCTAGTCCATGCCCTCATCATCTCTCGCCTTGACCACTGCAACTTCCTACTCTGTGGCCTCCCCTCGAACACTCTCGCACCCCTCCAATCTATTCTAAACTCTGCTGCCCGACTAATGTCCCCCTGCTATTCCCCGGCCTCTCCCCTCTGTCAATCCCTTCACTGGCTCCCCATTGCCCAGAGACTCCAGTACAAACCCTAACCATGACATACAAAGCCATCCACAACCTGTCTCCTCCATACATCTGTGACCTCGTCTCCCGGTACTCACCTGCACGCAACCTCCGATCCTCACAAGATCTCCTTCTGTACTCCCCTCTTATCTCCTCTTCCCACAATCATATACAACAGTTCTCTTGCGCATCACCCCTACTCTGGAACCCTCTACCACAACATATCAGACTCTCGCCTACCATCGAAACCTTCAAAAATTACCTGAAGACCTACCTCTTCCGATAAGCCTACAACCTGCAGTAACCACCGATCGACCAAACCGCTGCACGACCAGCTCTACCATCGCCTACTGTATTCTCACCCATCCCTTGTAGATTGTGAGCCCTCGTGGGCAGGGTCCTGTCTCCTCCTGTACCTGTTGTTGTGACTTGTATTGTTTAAGATTATTGTACTTGTTTTTATTATGTATACCCCTCCTGACATGTAAAGCGCCATGGAATAAATGGCGCGATAATAAATAATAATAATAATTATTGTTATAGGGGAACTCAGGTTACTGTGACTGTCAAAGGGGCACAAAGGGCATTATTACTTTCTAGAGGGCAAAATGTGGGCACTGTTTTCTAGGGCACTTGCACCCAGCATTACTATATTATAGAGGGGTGCTTTAGAATTTAGAAGGCACAGAGAACCACACAGCAGATGCAGTAATAGGGGCACATAGGGCAGCAGCGGCTCAGTATTGGAATATCAGCAGGATGAGGAGTTTGTGCAAGTTGGGAATACATGGTGATGGCTGGAATGTGAGAAGTGAAATATGTCTTTGTTGTTTTCTCTGCAGCCGAGTCCTGGCTGGAAGAAGTTGTCATGTCGGTCTGGGCCAGATGGAAAAGACGGGAAAAGTGAACGATTCCATCAGAAAGAACGTCAGCGGTAACTCATTATCTGTAACTGTGCTGTGATCACTTATATGTTCTGTAGGGCTGGTATTTACTATGGCGGTAATATCCATGTTGCTTTGTATAGAGATTATCTTCAGTAACAGTGCGGTCATCTGCTGAGGTTCTCCTTCAGTATTAGGGTGCGTCACCCAGTTGTAATCAAGGTTACCTGGTTAGGGGCCCACTCAGAAGTTTCGCATCCCCCTGAACCAAAACCCTAGCTACGCCTCTGAGTGTTGTAGTCATATTTTGAGCAGGGAGCACAGTGAAAGACAATTATTTTTCAGAGGCGCAGCATAGGGCAGAAATTTTATTCAGGAGCCTTTATAATGACATGGTTATTTTTAAGAGCGTTGTGTTAGGATGTGCAGCAGAAAGCTGGAGAAGATGAAAGTCTGTAGTCGAGCTGTGGATGTCCAAAGTCATCATGGCATCTGGACCAGATGGAGACCAAAGGGATGAAAACAACTCCAATCAGAGGAGTTGTCATCTATAAGGTTCATGGATGTAAATGTTTATTTGTGATACTACCTGCATCTGATCTGTACTGTAGCTCCTCTAAAGTCTGCAGTCTGATGATGACTGTTAGAAACTCCTAATATCTCCTTACTTATTGTTAAGAACATACTAGGAGTTCTACGTTCAAGTGATGTATTTAAGTACTGATGGTGGTTTTGGAGATGTATGCATGTTTTGATGGTGGTTCTTATACTGTATTACTGTACTGATGATGTTCTGGTGCTGTATTTCTGATCTGATTGTGGTTCTAGTGCTGTATTCATGTACTAATGTTGGTATTACTGATATATTGATGTACTTATGGTGATTCTGGTGCTGCATTCCTGTACTGATGATGGTTCCAGTGATGCTTTCATGTACTGCTGATGGTTCTGGTGATGTTCACATGCACTGATGGAGGGTCTGGTGCTGTATCCATGTACTGATGCTGCTGTTTTCCTGTACTGATGGTGTTTTTGCTGCTCTATTCCTTTACTGATGGTGGCTCTGGTGCTGTGTTCATGTGCTGATGGTAGTTCTGGTGCTGTTTTCCTGGATTGATGGTGGTTCTGATGTTGTATTCGTTTATAGGAGAAATGATGGAGATATAGATTTGTTCTATGCACTGCAGTACTGTAGTGTAAATGATCCGATGAGTGGGGGTTCAGATTCCCTAAGGAGACTACATACTAAGGAATGAATGCCATAAAAGTAAAACCCAAAAATGACGTAAAAGGTTGTTAAGAGATAGTGGTCCACCAGCTCTGTGCATTGCATAGAGGCTGTGGATGGTACTGCAGGTCTCGCCAATTCAGGCGATACAAAAAATGCTCTCACCCCCCCAACATTAAATCATTCATGAATTTCTAGGGGTGTTTTAAGTAGGGATTTGGTGGTCTTCTCTGAATGATGATAATAGCAGCCCCTAAAAAATTGAACACTTTCATCATCATAATTTAAACTATCAATTTATCCTGGAGCCATGAAATGTATATTTTATAAGTAGGCTTCCTACGGCTTTCCAGCTCACCTGCGTGAGATAGCTGAGACAGACAGCCTCATTATAGAGGCCCCCTACCTCCATGTCTGTCATGCTTCGAGCCCCCATCCCGTTCCCACATCATCATACAACTGTCAGCCTCACAACACCCTCCCACCTATCAGGAAAAGACAGATTCACTGTTGGTTATACAAGCTGCAGACGCTTTGTATTTTTACTCCACTGTATTCCACATGAGTCAAACGCTGTGGCAGCCAAGATCCTGAGCCTATGATGATGTGGGTGCAGGAGGGGGAGGGGAGGGGGTTGTCAATTCATGCACCATCTGGAAGGGTTTTATTTCTTGAGAATGCTCTCACACGTGTGTCATTTCTCTCTTTTTTTAATCCACTCCTAGTTTTTTTTTCAACACACTGCATAAATATGACTCGTGTGAAAGTGCCTTGGTATCAACACTGTAAAAATCCTGATGTAGGTGCAGGAGTCGCATAGACATCAATGTTAAGTGAAAAAGGATTTAAAGGGCTGCTATAAAGTCATGGCATATCACTAGTGGAGTCTGACTGATCCCAAGATTGAAGGGCGCTCCAGTTCAGCACTGAGGCTTCTTTAAGTGTTTGCATACTTGGTACAGATTTTTCAGCATTTCGTGCACCACAACGTTTTCAAATGCTGATTTGACTTCTTTCACTACTTTTGTGGTCCCAGATGCCAGCCTTCCTGCCGAACCTCACACTCTGTGTTCTCCAGTTGATAACCCTTAAAAAGTAAATCTCACTAGTTAAATAAAATTGAGCTAAATACCTTTTAAAACCCCCTAAGCTCCCCTTATTCTGCCTCTCTTTTTCGTTTTCCGCAGCATCACTTCATTGCAGAATTATTCATGTTTGTTTATTGTGGAGCACACTTTGTGAAATCTCTGCTTGTAGTGCCCTCAGAGACTTTTCTGGGGGCGTGCACTTTCACCCCTCCCCATAGACACTGCCAATCACAGCTCGACAGCTTTTGAGACTAGTAGACTGCTAGATCAGTGGCTGAGGTGTGATTGGCAGCATCTGGGAGGGAGGAGTAAAAGCACACACCACCAGAGAAGACTCTGAAGAAACACTCAGTGGACTGCAAGCAGAGATTTCACATAGTGTGCTTCAGAAGAAACAAATGTGAATATTTCTGCAATGGAGTGACTCAGTTTAAAAAGGAAAACATAGGCAGAATCAGGGAAGCTCAGGGATTTTTACAATGTAGTTATCTCAATTTTTTTGAGCAAGTGTCAGATGCTCTTTCAGCTCTGATCTACATCTCAAAGGACCCCAAACATGCAATAAACATTCCTGGCAGGTTTAAAGTCAATATTTTTTCCATTACATTAAGGCATTGCTTTAAAAAGTAAGGAATTAAATTCATATGTCATTAATTTATTCATCCATGTTAACCATTCATAACACGTGTTATTCAGTGTCTGAAATCTATTCGCTATTGGCCAAGAATCAGGCATTACAGAGGGTTAATACAATGAATGAATGCATTGCTTATTCATTCATTCATTCATTCATTCATTCTTACTGCTTGCAGAAATCTGAGTAAGGTTTAGTTCTAAAAAAATTAAGTAATTTAATTCACCTTTCATTCATCCGGGTACTCCGGTTTCCTCCCACATTCCAAAGACATACTGATAGGGAGTTTAGATTGTGAGCCCCAACGGGGACAGCGATGTTATTGTGTGCAAACTGTAAAGCACTGCAGAATATGTTAGCGATATATAAAAATAAAGATTATTTGTATTTATTATTATTCATTCATCCTTGTTCACTATTCATGGAATGGTTAACATTCAATTCATAAGGAATTCAATTCATATCTCACTCATTCATGCTAACCATTCATAACATGTGTTAGTCAGTGTCTGAACTCTATTAGCTATTGGCCAAGAATCAAGCTTTATAAGGGGTAAATACAATGAATGAATGAATTAGTTAATTAATTTATTTTAAAAAATGCATTCCGACTCACTCATTTGTTCATTTTTCCCATTTGCATCCTTTAGATTTTTCAATGCCTGAATTCAGGCCATTTACAGACAGTCAGGCGAATAAATCCAATGCATGAATCCCCAATGCTATTCTCATACCTGCGGTGGATATCATATTCACATCTTTGGGAAATTCCAGAAAAATGGCCAAAAGCCCTGCGGAGTTGCCCAATAGCCATTAACACTTTAGTGGTTATTACATCCCCTGCTTTCACTGACCCCATGATTAGACAAGATAAGATGATGGATTACAATATACTTGGAGGAATAAGGTGAACTGAACCTCAGTTATTAATATAGAGGAATTTTTTGCCATTTGTCTCACATAGGTATTGAGTAATTGCTGCAAATTGGTATTATATGGCCATCACGGTGGCAGCTTTCAGCGCTAGGGGCCATAAATCTGTCCAGTGAAAGGGAATCTGGCTGTTATCTTTCAACATTCCAAAAAAATCCTAAGAAATTGTCCTAGTGTGAATGAAATTGACTGTGTACTGCGCTGCTGAATTTGTCAGTGCCATATAAGAAACCAGAATGACATTTTACTAATATACCTAGCAGATCCATAGTCTGGAGCTGTCCAACAAGCCGCAGCTTTCTTTTCTTATCGATTCGTTCACTGAATGCACAAAACGTCTCCGGGATAAACCTTACACTACGTTCTATATTGCGGAGTTTTGAAGATTATTGGCCATTTATGCTCATGAAAGAAAAGAAAGAGCTTTAACTCTGCTGGAATCCCATAACCATTTACTGGCCAGATGCCCTTATATTTTAAGCATTGTAATCGGAGAAAAAAGGGTCTTATAATAGTAGGTGGAAGGACCATACGTAGTTGCTCATTAAGTGCTAATTAATGGGTTTTGAATGGGTCCTCTGCCCATCTCTGCTCTGTTCCTGTCTGCGCCAAAGACACAGTACAGACATTAAGAGGTTAAAGTTGTGTGTGCCTGTCACAACACAATTATAAAGGAATTCCTTCCTCCCTGTGTGAGGCTGAGCCTCCTCCCCACACTATATAAAGGGCTGGCACTGCAGCAGGGTAATCACTCAGTGGACAGCTCCTGGTGCTGAACCGAACATAGACAAAGCCATCAGTGCCCCAGCACGCCATACACTCAAGTAAGGGACTTCACCGAAGACCAAGCCATGATCACAGGAGCTTGTTGGAGATGTTTACTCCTCTCCTTCTTTTTTCTAAGGGGGTCTGCTCAGAATTTTGCACAAACGAGGTTTATTTGCACTTCAGTGCCTGTTGACATGGATATGTGCACTTCGTCAATGCAGAACAGTGGTCCCACAGAAGACCTGAAGACCACCATCTTACAACTGAGAGAGACGGTCATCCAGCAAAAAGAGACTATCATGAATCAAAAGGATACTATCAGGGACCTGACAGGCAAGCTGGCAAGGTGCGAGGGGCAAACGATTCTGGAGATCCCTCCTAGCGAACCCAAAGTTGGAGCCCCAGGTTCCAGGAAAAAAGAAACTGGAACTACCAAAAACACAATGGGAGATTTGTCCAGAACCCCTACAGCTGAGACACTCACTCAGCTTGGGCAAACACTTCAAAGTCTGAAGACCAGGTTGGAAAACTTGGAGGTGAGTCTGACCCTTGATTATGTAATCACGCAACGGTCAATATAGAGTATTGATAATAGGGTTGCACCTAATCAATGAGCTTATGCGGATGAGTCCGTCCTTAGCTTTCCTCTTGGCTCTAGATTTCCCGAGTGAGCATTGCGAGATAATCAGCTTTGAAAAAAAAATTGCATTTCTCTGTTGGGCATTGTTTACGCTATATGTGCCCAGTTGTAATAAAATTTGGGGAAAGGTATGGGTGAACACATCTGTTTTTGTGCAGTGCACCGTCTTCTAAAATAACTGTCATGCAGTGGTTAAACCGTGGGTAGACCATGCCACCGATAAGAACTTGCTCCATTGCCGTCCGCGGCTCCTCAAAGTCAATAAGCTGGTAACGAGCTGTTTAATTAAGGAAGTGTCATGTTATTGATACTTGTGACAATCCTCTTACTGACGCTTGACATTGCACCTTGCAGCAGTACAGCAGAGGCAACGCTTCTGCCCAAGCCACCAGCCTGAAAGACCTGCTGCAAACCAAGATAGATGACCTGGAGAAGCAAGTTCTTTCCAGGGTGAACAATCTAGAAGAGGGCAAGGTGAACCTGAAGAATGAGACAGAGCTGAGGGGAAAGATTGAGACTGCCCTGACCTCCCTCCAGCAGAGGATCACAGACTTGGAAAAAGGTGATGGGATAAACTTATAGGTACCATTGTGTTCATAGATGAGAGTTATCGTGATGCACATAGGTCTCATAGGTCATCCAGACATGGCATTGAATTGTGGCATAGGATCCTCCCTGTAAAAACGGGTCCATTGGTGCTAACTTGTCCCATGATGGATTGTAAGACTATTGCCAGTCAGAGAACATCTACAAAAGATTGTGTTTTCTATCTACTGATCTCTTGATCATGTCCTCCATGTTTGAGGTGACCATAAAAGCCTGGATAGGGCTATTTATTCCCCAGTGCCCATGTAAAAATTAAGATTTGTGATTATTTTTTTATGTTATTTTGTCGTAATGCGTGAATATCATGAGCTATAGACATAATGATAAGGTTGGCACCAGAAACGCCTGACGTCTATCCATGAGTGATCTCAGCCTTGCAGTTTGTTATGCAATCTCCTGCGCTCACTCCCTGCATAGACCATGGTTGTTGTAGCCTCATTGCAGATGTGTTCTGAGGTCTAGGTGACCTATGCAGGATTTAGCTCTTTCAGCATTTTCATCCTCCCAGACCACAGTTGGCTTTGTATTTTGGTCTATTCAGGCTGCTTTTTACCGCGCGATGCCAGCAGAATATTGATCAGTGTTTGCAATCGGTTGTTTTACAGCATTGTAAAGTCTACAACCCAAAGCACTTGTATATTGTCTAGTATTAAATGCGATGATGATCGGGGCTACCTCATTGGTGCCCCCTGCTGCTCATAAGAAAACATGGAAAGATCTCCCCGGACATTTTTTTTTTTTTTTTTAATTTATCTTACACTGGTTTCCAATTATAATTTTTTTTTTTTAGGTCAAAAGGAAAACAGACCTGCAGACAAGTTCCAACTCACGTTCCCTCTGAGGACTAACTATATGTATGCCAAAGTGAAAAAGAGTCTACCAGAGATGTATGCGTTCACCGTCTGCATGTGGCTGAAATCCAATGCCTCCCCAGGTGTTGGCACCCCATTTTCTTACGCAGTGCCTGGCCAAGCCAATGAACTGGTTCTCATTGAGTGGGGGAACAACCCAATGGAAATACTCATTAATGACAAGGTATTAAAGCCACAATATTGTAAAAACAAAAAATCATATTATTATATTTGACTGATTTATTATTTATTTTTTATGTAAATTATTATTAGTCATATTATTTATTATTATTCATTATTTTTCCTTAATTTATATTCTTATTAGTTGTAATATTTGTCTAATAATGATTATTATTTTTTCTTTTATATTATTAATAGTAGTAATATTATTTTTATTAATAATTATTTTTTATGTTATATTATTGGTAGTAATATATTTTTTATTCATTATTTGCTCTTTTGTTTTACATTATTAGTAGCAATTTATTATTGATGCTTAATTTTCTATTGTTAGTAGTAGTAAGAGTATTATTTTTTATTATTATTATTTATTTATAGTAATATTATTTATTAATAGTAGCTGTTATTTCATTATTACTTTTTAAGTTTATTTTATATTATTAGTAGCAAAATTATTATTATTATTATTATTATTATTATTATTATTATTATTAATATTATTATTATTTCTTTTATATTATTATTTGTAGTAATGTTATATATTATTACAGCCAGCCGTGGACACAAATATAAACCAGTTATACCATCCTAATATATTACCACATTATAATCATTGCATAACATTGTAATTGATTACACTGGTCAACAGCATTTTTGGTGCCAAAGATATTTCATCGAATTTAGGGTATTTTTGGGGTGCTGATTCTGAATATGTCATCAGTTTTGCCAGATTGGCTCAAGTTTTTGAGATTTTTGGTATCTTATTTATAGCACTTGTTGGTAAATGCGACGCATCATCTCATTAATTTCTTTGGATTAGTACTTGAACTGAGCAGTTCTCAATATAGTTTTGTGTTAATTAGTGTTCTAAAAGTTTGTTCATAGCTTGATTTTTGCACTAACTTTATGTTGTTGTCTGTTTTCCAGTGAAAAGCATGAACTCATCAAGAAGAAGTTGTCTTAACGATCCAGACTCATTCTGTTACATTTGTGGTGAATACACACTGCCAAAACATAGAAGAAACATAACAGACTTCGTAAAAAAAGTGTATTTTGCCTATTTTGGGGTTATGCTTGGGGACCAAGACAAGTTTTGGGCACCACACATAGTGTGCAAAGCATGTATCGAATTATTACAAAAATGGAGCAAAGGACAAAGAAAAAGCTTCAAATTTGGTGTTCCAATGGTGTGGAGAGAGCCAAAAAATCATCATGATGACTGTTATTTATGGTAAACACAGGTACAGGCACATCTTCACAATGAGGGACAGGCCTTCTTGCAGATTCCATGTTACTCCCATTTTCGTTTCTTATGCTTATTGAATCCTTGCACTTGCACTGCACAGAAATAACAGTCATCATGATGATTTTTTGGCTCTCTCCACACCATTGGAACACCAAATTTGAAGCTTTTTCTTTGTCCTTTGCTCCATTTTCGTAATAATTCGATACATGCTTTGCACACTATGTGTGGTGCCCAAAACTTGTCTTGGTCCCCAAGCATAACCCCAAAATAGGCAAAATACACTTTTTTTACGAAGTCTGTTATGTTTCTTCTATGTTTTGGCAGTGTGTATTCACCACAAATGTAACAGAATGAGTCTGGATCGTTAAGACAACTTCTTCTTGATGAGTTCATGCTTTTCACTGGAAAACAGACAACAACATAAAGTTAGTGCAAAAATCAAGCTATGAACAAACTTTTAGAACACTAATTAACACAAAACTATTTTGAGAACTGCTCAGTTCAAGTACTAATCCAAAGAAATTAATGAGATGATGCGTCGCATTTACCAACAAGTGCTATAAATAAGATACCAAAAATCTCAAAAACTTGAGCCAATCTGGCAAAACTGATAGCATATTCAGAATCAGCACCCCAAAAATACCCCAAATTCATTAAAATATTTTGGACACCAGAAAAAAATTTTTTTTTTGTTGACCTGTGTTATTATTATTTCTGCTATTGCTATATACATTATATCGCCACCTAAAGGCCATATGGTGTACTATAGTCAAAAAATTAAATTGTTTCTGTTGGCTACAGAATTGAAAAGTTGGAACAATGAACCCATTTCAGGTTTACAATAATATATTGAAGTGTATTTAATATATATAGGATTATTTCTGGTTTTATGTGCTGTCAATTAGACTTGCAGAAATCCAGAGAGGTGAAATGATTGCATAGATTGACAGATTGGAGAACAGAAGATTTATTTATGATCAGCAATGATCTACGCTACATCATCATTGATTCTAAAGATATATTGATATTATGGCTGCACATTGCTGAGAACGCCCATCTTCTATTCTTCAGGTGGCAAAACTGCCCTTTGTGATCAATGATGGTAAATGGCATCACATCTGTATCGCCTGGACCACAAGAGATGGAGTGTGGGAAGCCTATCAGGATGGTGTATTACGGGGAAGTGGCGAGAATCTGGCCCCTTACCACCCTATAAAACACCAGGGAGTGCTGGTGATTGGTCAGGAGCAGGTAATTACCCCTTATTTTCTTACTAAAGAACAGGGGTATACTTGACTTGATACACAATGCAATGCATGGAAAGTCAAACATATAGCAAAAGACTGGAGAGTTGGGGCCTTGGGTTATCTGCCAGTTGTATGTGCATAAAAGGCATATCCAGTATTAGTATAGGGAAGGATTCTCTACAGTAAGAGAATGGAATGACCTACTATAAGAAGCCAAATCCATCACAAAATTCCTACATGTTCGAGACATTTACCAATACATTTTTAATTAGAAGGAATAAGTATAAAGGTAATAGACTCACCATTGTGGGGTCAAGATAGTGGTCTCTTTTTTTTATCCTTTGTGAAGCAAAATCCAGTGGGGATATCTCTTTATTACTGAGTCCAATATTTAATATTACCGAAAATTTGCAGCTCAACTGAAGGCAAGATTTAATATTTAGTGGGATAGAGAGGCCATCATTTCTCCACCTCCTCTTATCTGATGGAAACAAAGGTCAGACAGGTAACATCTAACCTTTCGGTTCTTTGAATCCCCTGGTGGCCAATAGTGGGAGACCTTCATGAACTCCATCATTCCTGTTTATTGGATTCACTGGCAAGAACATAACTCTGTATTTGTCTGTAAATATTGTATTCCTATCTGAAGCACTTATGGGAGAAAGGGTTCCATGACATGTGATGGCTGATGCAAAGTATTTGTAGTCGCTTCAGTGGAGAGATGGCTATGATTGTGCACGGCTCTCCCCACTGAAGTCCCCATGGAACCACCTTTTCCTGATATGCGGAGGAGCAGAGGTGCGATTGATGACATATTCTGTAGATATACCGTAATTGCTTTGGAAGGGAATAGACCTGTAATCATTGGGGGGCAACAAAGAGTACAAGGGAGAGCCCCTCCAAGGGAAACAGTCAGCAGGATTTAATGCAATAAGTGGCTCCAACCATTGTTTGTGCTATAAAAAGAGGTTATATCCATTATATGTATGTAGTGCCACTTAACTGGGTGTAACTGAATTATCTAAATATTGTGGTAAATCTTGATCTGCCCTTGATTGACATGGATGACTCCTAAAATGTCAACCAATGTAAAAAATCAAATGCTTTAGCAGTTGGGCTGAACATTGGCGCATGCGCACAACGCTTGACCTTGGTCGGAATAATCAGTTTTGAGCATGCACCAGCCCCGATGACCCAGAAAAGAGATGAGAACCAGCCTGTAGTGATTGCTGTACCCACACATGAGCAAATGCACTGTCAATGACGTGGAAGAGGGTAGCCAGCACATGGGCAGAGCTGCAGTGTTTGCTCAAGCTACACATGGGCAAATGCACTGCCGATGACTTGTGGGAGAGGGTCTGGAACCAGCGCATGTACAGACATGAAGTGTTTGCTCAACTCACACATGGGCAAATCCACTGCCGATGACTTGTGGGAGAGGGTCTGGAACCAGCGCATGTACAGACATGAGGTGTTTGCTCAACTCACACATGGGCAAATCAACTGCCGATAATGTATGGGAGAGGGTCTGGAACCAGCGCATGTACAGACATGAAGTGTTTGCTCAACTCACACATGGGCAAATCCACTGCCGATGACTTGTGGGAGAGGGTCTGGAACCAGCACATGTACAGACATGAAGTGTTTGCTCAACTCACACATGGGCAAATCCACTGCCGATGACTTGTGGGAGAGGGTCTGGAACCAGCGCATGTACAGACATGAAGTGTTTGCTCAACTCACACATGGGCAAATCCACTGCCGATAATGTGTGGGAGAGGGTCTGGAACCAGCGCATGTACAGACATGAAGTATTTGCTCAACTCACACATGGGCAAATCCACTGCCGATGACTTGTGGGAGAGGGTCTGGAACCAGCGCATGTACAGACATGAGGTGTTTGCTCAACTCACACATGGGCAAATCCACTGCCGATAATGTATGGGAGAGGGTCTGGAACCAGCGCATGTACAGACATGAAGTGTTTGCTCAACTCACACATGGGCAAATCCACTGCCGATGACTTGTGGGAGAGGGTCTGGAACCAGCGCATGTACAGACATGAAGTGTTTGCTCAACGCACACATGGGCAAATCCACTGCCGATAATGTGTGGGAGAAGGTCTGGAACCAGCGCATGTACAGACATGAAGTGTTTGCTCAACCCACACATGGGCAAATCCACTGCCGATAATGTGTGGGAGAGGGTCTGGAACCAGCGCATGTACAGACATGAAGTGTTTGCTCAACTCACACATGGGCAAATCCACTGCCGATAATGTGTGGGAGAGTGTATGGAACCAGCGCATGTGCAGACATGAGGTGTTTGCTCAACTCACACATGGGCAAATCAACTGCCGATAATGTGTGGGAGAGGGTCTGGAACCAGCGCATGTACAGACATGAAGTGTTTGCTCAACTCACACATGGGCAAATCCACTGCCGATGACTTGTGGGAGAGGGTCTGGAACCAGCGCATGTACAGACATGAAGTGTTTGCTCAACGCACACATGGGCAAATCCACTGCCGATAATGCGTGGGAGAGGGTCTGGAACCAGCGCATGTACAGACATGAAGTGTTTGCTCAACCCACACATGGGCAAATCCACTGCCGATAATGTGTGGGAGAGGGTCTGGAACCAGCGCATGTACAGACATGAAGTGTTTGCTCAACCCACACATGGGCAAATCCACTGCCGATAATGTGTGGGAGAGGGTCTGAAACCAGCGCATGTACAGACATGAAGTGTTTGCTCAACGCATACATGGGCAAATGCACTGCAAAAGCATGGGACTCAATGGTGTAAGATAAAGCCCAGAACCAGCACATGTGTAGACCTTCAGTGGTTGCTCCACCCACACATGCATTAGACCAGATGATGAGGGAGAGGGTCTGAAACTGGTGCATGCGCAGACTAAAATTGATTATTTTGCCTACTCAAGGGCAAAATGTTTTTTAAGCTTTTAATAGACGTAAGGTGGTCTGAAGATTGACCAGAACACTTAGACGAATGGATACTCCCAGAGCATGCTTGAGTTTTTCATTTGGGGTACTTTTTATGGGCATACATGTCCAAATCATTTTGCTAAATGATTTTCTGCTATCTAATATAACACATCATTTTGTCTTTTCCAATTTATTTTGTACTCTAAAAGGACACCCTAGGAGGTGGGTTTGATGCCACTCAGGCTTTCGTTGGGGAACTGGCCCATTTCAATATGTGGGATAGAAAGCTGACGGTGGGAGAAGTCTATAACCTGGCAACTTGCAGCAACAAAGCACTGACTGGTAATGTCATCAGTTGGGCAGAAACCAACATTGAGATCTTTGGTGGTGCCACCAAGTGGACATTCGATGCATGTCGTCAGATCAACTGAACAGAATTGCCGATTTTTGGATTTCATTTCGTAGCTTCTAAAAGATATCAACAGCATCATCAAGCACCTGCCTTTCAAGTGAGGGCTCATCAGCCACAAGGGTGTATTTATTTATTTATTTATTTATTTTATTTAATTTTACGGAAAGAAAAAAAAACTATTCCAGATCTATTTCACTTCTTTTCACCATCAGTCACACTTTCACGCATCTTGGAGCGAACTATCAGAGATTTGTAAAGAAAGGCACGCAAGGAGATTTCATTCTGGAAGGATTCTTTTTTTATTTCTTTAGGGAGATTTCACTTTTTTTTAATTCTGGTTTTGGTTTTCACATTGCCAATTGGGTTTAACCTCTTAGTTGCTGGAGGGATCTGCACAATGATAGGTCCCGAGTCTCTCCAGCAGGGATGGGGTTAATCTTGAGTGCCTTGCGCTGGTACCGATATTCAGCACATTTTTTTATTTTCTTATTTTCATCCTTTTTTTCTTTTTTTTTAGACTTCTCTTCTCTATAAATGGTTTGTGTTGATTGTAGATGTTTGTTATGCTGTTCGTATGCCTTTTTTTTTTTTTAAACAATTGTCTGATTTTTCTGATGACTGTCAGTGAAAACCTTCACGCAGTCTGGGAGTGGGGACCGACTAACTCCAGCAGATTCTACGAGCATGGCAGACAATACAGCAACCCGCCTTTTGGAAGAGGTGGGCTCTGACAAAGTAGCATTTCTTTTTTTTTTTTTCTGGAAATATCTTTCCTTTGTAAATATTTCATTTCCTTGCCAATGACGTTTCGCTCCTTTTTGGTTTTTTTTGTTTTTTTTCCTTTTGCAGTGTGCATGACAAATCTCCTTGCATTTGTTTTCACCTCTCTCCCTTTCCCCATTAGACGTGTTTCGGTCTACGATTACTTCTGGAAAAATTAGGGGTTCATGCATCGTGAGCTTTTGCAAGGACACTAACTAAGATTTGATAACGCGCTGCTTTATTACGAGGAATTGTCAAACTTTTCCAGGCGTTCTAATTATATTTTAACCCTTTGTATAAAAAAAACAAAAACAAAATGGAAAAAAGAAAAAAAATGAGTGTAATTTTCATATGCTGGGGTTACTGAGTTCTTCTTATGTTTTAAAGCACTTTCACGACTAGCCATGATTAGGGTCAATTCTCCCCGGACAAATATTTGTGTAGCCTGTCTTAAAATGTATCTTGGGCTTATGGAAAGGAGAGGTTGGCAAGATGCTGCTCTTTAGGTTTTCTGTGTGGATCTGTAAAGATGGATGGATTGTCCAGGATTAGAAAAACATGGCTGCTCCCCCCCACAAAAAAACAGCGCCACCAGTGTCCACAGGTCGTTTGTGGTATTGCCGCTTAGCCACCCTTTATGTCAATGGAGCTAAGCTGCAATACCAAATGCAATCTATGGACGGAAGCGGCGCTGGTATTCTAACTCTGGACAGATCCTTTAATGCCCTCCTTAGAAAATCTAATAGCCGGTCCCTTTTGCTACCTTCACTGTAGCTTTCTTGCCACGTTTTCGGCTAGGATTTGTAGTTCTACAAAGTCGTAAGAGCCACATCTTGCCATAGTTTGTCCTGCAGGTGGAACTTGCCTTAATGGAATTTAAGGGAAATAAAAAAAAATGTTATATTTTTGCTTAATGGGAAGTATTATTTTGAAGCCCAGGTATAGATGGGCAAACATTGAGGTGAGGAGGGCCCCATAGCCATAGCCACCAGAGTAGAGGGCCCATCTCCTAGAGGAATGAAGGGACGCTCCAGACAATTCTCTTAACCCTTTTGTGCCCCCTTTGGAGGTTCCAGTGATCCTTGGGGTAGGGGCCAATTTGGGTAGGGGCACTTTCCTCCCCGGAACTCACACGGGAGCTCCCTCTACGTACTCCCTTGCCTATATATTTGACCATTCCCATGCAGTGTCCAGATGCTGTAAGGGAAGACCATAGCACCCCCTTCTGCTAAAGTAGCCACAGACAATCCCTAAAGCTAAAGATGTCAAATACAGACTTTTCCTTGTTGTATTTCAGACTTGCACTGAATCTAATACGCCTCTCTCAGGTACACGCCATTTTATGATGGATGCTGTTTGAATGACAGTGTATTTTTGCCTAATTACTGTGTAAACACCCCCTTACCCCGTCCCCCAGGCCATACTTTATAATGTAGCTATTAGCGGGGTCGTTCCTGTTTCTTGCCTCCGGCGGGTGTGATGCCCCCACAAGCCTTCCTCATTTTGATAACTCAGTGTTCTGTATCCGATTCTAGAAGGAAGTTTATTATATGTGATGTTGTATACAAAAAAATAAAATTAAAGGATCTCTACATAAATACATATATATATATATACATATATACATATATATATATATATATATATATATATATATATATATATATATATATATACACACACACACATAGAAAGATACAGTCTGGTGCATTCAGACATGGGCTACTCTCCCTCAAGTTATGTAAAAATAAAAAATAAAAAAAGAGAAATATACTTATTTTCACAGAATTTCTATGTTTTCTATGTTAAACTATTTGGAGACAGACTATAATCCTATGAAATCTTACTGAGCTACTTGAGGTAGTGGTCTGTACCTGATGAACCTTAAGCCAGAATGTAAAATTAATTTCCCATCATGGACATGGATTGCAAACTACTGATCTTAGGTAGAAAATTTTCAATTTGTTTTAAGCTGGTGTTTGTATGAGCAGAACAGAGTATTTCAGGAACAAAGTCAAACCCTTTAACTAAAGGAGCACAACTCCCAATATGTTATCTGATATAAGTAGTCTATATCGAGTAGAAACAAGCAGGAACACAGGTAAAATGGATCTGATTGCTGCAGAGACTAATGTAGTATTATATGGTACCAGTTTTGGTTTGGCCCCCTAGGTACATTAGAAGGGAAGTGAAATCTCCCACCTTGGGAGGTTATACCCAGGTTACATTTGGGGTGCAATTATGAACATTTTATTTTTTTCGGACTAATCATACATTGTTTTTACAGTTCATGATGTTCACTATCTCGTGCCAAAGGGCAGCCAAAAAATGTAATAGTTACGGTACCTAATCTGTACTAGTGCAGTAAAAGACTCTACTGTAAAATAATTAAATAAATATACTGTATATGGCCCCATTTAGGATGATAACAGCTTATATAATATTTTCTAAATCAAGCCGGTGGTACATATTGGGTGTGGTTATGACGTGATGATATGATTCTAGTTATAACAACTTTTATAAATGTAAGGTTTTTACATAAGGATTTTCCAGAATACCTGACCTTCTTTTAGTAATTTACTGCCCCTTTAAATCATTTGATAAGCACATAATGGAGGCCAGGGTTAAGCAACCGACAGAGGACTTCATGTTTGCCTCATGTAAGGTTTCTTATTAAACTGTCCTTGGGAAGACTGTAAAACTGACCAAGATCAAAGCGCAAAACCAGGTTTTTAATTAATATAATATACCAGACCTCCCACCGATAACGGGATTGAGACAAATTAAGCATAATGCTATGTTTTCACAGACCAAAGCTGTAAATTTCCCATGAACCTCGGTGTCATCCGCCATATTCTCTATAACTCTTTTGTTCTTTTGGATTTGTATTGTCCTCCAATGACCAATCCTTGTTTATTCTGTTTATGACCTTTTTCTTCCCCTCCCCATTCTGCTTTTTTGTTCGATTTCACTGCTGAAATGGTTGACTTTATTTTTCCACAATAAAAAGAATAAAAAGAGATGAAGCAATCTGAGTTTCTGACTTGTTTATTTGGGATCTATCAAAAGATCAGTAAAAAAGTATGTTCTGTTATAAAAGCCCGCAGGAAGGTGGATGGCAAAGAACAGCAAGTCTCTGATTTTTATTGATTGAAGAGTTAAAGGCTTTAAAAAAAGTGCTTGTGTTTTTGCCAGAAACTGCACAATTTTTTTTTCTAATCCCAGGAAACCCTTTTATTGTAGGTAATTGGTGGAGAATGCGGGCACAGTGTTTAAGTCCTAGATAAGCTCTACATAAACAACTTCTACATCTATTTCATATTACTATATGGAAGCACTCAATGCTGCAGTACCAACACAGCGACCTAGACCTTTAATGCAGCTAATTGGTGAAGAATGTATATGCACGATAAAGTTCTACCTTATCAGCATCTCTATCTATTCTGTAACATAACAATAATAACACTTTGATCAAAATGGTGTTGGTTTATAAAATAAACCTTTTTTTTAATCCAGGGTAAAATGTGATGGAGAATGCAGGCACAGAGTATAAATCCTGGATAATTTTTAGCTAAATAGCTGCTATGTCTATTTTGTATTAATATATTGATGCAATGAACACTGCAATACCAACACATTGACCAAAAGTGGCAATGTTTTAAATCCTAAACAACCCCTTTAATTCAGGTACTTTACAAAGAATATGGGTGCAGATCCTGATTCATTTCTATCAAAATAATGTCTCTATCTACTCCATTTCAATATATAGATGCAATTTAGTGCTACAATACTAGCATATCAACTAAAGTGGTGCTATTCTTTTCTTTTTGACAATATTTTTACTGCAGCTAATTGTTGGTCCTGAATCATTTTTTTTCTTAATTACATCCACATAATATAGAATAGAGATGCTGTTAATATTACAATTTTATCTCATTGACCAAAAAGGTGCTGTTTTAAAAAGTAAACCATGTTTTCTACTACTTGGCAACAAGTGGTGGATAATGCGGGCACAGAAATCGATTATCTTATTTAAACAGCATCCTCACTTACTTTCTTTTAGTGTATAGATGCCATAAGCATTTATTTAATGCATTATCATGGGGACTTGGTAGTATGTCGACAGAAGATTCTAGAAGATTTATGAAACATTTTCTAAGTCAAATAAATTTACAGTGATGCTTTAAAATTTTTGAACCCTTCAGAATTTTCCATATTTTTGCATGCATTTTACCAAACTACATCATATTTAACAAGTCCTAAAAGTGGTTAAAGAGAAACAAATGAAACTAATGAGTATAAATGTGAGACTTAACATTTCCTAAATTAAGTAAGTGATCCAATATCTCATGTCTGAGTGTGGAAAAATTATGGGAACCTTTTCTTTCAGCATCTGGTGTGACCCCCCTTGGGCAGTAATAACCGCATCTAAATGCTTCTGATAATTGTTGAATAGTCCTCACATCAGCTTCTATAAATTGTAGCCCAGTTTATCCTACAAAACTGCTTCATCTCTGTTATGCTGGTGGGTTTTCTCCCATAAACTACAAGCTTCAGGTCCTTCCACAACATTTCCATAGGATTAAGGTCTGGACTTTGACTTTGCCATAACAAAATGTTACCTTTAGTCTTTTTATATAAATTCTTTTGTGGAATGAATTCTGAGATGTGGGTCAGTATTTTGCTGCAAGACCTAGGTTCTCTTGAGATTCAGATCATGAATAGTTCTCCTGACATTTGCACTTAGAATTTTCTCATAAAATTCTGAATTTATTGTGCTATCAATGATGGCAGACGTCCTGGCCCAAATGCAGAAAAAAAAAGGACTAAACCAAACCATGATACTACCACTACCTGGTGTCAAAGATGGAATGAGGCTTTTATGCTGTAATGTAATGTTTGTCTTTCTCCCAGCATAACGCTTCTCAATTAAATAAGCTCTATTTTAATCTAATATGTCCACATTACATTGTTCCAATCACCCTTGTCCATGTGATCTTTAACAAGCTCGAGACCAGACAGCAATGTTCTTTTTAACAAGCAGTGATTTTATGCTTTCAATCTTGTCATGTAGACAATTGTTGTTCAGTATACCTGATGATGGACTCATGTACATACATATTAGCTAATGTGAGAGAGACCTTTAGTTGCTTAGTGGATTCCTTGAGTTCCTTTGTGACCTCCAGGACTATTATAGCCCTTGCTCTTAGAGTGATCTTTGTTGGTCATCCACTCCTGGGGAAGATAATAAAGATTATGAATTTCCTCAATATGTTCACAATTTGTCTGACTGTGGATTGGTGGAGCCTAAACCGTTTAGAGATGTTTCAGAATTTGTTTCCAGCCTGATAAAGACCAACAACTCTTCTTCTAATGTCCGCAGATATCTCATTTGTCTGTGCCATGATGCACTTCCACAAATGTGTCCTAAAGATCAGATTTTATAGATTTCTGTTCTTTCAAATAGAACAGATCACTCACTCATATTTGATTGTTTTCCCATTGATTGAAAACACCAGACTCTAGCTTCACCTTCAAATTGTCTGCTAATCCAAAAAGCGTACATACTTTTGCCACTCACAAACGTGATATTGGATTGGATTTTCTCAATAAAAAAAACTTAAGTAAAAGTCCAATATTTTGACTCATTTTTTTGATTTGGTCCTCTTTATCTACTTTTTGGACATGTGTGTAAATCTGCTGTAGTTTTAGGCCAAATTTATGAAGTATGAAATTTCTGAAGGGTTCACAAACTTTAAAGCACCTCTATATTTAAAAATATTATTGCAACAACAGGCAACAGGAGCCATTGGGTGCTGGACCATCATTTCACATAGGCAGAATACCCATAGTACGGGCTTTATTTTCAAAAAAAATGGTTGAGTGACACATATCTGAGGCAGAACACTTTCTCATTTTTGCCCCTACATATACGTACAGATAATTGCGAGGTCCCACATTCCCACTCTCTTTCCCTTTTTATCTCCAGTTTCTAGATATAAATATCATTCCCACCTTTTTGTGTATGCAGCTACTATGTAGGTTACCAAGAAGGGTGGGGAGGAGAGATGGAAGTAATACATAACTGCTGGATCAGATTACACAATGGCTTTGCTTGGTTTGCTTGTGATTTGTGGCCTTGGTGAGATATCGTTTTGCATAGGTGCTGCATACGCTTTTTTTTTAAATAAGTTGCTTTATATTTAACAATATGGTTAATCAAAGAGGTGTACACTGTTCATACTGTATGTGGAAGGTGCCATGATAATCCTAGTGACTGGAGAGAAGATTCAGTACAATGTTTACTTCTTGCCTAGATGAGAACGTCCCTGAGGACTTTTCCATTAGAACTTTCATTTAGAAGCATCTTGAACTTCTTGCACTCTCTGCTTTCATCTCCTTTATTGCCCTTCAAGTCACGTGGAATTTAAGATGATTCTGGCTTTACACAGTGACATAACATCCCCAGTCTTAATTATTCTTAGAAAGACTTATTTTTTTTTTTCATTTGACCTTGCACGGTGTCTCTGGGGACTGCTGGTAGAATTTTTTCATTTTGACATTTACTGTGTTATGTAAGGTGAGAGCAACGGCCTCACTCCCCACTAAGACGCTTTCATTACTGAGAAATGAAGGTTACATTGAAAAAAAATCCAAATAGATAGATGTATAAAACATAGATAGATAGATAGATAGATAGATAGATAGATAGATAGATAGATAGATAGATATGGAATAGATAGATGGATAGATATAGATAGATTAGATAGATATGGAATAGATAGACAGATAGATAGATAAATATGAAATAGATAGATAGATAGATAGATAGATAGATAGATAGATAGATAGATTCATAGATATCTCATATATATCTCATATCTATCTATCTAAATAGTTATGAGAGATAGATAGATAGATAGATAGATAGATAGATAGATAGATAGATAGATAGATAGATAGATAGATATGGGATAGATAGATAGATAGATAGATAGATAGATAGATAGATAGATATGGCATAGATAGATAGATATGAAATAGATAGATAGATAGATAGATAGATAGATAGATATGGGATAGATAGATAGATAGATAGATAGCTAGATAGATAGATATGGCATAGATAGATAGATATGAAATAGATAGATATATATGAGATATCTATCTATCTATCTATCTATCTATCTAAATAGTTATGGGATAGATACATAGATAGATAGCTATGAGATAGATCAGGGCCGGACTGGGACTAAAACTCAGCCCTGGCATTTGAAGTTACACAGGCCCACTTGTCACATGGTGACTGTATAATATCTTTGTACACTTGTAGGCAGGGCCAGTTTTAGGCAAAGTGGGGCCCTAGGTAAAGTTTAAAATGGGGCCCCAAATGCTAAGATATTGCACATCACACAAAAGCATTTCGGTTGTATTTACATGCGCTGATCTCAGGCCGCTAAATGAGTTTGATCGATAATACGGAAGTTGTTCAACGCTTGTTTCCCGACCTCTTTCCACCAACTGAGGAATAATGATGGGACAGAACGATCACTAACAGATCACCATACAGTATCATGTTATCAGCAGCACATCTACAGTTTACGCTGGCGATGTGCTGCTGAGAACAATGATTTTTGTTCCAGCAAGAACAATCTGAATATGCAGCATTTTACTTGTTTAGTAAAATACACCCCATAGTCCTCCATATATTATAATGTGCCCCACAGTCCTCCATATAGTATAATACACTCCCTATAGTCCTCCATATTAAAATACACTGCTCAGTCCTCCACATAGTATAATACACTCCTCACAGTGCTCCATATAGTATAATGCACCGCCATAATCATCCATGTACTACAATTCACTTCCCATAGTATAATGCACCCCATAGTTCTTCATATAGTATAACGTATTCCCCATAGTCCTCGATACAGTATAATGCAGCCCACATATAGTATAATGCAGCCACCCCACAGAGTATAATGTAACCCCCCATAGAATATAATACAGCCCACCTCCCCATAATATATAATGTAGCCCCCCATAGAATATAATGCAGCCCCCCATAGTATATAACACAGCCTCCCCCATAGTATATAACACAGCCTCCCCCATAGTATATAATATACCCCCACAATAGTATATAACACAGCCACAAAGTACATAACATGGCCTCCCCCATAGAATATAATATACTCCCCATAGTATATAGCAAAGCCCGCATAGTATATAGCACAAACCGTATAGTATATAGCACAGCCTGCATAATATAGCACAGCGCGTGTAGTAGATAACACAGCCCACGCAGTAGTATACAGCACAGACCAAAGAGTAGTATACAGCACAGCCCAGAGTACTATATACAGCACAGCCCACAGAGTACTATATACAGCACAGCCCACAGAGCACTATATACAGCACAGCCCACAGAGCACTATATACAGAACAGGACACAGAGCACTATATACAGCACAGCCCACAGAGCACTATATACAGCACAGCACAGAGTAATATATACAGCACAGCCCACACAGTAGTATACAGCACAGACCAAACAGTAGTATACAGCACAGCCCAGAGTACTATATACAGCACAGCCCACAGAGTACTATATACAGCACAGCCCACAGAGCACTATATACAGCACAGCCCACAGAGCACTATATACAGCACAGCCCACAGAGCACTATATACAGCACAGCCCACAGAGCACTATATACAGCACAGCCCACAGAGCACTATATACAGCACAGCCCACAGAGCACTATATACAGCACAGCCCACAGAGTACTATATATAGCACAGCCCACAGAGTAATATATACAGCACAGCCCACAGAGCAATATATACAGCACAGCCCACAGAGTAATATATACAGCACAGCCCACAGAGCACTATATACAGCACAGCCCACAGAGTACTATATACAGCACAGCCCACAGAGCACTATATATAGCACAGCCCACAGAGTACTATATACAGCACAGCCCACAGAGCACTATATACAGCACAGCCCACAGAGCACTATATACAGCACAGCCCACAGAGCACTATATACAGCACAGCCCACAGAGCAATATATACAGCACAGCCCACAGAGCAATATATACAGCACAGCCCACAGAGTACTATATATACAGCACAGCCCACAGAGTACTATATACAGCACAGCCCACAGAGCACTATATACAGCACAGCCCACAGACTAATATATACAGCACAGCCCACAGAGTACTATATACAGCACAGCCCACAGAGTACTATATACAGCACAACCCACAGAGCACTATATACAGCACAGCCCACAGAGCACTATATACAGCACAGCCCACAGAGCACTATATACAGCACAGCCCACAGAGCAATATATACAGCACAGCCCACAGAGCACTATATACAGCACAGCCCACAGAGCACTATATACAGCACAGCCCACAGAGCACTATATACAGCACAGCCCACAGAGTAATATATACAGCACAGCCCACAGAGCAATATATACAGCACAGCCCACAGAGTACTATATATACAGCACAGCCCACAGAGTACTATATACAGCACAGCCCACAGAGCACTATATACAGCACAGCCCACAGACTAATATATACAGCACAGCCCACAGAGTACTATATACAGCACAGCCCACAGAGTACTATATACAGCACAACCCACAGAGCACTATATACAGCCCAGCCCACAGAGCACTATATACAGCACAGCCCACAGAGCACTATATACAGCACAGCCCACAGAGCACTATATACAGCACAGCCCACAGAGCACTATATACAGCACAGCCCAGAGTAATATATACAGCACAGCCCACAGAGTACTATATACAGCACAGCCCACAGAGTACTATATACAGCACAGCCCACAGAGCACTATATACAGCACAGCCCACAGAGCACTATATACAGCACAGCCCACAGAGTAATATATACAGCACAGCCCACAGAGCAATATATACAGCACAGCCCACAGAGTACTATATACAGCACAGCCCAGAGAGTACTATATACAGCACAGCCCACAGAGTAATATATACAGCACAGCCCACAGAGCAATATATACAGCACAGCCCACAGAGTACTATATATAGCACAGCCCACAGAGTAATATATACAGCACAGCCCACAGAGTAATATATACAGCACAGCCCAGAGTACTATATACAGCACAGCCCACAGAGCAATATATACAGCACAGCCCACAGAGCAATATATACAGCACAGCCCACAGAGTACTATATACAGCACAGCCCAGAGTACTATATACAGCACAGCCCACAGAGTACTATATACAGCACAGCCCACAGAGTACTATATACAGCACAGCCCACAGAGTACTATATACAGCACAGCCCACAGAGTACTATATACAGCACAGCCCACAGAGTACTATATACAGCACAGCCCACAGAGCACTATAAACAGCACAGCCCACAGAGCACTATATGCAGCACAGCCCACAGAGTACTATATATAGCACAGCCCACAGAGTAATATATACAGCACAGCCCACAGAGTACTATATACAGCACAGCCCACAGAGCACTATAAACAGCACAGCCCACAGAGCACTATATGCAGCACAGCCCAGAGTACTATATACAGCGCAGCCCACAGAGTACTATATACAGCACAGCCCACAGAGTACTATATACAGCACAGCCCACAGAGTACTATATACAGCACAGCCCACAGAGTACTATATACAGCACAGCCCACAGAGCACTATAAACAGCACAGCCCACAGAGCACTATATACAGCACAGCCCACAGAGTAATATATATAGCACAGCCCACAGAGTACTATATACAGCGCAGCCCACAGAGTACTATATACAGCGCAGCCCACAGAGTACTATATACAGCACAGCCCACAGAGTACTATATACAGCACAGCCCAGAGTACTATATACAGCACAGCCCAGAGTACTATATACAGCACAGGACACAGAGTACTATATACAGCACAGGACACAGAGTACTATATACAGCACAGCCCACAGAGTACTATATACAGCACAGCCCACAGAGCAATATATACAGCACAGCCCACAGAGTACTATATACAGCACAGCCCACAGAGTACTATATACAGCACAGCCCAGAGTACTATATACAGCACAGCCCAGAGTACTATATACAGCACAGCCCACAGAGCACTAAATACAGCACAGCCCACAGAGCACTAAATACAGCACAGCCCACAGAGCAATATATATACAGCACAGCCCACAGAGTAATATATATAGCACAGCCCACAGAGTACTATATATAGCACAGCCCACACAGTAGTATACAGCACAGAGCACAGCCCGCATCTCTTCTCTTCCAACCCCCCCCCCCCCGCCCCCCGAGAATAGCCCCACACAGTCCAGTAAAAAAAAACAAAAAACCTCTCCTCACCTCTCCTCGTGCCCAGCGTTGCTTCCTGGTTCCTGCTCCTGTCTCAGCAGCTGCAGTCTGCCCGGGACACAGCAGGTGCGCGATGATATGACGTCATCGCGCACCCGCAGTGTCAGAGGCAGAGCGGGGAATGATGGGAGAGGGAGCGACAGCGGACGCTCTCTCCTCCATCATTGCGTTCAACTGTACCGGCGTCTATACGCCGGTATAGTTGAATGCGACGGCGGGGGCGGGGGGAGGTGGATCGAGCGGCCCACTACTAGCACCGGCCCTTCTGGCATTTGCCAGAAGTGCCCGATGGCCAGTCCGGCCCTGAGATAGATAAATATGGGATAGATAGAGAGAGATAGATATTATTATTTATATAGCACCATTGATTCCATGGTGCTGTACATGAGAAGGGGTTACATACAAGTTACAGATGTTACTTACAGTAAACAAACTAACAATTAAAGACTGATACAGAGGGGCGAGGGCCCTGCCCTTGCGGGCTTACATTCTACAGGATGGTGGGGATGAGGGTTGCAGGAGCTCCGGTGTTGGTGAGGAGACAGCGGAGTCAGTGCAGGCTGTAGGCTTTCCTGAAGAGATGGGTTTTCAGGTTCCGTCTGAAGGATCCAAATGTGGTTGATAGTCGGGCGTGTTGGGGCAAAGAATTCCAGAGGATGGGGGATAATCGGGAGAAGTCTTGGAGGTGGTTGGGTGAGGAGCGGATAAGTGTAGAGGAGAGAAGGAGGTCTTGGGAGGACCGGAGATTACGTGAGGGAAGATATTGGGAGATTAGTTCAGAGATATATGGAGGAGACAGGTTATGGATGGCATAGATAGATAGATAGATAGATAGATAGATAGATAGATAGATAGATAGATAGATAGATAGATAGATAGATAGATAGATAGATAGATAGATAGATCTTTGTAATCTCGGACAACTCCTTTTATTATTGTGTGGGTTGATAATCAATATGGTTATTTCCACAGGGTTTGTCAATAAGTTATCTCAAACTCCCAAATTGCACAGCAGCCATATTTTTAGCAGCCAAATTACCAGACAATTTTATATATTTACTATTCAGTAGTCTAGAAAAATCAAAGTATTTATCCCCTTGCTTGTTTCTAGATTTTTCAGTTCAGGATATAGCTCAGACAATGGTATGCCTATAATCCAATTTTTCTTCTGTATGTGTAATTCAGGTGTGTGGATGCAACGAGCAGAGATCACAAGGCGGAAACAGCCAGGGGTTGATATAATGCTATTTTTATACAACAGTAACTTTTAAATAATTAGGCTTAGTAGAAATGCAATTTAACATTAGAGGGAATAACAACAGGTTTAGAATAAACAAGAAAGTCTTTCACTAGTTAACCTTAATGTCCTTTTCATGAAGGTGGTTTGTCCAGTCTTGGGAGTCACCACGTGAGTTCTCACTAGTTCTAGTGGGTGTCAACATTTTCCCGTTAGGCTGCATGTCTCTTCCTGACGTAGTCTATTAAAGCCTGTTGAGCCTCCCACGCATCAACTGGCCCCCTCCCAACTTGTACTCCTAATCCCAGCCAACTCCCGTACTGTACTGTACTGTAGGTGATAGCTGAAAGTGACGGCCCTGCTCATTCTCACTTTTCCTCCACAAATGCAGGCGTGTTGCAGGCATGTCTCTCCTGTCGCAGTCTCCGCTTGGTTCTTCTCAGCTTGACCATCGGCCGAAGTCTCTCAGGCTCGGAGCAGAGAGGACGGGGCCTCAGCTCTTGACAGGTGTAGTCGGGCCTTGGAGGCTTGACCAGCGCTGAGCGCAGATGTTGGTTCTGACAAGCGTAAGCGGCACTTGGGGATATCTTCCAAGGAATTCGGACCTTGCCAGGTGGTGACCGACACCTGGGTTGCGCAGACTTCCTGCTGAGGCCTGTCATGTTGGTCTCAGCGATGTCTCTGGAGCACATCTGCCCCGCTCTCTTCCCTGGTGCCAAATCTCCTTGTGGTTGGGCGCGCAGGACTTTTATATCAGGGAAGTTCTTCCTGTGTGTCACATGATCTAGTCCAGCACACGAGGTAATTCCCCCTTCAAATCTTCCAGCACACTTTGGTTCTGCTTGATTTCGGCTGGCTAGCAGATGGCAGTCTCTTCTCATTAATGGCACATCCTGCACGTGTTCTCCAGAGGTCTCATGGCTTCTTCTTACATATATCGTTCTCGTCTCTCTGCCAAAATATGGACTATATTATGATGGGTAGAAAAGGACACAATGCTGATGCCATGACTCTATGGAAGTTATCAGTAAAGACTAGTGTTGAGCGATACCTTCCGATACTTGAAAATATCGGTATCGGATAGTATCGGCCGATACCCGAAAAATATCGGATATCGCCGATACCAATACCCGATACCAATAGAAGTCAATGGGACACAAGTATCGGAAGCTATCCTGGATGGTTCCCAGGGTCTGAAGGAGAGGAAACTCTCCTTCAGGCCCTGGGATCCATATTCATGTAAAAAATAAAGAATTAAAATAAAAAATATGGATATACTCACCCGTCCGGCGGCCCCTGGACCTTACCGATTGTAACCGGCAGCCTCCGTTCCTAAGAATGAGAAGTTTAGGACCTGCGATGATGTCGCGGCTTGTGATTGGTCGCGTGAGCGGTCACATGAGCGGCACGCGACCAATCACAAGCCGCGACGTCATCGAGGGTCCTAAACTCCTCATTCTTAGGAACGGAGGCTGCAGGTTACAATCGGTAAGGTCCAGGGGCCGCCGGACGGGTGAGTATATCCATATTTTTTATTTTAATTCTTTATTTTTTACATGAATATGGATCCCAGGGCCTGAAGGAGAGTTTCCTCTCCTTCAGACCCAGGGAACCATACACTGGGAACTTCCGATTCCGATTTCCGATACCACAAAAATATCGGAACTCGGTATCGGAATTCCGATACCGCATGTATCGGCCGATACCCGATACTTGCGGTATCGGAATGCTCAACACTAGTAAAGACCTAAAAAGTCATGGCAGAAAAGTCTGAATATCCTGAGTTACACAAATAAAAAAAAAAAAAATGTGAACAGACAGGCAGCTCATCCAAAATTGCCTGCCATGAACATGAGTCGTTTTGGACCTGGGCTGACTATCGCAGCTGACACCCGGCACTATGTGCCAGGAGTGGTCACGGACCGCCCCCGGCACATTAACCCCCGGCACACCGCGATCAAACATGATCGCGGTGTGCCGGCGGTACAGGGAAGCATCGCGCAGGGAGGGGGCTCCCTGCGTGCTTCCCTGAGATCCCCGGAGCAACGCAATGTGATCGCGTTGCTGCGAGGGTCTCTTACCTCTCCTCCCTGCAGCAGGCCCGGATCCAAAATGGCCACGGCATCCGGGTCCTGCAGGGAGGGAGGTGGCTTACCGAGTGCCTGCTCAGAGCAGGCGCTGGTAAGCCTGCAGTGCTGTAAGTCAGATCGCTGATCTGACAGAGTGCTGTGCAAACTGTCAGATCAGCGATCTGTGATGTCCCCCCTGGGACAAAGTAGAAATGTAAAAAAATATTCCCATAAATACATTTCTTTATCTAAATAAAAAAAAAACAATAAAAGTACACATATTTAGTATCGCTGCGTCCGTAATGACCCAACCTATAAAACTGTCCCACTAGTTAACCCCTTCAGTGAACACCGTAGGAAAAAAAAAAAAAAACGAGGCAAAAAACAACGCTTTATTATCATACGGCCGAACAAAAAGTGGAATAACACGCGACAAAAGGACGGATATAAATAACCATGATACCGCTGAAAACATCATCTTGTCCCGCAAAAAACGAGCCGCCATACAGCGTCATCAAAGAAAAAATAAAAAAATAAAAAAGTTATAGTCCTCAGAATAAAGCGATGCCAAAATAATTATTTATTCTATAAAATAGTTTTTATCGTATAAAAGAGCCAAAACATAAAAAAATGATATAAATGAGGTATCGCTGTAATAGTACTGACCCGAAGAATAAAAATGCTTTATCAATTTTACCAAACGTGGAACGGTATAAACGCCCCCCCCCCCACACAAAAATCGGAATAAAAAGCGATCAAAAAATGTCACGTGCCCGGAAATGTTACCAATAAAAACGTCAACTAGTCCCGCAAAAAACAAGACCTCACATGACTCTGTGGACCAAAATATGGAAAAATTATAGGTCTCAAAATGTGGAGACGCAAAAACTTTTTGCTATAAAAATCGTCTTTTAGTGTGTGACGGCTGCCAATCATAAAAATCCGCTATAAAAAATGCTATAAAAGTAAATCAAACCCCCCCTTCATCACCCCCTTAGTAAGGGAAAAATAATAAAATTAAAAAAAAAAATATTTATTTCCATTTTCCCATTAGGGTTAGGGTTAGGGCTAGGGTTAGGGTTAGGGCTAGGGTGAGGGTTAGGGTTAGGGCTAGGGTTAGGGTTGGGGCTAGGGTTGGAGCTAAAGTTAGGGTTAGGGTTGGGGCTAAAGTTAGGGTTAGGGTTTGGATTAAATTTACGGTTGGGATTAGAGTTAGGGGTGTGTCAGGGTTACGGGTATGGTTAGGGTTACCGTTGGGATTAGGGTTAGGGGTGTATTTGGATTAGGGTTTCAGTTAGAATTGGGGAGTTTCCACTGTTAGGCACATCAGGGGCTCTCCAATGCGACATGGCGTCCGATCTCAATTCCAGCCAATTCTGCATTGAAAAAGTAAAACAGTGCTCCTTCCCTTCCGAGCTTTCCCGTGCGCCCAAACAGGAGTTTACCCCAACATATGAAGCATCAGCGTACTCGGGACAAATTGGACAACTTTTGGGGTCCAAGTTCTCTTGATACCCTTGGGAAAATATAAATTTGGGGGGCTAAAAATCATTTTTGTGGGGAAAAAAAGGATTTTTTTATTGTCATGGCTCTGCGTTGTAAACTGTAGTGAAACACTTGGGGGTTCAAAGTTCTCACAACACATCTAGATAAGTTCCTTGGGAGGTCTAGTTTCCAATATGGGGTCACTTTTGGGGGTTTCTACTGTTTGGGCACATCAGGGGCTCTGCAAATGCAACGTGACGCCTGCAGACCAATCCATCTAAGTCTGCATTCCAAATGGCGCTCCTTCCTTTACGAGCTCTGCCATGCGCCCAAACAGTGGTTCCCCCCCACATATGGAGCATCAGCATACTCAGGACAAATTGGACAACAACTTTTGGGGTCCAATTTCTCCTGTTACCCTTGGGAAAATACAAAACTGGGGGCTAAAAAATCATTTTTGTGAAAAAAAAAAAGAATTTTTATTTTCTCGGCTCTGCGTTATAAACTGTAGTGAAACACTTGGGGGTTCAAAGTTCTCAAAACACATCTATATAAGTTCCTTAGGGGGTCTACTTTCCAAAATGGTGTCACTTGTTGGGGGGTTTAATGTTTAGGCACATCAGGGGCTCTCCAAACGTGACATGGTGTCCCATCTCAATTCCAGTCAATTTTGCATTGAAAAGTCAAACGGTGCTCCTTCCCTTCCAAGCTCTGCCATGCGCCCAAACAGTCGTTTACCCCCACATATCAGGTATCAGCATACTAGGACAAATTGCACAACAACTTTTGGGGTCCAATTTCTTCTCTTACCTTTGGGAAAATAAAAAATTGGGGGCGAAAAAATCATTTTTGTGAAAAAATATGATTTTCTTTTTACGGCTCTGCATTCTAAACTTCTGTGAAGCACTTGGTGGGTCAAAGTGCTCACCACACATCTAGATAAGTTCCTTAGCGGGTCTACTTTCCAAAATGGTGTCACTTGTGGGGAGTTTCAATGTTTAGGCACATCAGGGGCTCTCCAAATGCAACATGGCGTCCCATCTCAATTCCAGTCAATTTTGCATTGAAAAGTCAAATGGCGCTCCTTCCCTTCCGAGCTCTGCCATGTGCCCAAACAGTGGTTTACCCCCACATATGGGGTATCAGCGTACTCAGCACAAATTGTACAACAACTTTTGGGGTCCATTTTCTCCTGTTACTCTAGGTAAAATAAAACAAATTGGAGCTGAAATAAATTTTGTGTAAGTTAAATGGTAATTTTTATTTAAACATTCCAAAAATTCCTGTGAAACACCTGAAGGGTTAATAAACTTCTTGAATGTGGTTTTGAGCACCTTGAGGGGTGCAGTTTTTAGAATGGTGTCACACTTGGGTATTTTCTATCATATAGACCCCTCAAAATGACTTCAAATGAGATGTGGTCCCTAAAAAAAATGGTGTTGTAAAAATGAGAAATTGCTGGTCAACTTTTAACCCTTATAACTCCCTAACAAAAAAAAATTTTGGTTCCAAAATTGTGCTGATGTAAAGTAGACATGTGGGAAATGTTACCTATTAAGTATTTTGCGTGACATATCTCTGTGATTTAAGGGCATAAAAATTCAAAGTTGGAAAATTGTGAAACTTTCAAAATTTTCGCCAAATTTCCGTTTTTTTCACAAATAAACGCAAGTTATATCGAAGAAATTTTACCACTATCATGAAGTACAATATGTCACGAGAAAACATTGTCAGAATCGCCAAGATCCGTTGAAGCGTTCCAGAGTTATAACCTCATAAAGGGACAGTGGTCAGAATTGTTAAAATTGGCCCGGTCATTAACGTGCAAACCACCCTCGGGGCTTAAGGGGTTAAAACAGTATCCTCAAAAAATAAAATAAATGCATCAATAAATAAATGCATCAATGCAGTAATAATATCCCTTAATTAGCCCTTATGGTAATAATATCCCCCATCCTGGCCCCCGTGTGTCTCATTCCTGGCTCCAGCCATTTGTTCTCCCATCCTGGCCCCATATGTTCTCCTATCCTGCCCTCATGAGTATCCATTGTGCCCCATGTGATGTCTGATCCTGCCCCATCTGTCCCATAATCCTGCCCCATCTGTCTCCATTCTGCCCCTGAGTCTCCCATCTTGCCCCCTGTGTCTCCCATCCTTCCCCGTGTCTCCCATCCTGCCCCAGTGTCTCCATACTTCCCCGTGTCTCCATACTTCCCCCGTATCTCCATTCTTCCTCCTGTATCTCCATTCTTCCCCCTGTGTCTCCATTCTTTCCCCTATGTCTCCTTTCTTCCCCCTGTGTCTCCCATCCTGCCCCTGTGCAGCTTTCAAGAAAAATAAATAAACTTTCTCCTTACCTGGCCGCGCTCCTGCAAAGATGCTCACTCCATGCAGTCCATGCGCGCACTCGCAATGACATCATACGCCGGCGACATGCACGATGATGTCAGTTCTCAGCCTCCGATTAGCTGGCGATTAGCCGTGTGAGCCAGCATGGCAATAGAGTTTAACTGAACCTGCATCTCGCACTGCGTTCAGTTACTGCACCTGCAGAAGACTGCCGCTGGGGCCTGATGAGCAGAAGAAACGGGGCCCGATGCGGGCCCCCTCTGCTCATCGGGCCTCATACGCCAGTCAGAGCAGTAATGCTGTTTGGACCTCTGGAGTGGGTAAGTCGCACAGGCTCTGTTATATATCTACTGTAGTTGGTACTGCTGTATGTGGCTATAGCTGGCACTGTTGTATATGTGTTCTCTATGTCTGTCACTATGATACATTGTCTAAAGATAATAATCTATCTATATAATCATCTAAGGGGTACTTCCGTCTGTCTGTCTGTAACGGAAATCCCGCTTCGCTGATTGGTCGCGGCAGGCAGGCCGCGACCAATCAGCAACAGGTTTAGTTTGGCCACAAATTGGCCCCTCCCTACTCTCCTCCAGTCAGCGCCAGTGTGTCGCCCCATCCCGGACCAACTTTTTACTATTGATGCTGCCTATGCAGCATCAATAGTAAAAAGATATAATATTAAAAATAATTAAAAAAGTAAAAAATTGTGCTATTCTCACCTTCCGATGTCCACCGATGTGCACGATGCTGCCGCCAGCTTCCGTTCTCAGTGACGCATTGCGAAATTACCCAGATGACTTAGAGGTCTCGCGAGACCGCTAAGTAATTTGGGTAATTTCGCAATGCATCACTGGGAACGGAAGCTGGCAGCAGCATCGCGCGCATCGGCACAGCTTCACTGAATGCCGGAGGGTGAGTATATAACTATTTTTTATTTTATTTTTTTTTAACAGGGATATGGTGCCCACACTGCTGTATACTACGTGGGCTGTGTTATATACTGCATGGGCTGTGTTATATACTACGTGGCCTGTGTTATATACTGTGTGGGCTGTGCTATATATTACATGGGCTGTGCTATATATTACGTGGGCTGTTATATACTACGTGGCTGTGCTATATACTGCATGGCTGTCTGTGTTACGTGGGCTGTGTTATATACTACGTGGCTGCTATATACTATGTGGCTGTGCTATATACTACGTGGCTGTCTGTTACGTGGGCTGTGTTATATACTACGTGGCTGCTATATACTGCGTGGCTGCTATATACTATGTGGCTGTCTGTTACGTGGGCTTTGTTATATACACATGGCTGTGTTACGTGGGCTGTGCTATATAGTACGTGGGCTGTGTTATATACTGCGTGGGCAGTGTTATATACTGCGTGGGCTGTGTTATATACTACGTGGCCTGTGTTATATACTGCGTGGGCTGTGCTATACATATTACGTGGGCTGTGTTATATACTACGTGGCTGCTATATACTACATGGCTGTGCTATATACTACGTGGCTCTCTGTGTTACGTGGGCTGTGCTATATACTATGTGGCTGCTATATACTACGTGGCTGCGTGGCTGTGCTATATACTACGTGGCTGTGCTATATACTATGTGGCTGTGTTACATACTACGTGGCTGTGTTATATGCTACATGGCTGTGCTATATACTATGTGGCTGTGCTAAGCGCAACGTACATACATACATACATATTCTAGAATACCTGATGCGTTAGAATCGGGCCACCATCTAGTATTATATATCAACTAATCAACTACAAATGGTACTGCTATATGTGCACTGTAGCTGGCACTGTTGTATATATTTATTGTATTATTGTCTGTGCACTATTACATGCAGTTTGTGTTTATATGTTATCTACTTCTGCCATTATTATATATTGGCTACAAAAGTCTCTGCTATATATGGACCACAGAACCTAAGATAAAAGCAAAAAGGAGCATATATCCTGTAGTAAAAAAATAAATAGTAAATACCATAGTTTACTTAGTTGACATTGTTTTGATAAAAAAAAGCCATCCCACCACCACAAGGTGAACTCCAATCTGGACGGTACCTATCTCTTGTAGTTCACCTCACTATGTGTCAGCCGATGTAAAAGTAGATAAGCACAGACTAGGACCTGGGTCCCGCCCGAAAATGGAAAGCTAGGTAAACAAAATGAACAGTCCGATAAACCCCCAGTGCCAAAGTAAAGGAATGGGTCAGAGACTAAAGTAACAGGACCCCTAAAGTACCCCCTATTTTTGAGCAAAAAATAACAGAAAAAGTTAAAAAAAAAGGATATTTTTAGGGCTGAGACTCAACAGGGAATATTGTTAAATATAGAATTATTCATGGTTTGCAGACCATTTCCACAATAGGAGGGATAAAGGTAGGCCCATGTACATTTGTATTGCATGAACCTACAACTCCCAGGATGTCCTTAACAATGGTAAGGAGATGCAGGGAGTTGTTATCGGTCATTATCAGACTGTGGACCATACAGGAACCACAGTACTGATGAGACATAGTCAGTATCAACAGTAAACATTTATATCCAGGTACCTCATAGGTGACCTCTTCTGTGATTGGGTCTTTTCTTTCTTTTAGTCTCCACCTTGTGTAGACACCATGATGACTTTTCACATCCTCATCTCGTCTCTCCATATTCTCTCTTCTCCGGTCTTCTGAAGCACATCCCCACACAGTGCTCTTTAAAAGTGACTGTGTTATTAAAATTCCCTGTGCATAAAAATATCTGTCCTTATTATAACCTAAATAAGCCTATTATGGTATATGGCCTCCACACTGTCCGCCTTAATAAGGTATATCGCCCCCTGTCTGCCATTATCAACTGTAACCTCTACACCATTCACCCTTATGAACTACAGCCTATACCATGGCTATCTTCTCTGTACTTTTCCCTTACACTCTCTGTATTTACTCACTGAACCTCCGCCATGCAACGCTCTCTCCATACTCATTTCATGCTGCCCCCTTTCCATATCCATTCTGTGCTCTCATACTGCCCACCACGTTGTCCTCTCCAAACTGCATCCCCCCACACTGTTACCCTACACAGTATGATGCTGACTATACAGTGTGATATCCACAACATCCCCCAATATACACTATGATGTTCACCACATGCGCCTATACAATGATCCCCCCCACATATCCTATATAGTACGATGTCCAGACAGTACAGGTATAACGTCCCCCACAGCTCCCAGTATAATGTTTCCCACAGTCTCTGATATAATTTGATGTTCCACATAGCATCTCTTTTGATATCTCCCGCAGCCAACCCAACTTAGGTTCCGCACAACCAGCCCGTTTTATGTTCTCCACAGCCAGCTCCTCATATGTCCCACACAGGTTTCCTTATTTTCCCCATAGCCAGCCCAACTTAGGACCCCCACAGTCAGTCCACCTTATGTTCCCCATAGTTAGCCCCTTATGTTCTTATGTCCCCCATAGCCAGCCCCTCTCATGTCCCCCATAGCCAGTCTCTTTTATCTCCCCCATTGCCAGCGCCTCTTATCTCCCCCACAGACAGCCCCTCATATGTCCCCCATAGCCAGCTACACTTATGTCTTCCATAGCCAACCCCTCATATGTCCCATATAGTCAGCTCCGCTTATCTCGCCCATAGCCATCCCCTCACATGTCCCCCATAGCGAGCCCCTCATATGTCCCCATAGCCATCCCCTCCTATGGCCTCCATAGCTAGCCCCGATTATATTCTTATGTTCCCCATAACCGGTCCCTTATATGTCCCCATAGCCAGGTCCTCTTGTCTCCCCCATAACCAGTCCTTCATATGTCCCCCAATCATTGGCAAAATATCAGGGGAAAAAAACCATATACTCATCTAATCCAGGCTCCCTGTACACTGCGGCTGTCATCTTCTCTTGCTTCCTATACTACTGTAGACGCTGGATGGCGCAATTATGTCACCGTATTGCTCCATCTGACATCCCATGTGTGTGCCTGTCACGATATGCTACAACCCAGCAGGGGGTCGATCAGCGGACGGCACAACACTCACACAATGGGATGGTAAAGGGGAGAGGAAGGCCCTACCAATAGGGAATGAGGGATGGTCACCACCTGAGCTCAAACCTGAGCCTGTCCCTACACTCCCCTAATGCCTTAAGTTGATCCTTCCCCCCAGGGGTGAACCTAGCCTCTCTGCTGCCTGAGGCAAAAGGAAAAATGGCGCCCCCCCCACACCCTCAGTCCCTGCCTCATTGCCTGTGCACACACATCCCTCCACCGAACCCGGTAATCGCCGCTCACAGTAGCATACCAGCAGAGGTGTATCTAGAGTTTCTGGCACCAGGGGCAAGAATTCATTTTGGTGCCCCGCCCCCCCCCCTCCACCAAGGACATATGCGATTTGCACACTCAGTCATGTACCCACGAGCTCCTCTCCCTAATGCTCTCAATGTTCAGTGAAAAACTGAGAGAAGCAGAAGAGAAGCTCGTTGTCACAGGACCAGAAGTATGAAAATCGCATATGAGTGACGTGTCCATGTGACGACTGGAACCTGCAGAGCTGAATCCTGACATCGCAGCTTCTGAATTCTCACAGCTAATGCACTGCACACTTTTAGGATTCTCCCTTGCCGGTGGATGGTCATGTCAGCACAAGCATGTGATTTGTATACTTCTGACCACATTCCGACTAGATGTGCCCGGCCTCGCTCAGTTCATTTTCATAGAGTGAGGCCACACATGTCTAGTCAGCACGTGACCGCATGTATGTAAATCATCAGCACCAGAGAATCCTGACAGCGTGCAGTGCGCACTGTGAGAAGTCAGAAGTCTGCAGTCACAAAGAATGACTGCAGCCTCATCACAAACCTGGACATCCCCCTTTAATGCTCCTAACATAAATAAAAACATGAGAGTTAGTTAGTATCACAAATAACATTTACATCCAGGTACCTTATAGATGGCGTTGTCTCTGGAGTCGTTCTCCTTCTTTTCTTCATCTTGTCCAGATCCCATGATGAGTTTTCTCATCCACAGCCGTCTCTGCAGACTTCCATCTTTTCCGCTCTTTTGCAGAAAGTCTCCACAAGATGCCCTTAAAGATATAAGTGTCATTATAATGCTCCTGTATAATAAATTGCCCCTCAGTATATTGTCTGCACAAAATATGACCCCCACACTGTCCCTCTTATGGTACATATGCAGCGCCCCAGAGTCCTGGTCGTTGCAGTACTGTGGCTCCGCCGCTATGGGGAGCTATGGTGCCTCTGATGGCACTGAAGGAGTTCATCTGATCAGGTATCACAGACACCAATACATTTCACAGCTGGGCCTCCGGGGGGAGCTAAGGGTGCTATTCATTAGGCCACTCCCCACCATAGTGGGTAAACTGGGGGTCAGGCAGGAAGTTAGATCAGAAAGCTGACTGGGTTGGAACCAGGCAACACCTTGTGGCAGAGGGTGTTGTGGGGGAAGATACAGTAGGGTCTCTGTCAGGGGTGGGATCCTGACAGAGGCTTGGCAACAAGAAAGAACATAACGGGACCGTGCCTGCTCCGGGTAGCGGCAGTCCCCAAGAAAGGATTAGAAGCGAGATAGATTGTGCTGAGTGAGAAACGAGATCACGCAAAGGAGAAATACCAGTAGGAGTCGTGCTGTAAGACCGAAGCAACATCCTAGTGAGGCGCACTACCGGTGGCCGGAACGCCGAGGGAGTAGAATAATATTCAGCTTCAAGCAATACTCCAAACCGCGGCAGGACAGTCAGTCTAAGGCGGGCTGTCTAACACATATCACCTATGCAGTCTTGGGGGGCAACTTGTGGAGAGGGGCGACTCTAGGGCCCCGGAAGAGCTCCGAGCCTACCCGTCAAACGGGTGCCGTCCCAACCAGAACATCAGGGAGGGACGGAGGATTAGCAGAACATCATCTAATCGAGTTGTGAGGGAACATCAGAAACAGACACAACAGTTGTGGGGTACTTTCCGTAAGCACAGCAGGGAAGGACCACAACACATAGCGCTAGTAGGAAGGCACCGATTTCCACCTGTGAAGAGAACTCTGGAGGTGCCATTGGACCGGCCGGACTTGCGCAGCCTGGTGAACCGTGTTCCGGACTGAGGATCCAGAGATCTTCAGTAAAGAGGTAAAGAGACTGCAACCTGGTGTCCTCGTTATTTACTGCACCGCACCACCACAGCCTCACCAACACCATCCACTCCTAGTAATCCCCTGTGCGCCCCACGGCAGGGTCACGGACCGGGGCCTAGCCGCCGTGACAACCCCAGAGCAGAGACTCAGAGGCCCGGTACCGGGTACCCCTTGTCCCTGCGGCGGTGGGGGCGCTACAACTTGGCGTCACGAACAGGATCTACTTAAGCCTGAAGAATCAGGTCATGTGTGCCTTGGAACCGTGATTTACTGTATTTTATTAGAAGAGTTGTGCATTGCCGCTTGCCGCTAGAAGTTCCCGCCAAAATCGCCGCCATTGCTGCGCCAAAGAAGAAGGAGGGCGTGCCATGGGAGGAGCCTATCAAAGTGGCGCCAGAAACAGCGACCGCCCCCTGCATCTCTTGCTGCAAAGCGGTGACCTGCCTCAAAGCAGAGAACAGCCCCCTGATTTCCAACGGCGGGAACGAAGTGAAGAAGGAGGCCGACCGTGGAGAAATGGCGGAGCCAGGTGCATGAGTTGTCGCCGAATGCCCGACAGCGACGATGAGCAGCAAGTGCCCGAGCGACGGCGAGGTGATCCCGGCCTGCCCTCACCCATTAGAGGCGGACCCGCGTCCACCGCCAGTGAAGGACCTGAACCCCTTGGAGCTGCCAGTGGAGGAGCCGAGCCTGCCTATCCCAGCCACGGAACCATGGAGGGCGGAGCTACATCAAGAGGAGACGCCGGAGGAACCGCGGTTCGGGCTGCAGCCGATTCCAGTGTCCTTGTCAACGGACCGGAGCGACACCGGTGGAATCACATCAGGCGCAGGTATGGACGGCGTCCCTACTCCCCTGGTCGATTCTGCTCTCCCGACCGATCCGGCTCCCCTGACCGATCCCGCTCCAGTGACCGTTCCTCACCCCAGCAATGATCGTTCCTTCTTGGTGGAGCGGGTCATCCTCACCTCTAACGCGATGGGAAAGCTGGTGCCCCCGCTACCAACCAAGATGGGAGAACCCATAGATGTGGTCCCAGACGGAGTGATCCTTCGGTGGGACACCCCCTGGACCGGGCCGGATGGGACCCGGGAAGATGGCCTCACCCTGGCGGTGCTTACCTGGGAACAGTATAAGCAATGTCTAATACAACACTGGAAAGATCGGGACGAGACCGCACCGCCAGACACACCACATAGGAAGTCTGCTCCCGGCAAGAAAGACGTGGTAAAACGGGGAACCGTGCTGGCCTACCACCCGAAGAGGGGATGGGGCTCCATACAGGAACTGGGGCTACCAACTGATGTCTTTGTTACTGGCTATAACGTGAAGACCCCCTGCTGCAGCCGAAATGGTGATCCGTTACAAAGGGGGGATCAGGTGACCTACACCCGCCATCGGAGTGCGCAAGGATGGTGTGCCCGGAACGTTCGACGGTGTGAGCCTGAGAGAGCGCCCCCTGTTGCCCCGATCATGAATGATCCCGATTTGCCAGATCTTATTCCTATCACCACCGTACGCCTCGTAGCGGCTCCAGAACTTGCAAGCAGGATTAGCCTTCAAATTCAGGCACCGGCTGATCTGAGGGCACCTGAGAGACCAACTACCAGCTCAGGAGCTGCCTCCACCGGGGGGGGGGAAACCACCCCCAGACTTAGAAGAATAAACCTCGGAAACCTGAAACTGTATATAGTTACTGTTCTCTTATGTTGCTGTTGAACATGTCCAGGGTTAACTCTTAAGGGGATCCTTCTGTGGATCTGGGATCCCTATTGTTTTGCTTTCGTTTGATTTTTCCAAAAGTTTTGCACAAGTTTATAGTTGAAAAGAACTGCTGAAATCATGAATAGTGCATGATCCGAACTTCTTGTACATAGTTTGCACCTTATTAAAGGCGCTCCCTACTGGTTTTACTTAAAGAAGGACTCTTTGTGAAGATACCACACCGGAACCTTTGCTGAGTAAGGACTGGTAGCTTGAGAAGGCGTGCTACCTCATAGAGACTCGGTCCCCTCTTAAAGGGGATGTTCATTTGTTGCGCTTAAACTGTGATATTGCTTAAGATAGGAAGCAATAATGTCTTGACCAAAGAAAGAGATGATAATGTTTACATGAGAAAGTCATATGTATTTAATTAGTTAATTGTGAAGAAATACTGATGATGTTCTTTAAAAAGAAAAAGTGAAAGATAGCAGAAGGATGCAGTGGGCCCGTAGGAATAGACGTGGTGTCCAGCATGCATGATAGAAAGGAAGATAATGAGAAGGCTTAATGTTCAAAAGAAAATGTTTTGATAATGTTGATAGATAGTTAGGATAGAAGGTAAACCCTGAGTCCTCATAGGAGTCATGTAGAGATGGCTCAGTGCTCTTAAACTGAAAGTAATGTTATGTTCTATACTGTGTATAGTAGTTGAAAAGGCAGTAGGCCCTGGCTGAACGGGGCGGTCCTGTAACTGAAAGGAGAGGCAGAAGGTCTGGTGCCGATAGGACAGGCGGTCCTGCAGATCTAAAGAAGGAGAATGAAAAAGTTAAATTACCTTATAATGTGATTATAGGAAGGTCTTTAGTGGATTCAGAGTGTATGTCCTTAAAGGCAATGTTAAGTTATTGTTCGACAATTTTGCACTTAGTAGAATACCCGGTTGGGTAAGAAGAGTTATTTATAGCATGTTGCTATGATATTTAACCATGTTTGTAACGTTCAAGTGTCCTCACCTCCCATAAAGGGAAGCCTGTTCAAGTATACTTATTGTTATTGCACTCAACAAAACTGTATGTCTTTTTGCTAACTTGTATTGTTGTTTTCTTCCCAGTCCCTGAGTACTGTGTTTAACCAGGGGGGAGTGCAGCGCCCCAGAGTCCTGGTCGTTGCAGTACTGTGGCTCCGCCACTATGGGGAGCTATGGTGCGTCTGATGGCACTGAAGGAGTTCATCTGATCAGGTATCACAGACACCAATACATTTCACAGCTGGGCCTCCGGGGGGAGCTAAGGATGCTATTCATTAGGCCACTCCCCACCATAGTGGGTAAACTGGGGGTCAGGCAGGAAGTTAGATCAGAAAGCTGACTGGGTTGGAACCAGGCAACACCTTGTGGCAGAGGGTGTTGTGGGGGAAGATACAGTAGGGTCTCTGTCAGGGGTGGGATCCTGACAGAGGCTTGGCAACAAGAAAGAACGTAACGGGACCGTGCCTGCTCCGGGTAGCGGCAGTCCCCAAGAAAGGATTAGAAGCGAGATAGATTGTGCTGAGTGAGAAACGAGATCACGCAAAGGAGAAATACCAGTAGGAGTCGTGCTGTAAGACCGAAGCAACATCCTACTGAGGCGCACTACCGGTGGCCGGAACGCCGAGGGAGTAGAATAATATTCAGCTTCAAGCAATACTCCAAACTGCGGCAGGACAGTCAGTCTAAGGCGGGCTGTCTAACACATATCACCTATGCAGTCTTGGGGGGCAACTTGTGGAGAGGGGCGACTCTAGGGCCCCGGAAGAGCTCCGAGCCTACCCGTCAAATGGGTGCCGTCCCAACCAGAACATCAGGGAGGGACGGAGGATTAGCAGAACATCATCTAATCGAGTTGTGAGGGAACATCAGAAACAGACACAACAGTTGTGGGGTACTTTCCGTAAGCACAGCAGGCAAGGACCACAACACATAGCGCTAGTAGGAAGGCACCGATTTCCACCTGTGAAGAGAACTCTGGAGGTGCCATTGGACCGGCCGGACTTGCGCAGCCTGGTGAACCGTGTTCCGGACTGAGGATCCAGAGATCTTCAGTAAAGAGGTAAAGAGACTGCAACCTGGTGTCCTCGTTATTTACTGCACCGCACCACCACAGCCTCACCAACACCATCCACTCCTAGTAATCCCCTGTGCGCCCCACGGCAGGGTCACGGACCGGGGCCTAGCCGCCGTGACAACCCCAGAGCAGAGACTCAGAGGCCCGGTACCGGGTACCCCTCGGCCCTGCGGCGGTGGGGGCGCTACACATACTCTTCACACTGACCTCTCCTTTCTGTACACACTGTGTCCCCCCTATAGGGCCTAGTATTTATACTCCATCTTCCCACCCTCCCACCCTGTGTGCGTGGCTCCCTCATCCTCCCACCCTGTGTGCGTGGCTCCCCCATCGTCCTCCCCTGCATGCGTGGCTCCCCCATCCTTCTCCACTGCGTGCGTGGCTCCCCCATCCTTCTCCCCTGCGTTCGTGGCTCCCCCATCCTTCTCCCCTGCGTACATGGCTCCCCCATCCTTCTCCCCTGCGTGCGTGGCTCCCCCATCCTTCTCCCCTGCGTGCGTGGCTCCCCCATCCTTCTCCCCTGCGTGCGTGGCTCCCCCATCCTTCTCCCCTGCGTGCGTGGCTCCCCCATCCTTCTCCCCTGCGTGTGTGGCTCCATCCTTCTCCCCTGCGTGTATGGCTCCCCCATCCTTCTCCCCTGCATTCATGGCTCCCCCATCCTTCTCCCCTGTGTTCATGGCTCCCCCATCCTTCTCCCCTGCGTGCGTGGCTCCCCCATCCTTCAGCCCTGCGTGTGTGGCTCCCCCATCCTTCTCCCCTGCGGGCATGGCTCCCCCATCCTTCTCCCCTGCGTGTATGGCTCCCCCATCCTTCTCCCCTGCGTTCATGGCTCCCCCATCCTTCTCCCCTGCGTTCATGGCTCCCCCATCCTTCTCCCCTGCGTGCGTGGCTCCCCTATCCTTCTCCCCTGCATGCGTGGCTCCCCCATCCTTCTCCCCTGCGTGTGTGGCTCCACCATCCTTCTCCCCTGCAGGCATGGCTCCCCCATCCTTCTCCCCTGTGTGTATGGCTCCTCCATCCTTCTCCCCTGCGTGTATGGCTCCCCCATTCTTTTTCCCTGTCATACTCACCTCTCACCGGGCGGCGCAGAACTTCCTGACATCTCTGCAGAGTCTTCCTTCCTATCTTCAGCGGTCACATGGTAGCGCTCATTAAGGTGATGAATATGCGCATATTCATGACCTTAATGACGGTATAATGTGACCGCTGAAGACAGGACGCACTGCCGGCGCTGAGACACAGTTGCAGCCACCGCTGGAGGAAGGTGAGTATTACGTCTTCAGGGAGGGGGGCGGGAGGGGGGAGGGAGGAGTGGGGGCGGGCCACTTGACCCCGGAGTTAAAAAAAAACACAAAAAAAAAACCTAGCAGCGCAAATCCAGTTACAGAATCTGCCGCCCCCTCTCTTCTGCCGCCTGAGCCAAAGAGCTCAAGTCGCCTCATGGTAGCAGCGTCAGTGCTTCCCCCACCGCCATCAGGAACCTCGTCCCTCCCTGTCACCTCACACTACCCTGGCTAGTGCACTGGCCTCACCACTGCAGATGGTACCACACAGGGGACAGTGACAAACACAAGACAGATGAGGTATAGACACAACACTTAGCTTCCAAGCTGCTGCTGCAAACTCCACTCAGCATAGCATACAAAACCAGGACCTCAAACCGCTGATACACGCTGGCACCAGAGAGCTCCTCACACATGGGCTGGTCTCCAGAGAAACTCTATCACCAACAGTCAGCTGATGCATCAGGTGACCATTTAAAGGATGGAGGGAGTGGTCACCACCCACATCAGCTGACCTAGCAACTCAGCAACTGCAATATACAGTCAGCAAGGGAAATCGACATTAACCCCCGCTGGCCTGAATGGAAAAAAGATACATTTAAAACATAGTGGAACCAGAATCAAAAAATGGATCGTGACAGCGCCGTCTCAAGCAGGAAGCAGGCCAGAAGCTGATTACAGCTCCACTGCTCCTGCCCCAGGCGGTGTGGCTCTGACATCAATAGTATTTGTGTCTGATACACGCAAATGCAATTGAGTAGGGGGGAGCGACCGCTGGAGCACAGGAGAGAGAGCGGTGAGCATTGTCAGTGACTGATACTGCTCCTCACCTGTGTGCCTGTGCCCGACCGTGACTGTGCTGAATGTCTACGGCTGGAGGAAGAAGTTGGACAGCCGCAGGCATTCAGCCATGTCTCTTTTTTCTCCCCAAATTGTGCACCCTTGGGGAGGAAGGAGGCAGTGCCCTAGGCGTGTGCCTACCCTCGCCCAGATTGTCCTTATACCCTGATAGCACTTTTATATTTTTTGTTTTTATATATGGACTCCAGATTGTACCTCTATAGATGCACTTTTGCTGCCACTGTTCTATATGTTCTGTATTCTATGTCCGTCAGAGAAGGTTCTGTTATATATAAACTACATCTGGTACTGTTATTTGTGCACTGTAGCATATGTATTGTCTACAGCTGTAACTATTATATAATGAGCTGGTACTGTTATATGTGCACTGTAGCATATGTGCTCTCTACAGCTGTCATCTACTATATAATTGTCTAAGGGTCACTTCCGTTGTCTGTCTGTCCCGGATATTCATTGGTCGCGGCCTCTGGCTGTCATGGAAATTCAAGTCGCTGATTGGTTGTGGCAAAACGCCCACGACCATTGCCACGACCAATCAGCGACGGCCATAGTCTGGCAGCGAAATGGCCGCTGCTTTACTGCCCTGCAGTCAGCGCTGAGCGCTCACACAGAGTTAATGCCAGTGTTAATGGACCGCGGTGTAACGCACTCCGTTAACACAGCTATTAACCCTGTGTGACCAACTTTTTACTATTGATGCTGCGTATGCAGCATCAATAGTAAAAAGATATAATGTTACAAATAATAATAATAATAATAATAGAAAAAAAAGGTTATTCTCACCTTCCGACATCGCATGCTGTCCTCGGCAGTGCAAGTGGCAGGTTCCGGTGCCAAGGATGCTATGCGAGAAGGACCTGCCATGACGTCACGGTCATGTGACCGCGATGTCATCACAGGTCCTGCGCTCATACCAACCCTGGGACCGGAAGCTGCCGCATGCACCGCACACATGCGCCAGGACTTCAAGGGGCCTTCGGAAGGTGAGTATATGTTTATTTTTTATTTTAAGTCTTTTTTAACCACGCATATAGTGCCCACATTGCTATATACTACATGGGCTGTGTTACATACTGTGTGGGCTCTGTTATATACTACATCTCTGTGCTATATACTACGTAGCTGGGCAATATACAACGTCACTGTCCAATATACTACGTGGCTGTGCAATATACTACATGCTCTGTGTTATATACTATGTAGCTGTGCAATATACTACGTGGCTCTGTTATATTCTACGTGGCTCTGCTATATACTACGTCGCTGACCAATATACTACATAGCTGTGCAATACACTACGTAGCTGTGCAATACACTACGTGACTGTGTTATATACTACGTGGCTGTGCAATATACTACGTGCCTGTGCAATATACTACGTGGCTCTACAATATACTACGTTGCTATGTTATATACTACGTGGCTCTGCTATATACTACGTGGCTGACCAATATACTACATACCTGTGCAATACACTACGTAGCTATGCTATATACTACGTGGCTGTGTTATATACTACGTAGCTCTGCTATATACTACGTACGCTGTGTTACATACTACGTAGCTCTGTTATATACTATGTAGCTATGTTATATACTACGTCGGTTGTGTTATATACTACGTCACTGTGCAATGTAGTACATAGCCTGTGCTATATACTACCTACATATTCTAGAATACCCGATACGTTAGAATCGGGCCACCATCTAGTTGTTATATAATGAGCTGGTACTGTTATATGTGCACTGTAGGATATGTGGTGTCTACAGCTGTCACTGTTATATAATGAGCTGGTACTGTTATACAGTATGTGCAATGTAGCATATACTGTATATTGTCTACAGCTGTAACTGTTATATAATGAGCTGGTACTATTATATGTGCACTGTAGGATATGTGGTGTCTACAGCTGTCACTGTTATATAATGAGCTGGTACTGTTATATGTGTACTGTAGGATATGTGGTGTCTACAGCTGTCACTGTTATATAATGAGCTGGTACTGTTATATGTGCACTGTAGGATATGTGGTGTCTACAGCTGCCACTGTTATATGAGTACTGCTGTCACTGGTACACTGTATGTTCACTATTGCTGCCAGTGTTCTATATGTGTTGTCAAGACCTGTCTATTTTATATTGACTGCATTTTCTCTATCATATTTGAACTGCAGCTGGTACTGTTATATGTGCACTGTGGTTTACACTGTTTATATGTTTTCTATGTCTTTCACTGTTATATATTGAGTACAGATGGTGGGGGTTATATATCAACTACAACTGTTACTGTTACATATAAACGGTAGCTGGCTCTGTTTTATGTGTATTATCTATGACTGTCACTATGATAAATATCATCAGAATACCAGACAACCACATTATGACTATGTCCTGCGTAACTTTACGTTAGACAATACCTCCCCAGGAGGAAACACATATAAACCCACTCCATATATGCTACAAAAAACAGGAGGAGAATAGAGTATAAAGGGTTAAGAGAAAAATACTTTATTTATAAACCTGTCAAATGACATAAATACAGTGCAAAATATAAAAACAGAAAAGGATGATGCGTATGATCACAGGTACCATCAACCCCCCATTTGTACAACAAGTCTCTAAATAACGGCAAGCAGGCTCTCCATATTATACCCCCATATAGTGACCAAGTGGTCTATGTAAACATAATGAATATATGCACAGCTTACCGAAAAGATCAACAGGGTAATGAGATGAACGGGTGGTGGTACCAAATTGGAACAAAGAACGCCCCAACGCACGTTTCGCCTCTTTAATGTGCCAGCTTTTTCAAGGGGATAGTTCTATGTCTGGGCAAGGACCTTTTATGCCCCAGTCAGAGTCATATGGAGCCGGTCACATGTTGTAAAGCGACCAATAGCAATGGCGTTTGCGGCGCATGCGCACCGCAAACCGCAGGTCCTATCCCGGCCAGCGGCGTCAAGCACAAATGCGCAGGGACATGACGTCACCGCGCACGCGCAAAGGGCCCTGAAGACACCGCGGCCGAAGAAGGAGACCGCAAAAGCAGCGCGCATGCGCACAGCCAAATAATTTGCGGGGAAGAGCACATACATATATATTACAATACAGCAGAGAACACGGTCGTCCCGTATCGTCAGCGAACCATTATGGGTCTCTGGGCAAGGTAATCTTCCTGTAAATATGGTTCCTCCGCATAACAGATAACTTTGCCGATGCATTAGGTTCAGTCCAAAAGATATATACTATGGCTGCAGACATCTATGGATATATCGGGGGCATATTTCGGTCCATACCCTAAAAATTAACTAAAGATAAGAAGAATAAAGAAAGAATATAAGATAAAAAAACACATATTAAAAACAACAAAAAGATCCAAAACAGGATCTTGGGGGAACATGATCGTATAAAAATGGGGACGGTTTTATGAACCCCATGAAATAGTCAAATCGTCACAGAAATGAGGCAAAACTTAGTGCCTCATTTAGCCCATTTGGTACCATTGTATTGAGGCGCACTATCCAGCTTGCCTCACGTTGGGCCAGAAGTTTTTTATAGTTCCCACCCCTCACGCCCAGATGTAGACTCTCGATCCCCCTGACCCGAAGGGACCCCGCGTCACAATTGTGAAAAGTCCTAAAGTGACGCGGGATCGTCTTCAGTCCTGAGGGATCCACCACCGTCCTGGCCGCGCAAATGTCTCGAACGTGCTCATGCACCCTAACTCTGAATTCGCGAGACGTGAGGCCAATATAGATTTGAGGACAAGCACATGTGGCATAGTAGATGACATTACTCGTGCCACAAGTAATGTGCTGTCTAATTTGAAATTGTTTTAGGCCATCAGAGGTCTCAAAGGTAGAGGTGCGTTGGACATTTGCGCAGGCCAGGCAGTGGCCACACGGAAAACAACCCAAGGGGGGGCCCCGGGTGCCAAAGATGTTTTTAATGGGTGGAATATAGTGACTCCTGACTAGCAGATTGCCAATATTTGGTGCCCTTCTGGCAGTCATAGCAGGGAAGTCACCTAAACCGGTCCCCAGGGCGGGCTCGGTCTTCAGAATAGACCAATGCTTATTCAGAATACCCCTGATATTACGTCATTCATGGTTATACGTACTGATAAACCTGATGGTATCCTTCCCACCTCCTTTTTTGTGTTTCTTGGTTGCATATAGCAGGTCACTACGCCGAGTTTTCCTAGCTCTATCAAATCCACGCTTGAAGCACCTGCGGCTATAGCCGCGTGCCTCAAAGCGGGATTGTAGATCCGCAGCTTGACTATAAAATTTCTGATCAGATGAGCAGATCCGTCTCACCCTTAGGAACTGTCCGACCGGGACAGCCCTGATAGTGGCAGGGTTGTGGGCTGAATCAGCACGAATCAAAGAATTGACAGAAGTTGGCTTGCGGAAGACATCAGTCTGGATATACCGAGCAGTGTCAAGTTCCAATGTGATATCCAAAAAATCAACCTTAACTGGGTTAGACTGATATGTCAATTTGATGTTGAATAGATTCGTGTTCAATCTAAGCATGAAATCCTCGAGCTCCTGTGAAGTCCCCGCCCACATGAAAAAAATATCATCGATATAACGAAGCCAGCACAGCACATGGTCAGCGTCCCCCGCGCCCTCGTCGCCAAATAAGAATCTCTCCCAGTAACCCAGGAAGAGATTTGCATATGAGGGCGCTCAGGCCGCACCCATGGCCGTGCCGCGCTTCTGCAAATAAAAAACATCCTTAAAAACAAAAAAATTGTGGGTGAGGATAAAACGCAGGAGCTCGAGGATCAGTCCACATACAGAGCTGTCCAGGTCGGAGGTCCCCAAGAAGAAACGGACCGCCTCTAAACCATGTGTATGATCAATGCACGTATATAGAGTTTGGATATCGGCGGTGACCAGCAACGTACATTGATCCACCGAGACGCCGTCGACCCTTGTAAGGACGTCCGCAGTGTCACGCACATACGATGGTAAATTTTCTACTAAGGGTTTTAAAAAGTAGTCTATGAATTTACATATAGGGTCAGATAGACCTTCAATGCTGGACACTATGGGACGCCCAGGAGGGTCGACGGCGTCTTTGTGGATCTTTGGTAGGAAGTAGAAAGTTGGAGTCTTGGGGGACCTGACCATCAACCCCTACAACATCCTCTTATCAATAATGCCCTCCTCATGAGCCCTTATCAGGATTCGTTGCAACTGAGACGAGAAAGAGGTCACTGGGTTATATGACAGTTTTGTATAGGTATCAATATCCTTCAACTGTCGGAAGGCTTCCTTCTCATATTTATCGCATGGCCAGATCACGATGTTTCCCCCCTTATCTGCTGGTTTGTAAACCACATCCTTATACGATTGTAATTCCTCTAGGGCCTGCCGTTGCCGTTGAGTCAAATTATCAAATTTACGCCTGGTTGACAGTTTTTTCAGATCTTCCGTCACCAGCCTCGCAAAGATCTCAACGGCCGGACATAGTGCAAAGGGGGGGGGAACTTCGTAGATCTGGGCATGACAGCTGCTGGGAACCTACCTGGATGAAACGAAGTTTGTTCATCGAGGAGGTCCTCAAGATTTTGTAGTGCCTCTCTCTCCATCTCAGTCAACGCTTCGTTTGTCGATGTTTCCTTATGATGTAATTTTCTTAAAATAAGCTTCCGGGAGAACAGATGTAGATCTTCCAATGCTAAGAAATAATTAAAAGAGTTAGTGGGGGAGAAGGTCAGGCCCCTCCCAAGAACATCCAATTGGGCATCTGAAAAGACACGAGATGACAAATTATGTACCTGCAGCCCGCCCTGGGGTCCGGGTACCGGCCTCCCCCCTGGAGGGCCCTTTTGTTTGGCAGCCTGTCGGGTATCCACCCCTTTAGCGGGTGGATTCAGCGTGGTTGTCTCACCAGAGGCCTGCGGGTGGGATGTGTGTCTCTCATACGCTGTATATGATTTTCTCGAGGTGGACCTTGACCGAGAATGCGAAAACGGTCTATCGCGAGGGCGGGATCTATCATTAGGTCCACGCCATCTATACACATGGCTATTCAGCCTATCGTTAGCATCTCTTTTGAACTTCTTGGTCTTAACAGTCTGTATTTCATTAACCCATTTCTGTAACTCTGCGTCTATATCGTCATTGAACTTTTTAAGGGTGTCAACAGACATATCCCTTTTGAGAGTAAGTTGCAAGGCTTCCATTTCCGTTTCAATATCATTCAGATTATTGGAATCTATTTCTTTTAATAGTTCCATGTGGTCTATGACTGTCACTATGATAAATAGACTACAGAAGGCATCTTATAAATCAACTTCTTGCTAGAACTGCTATATGTGCACTATAACTGGCACTGTTGTATATGTGTAGTCTACATGTTTGTCACTATTCTATGGAATATTATCTACTAAGCAAAACCAAAAGAAATCTTTGACATAATCAGATCCTAGATAAAACCAAATCTTTATTCGTTACTATAAAACATTAGACACTACAATCAACACGCAAGCAACCGTGCTTCTGACAAGACAAGACAGGAAAAAATGAAAGGATATTTTGCCGTCTGATATTTTAGAACATTGATGGCAACTATAGGACAGTGTGACAAGGGTGCATAACAAAAATGACATAAAGTGCAAAACCAGTGCTTGTAACACGCTAAGTACCTCTCTATAACTGCTCCCTGCCAATCTGCCTCCTGCCTATCAGTGGGGGTTGGCACCCTACTGTACAGTGGATATGGCGCCCCCACTCCACGCCGGCTTGCCCTAAAAGCAAACCCTACCAAATACACTAATCCCCAAAGGACATATCACACAAGATATGGCCACAACTGTTATAGCCAGACCAAACTTGAGTGAATGGCACCAGGACGCACAATACTATAATGGAGCGGATGTATGTAACCCTTTTCAGACCCACAGCATGCAGTGTAAATTGTAATTGCAGTTTCAAAAATACAAAAGCATGCAACACAAACACAGAGCCGAGAACAGAAAAAAGCGGCACTCACCAATGTCAGCGCAGTGATGTTCTTTAATGTGTCATATTTGTTAAAATACAACAGCAGGTTGTAGTGTTATGATCCGGTGACCTTGGAGCCGCATGAGACTTTCTCAGGAGAAGGTGGAACCTGTACTGACCGCAAACCCTAAACTGACACCGCAACTAGAAGTACCGTGGGGTGTACCTAACACATCCTAGACACCTCGACACAGCCGGAGGACTAAATACCCCTATAGATGGAAATGGGAATTCTATCTTGCCTCAGAGCAGAACCCCAAAGGATAGGCAGCCCCCCACAAATATTGACTGTGAGTATAAGAGGAAAGACAAACGCAGGCAGAAATCAGGATTTAGCAAAAGAGGCCATGCTAGCTAAATAGGAAAGGATAGGACAGAATACTAAGCGGTCAGTATTAAAACCCTAAAAATATCCACAGCAGCTAATACAAAAATTCCACCATCTAACTAAAGTCATGGAATGTATCTCTGCATCTCCTGAGAATCCAACTAGACTGAAAATATCCAAACACAGTCTAAGCTGGACAAGAAAAAAAACAATGAATAGCACTGAATTGTAAAGCACACCGCATGTGTGCAGCAGAAACAAAACCAGACACTTATCTTGGCTGATTTGGCAGCAGGGCAGGAGGAACCAGACAGAGATGAATAACCTCCAAGAACAATGGACAACTGGCAAGGGCTAATGAATCCTGCACACCTAAATACCCCAGTCAGAGCTGCAATCAGCAGGAACACCTGCCCAGGATTGCAACCCAGGGACAACTGCATTACCACCAGCAACCACCGGGGGGAACCCAAGAGCAGAATTCACAACATTGTAGGCGATGAGGGTGCGGGGAGGGTGAACTGGACGACGGTCGTTTCACGCAATCATTCCACGTAGTCTCATCGCCTACAACCTGCTGTTGTATTTTAACAAATTTGACACATTAAAGAACATCACTGCGCTGACATTGGTGAGTGCCGCTTTTTTCTGTTCTCGGCTCTGTGTGTGTGTTGCATGTTATGGCCAGACACCTTAGGCTTCAGGCAGGAGATATGGGTACAGTACTGATGCACAACTGTGACCCCATTCTACAATATATATATAACAGTTGTAATGACTGGATACGTATCATTTCTGATGTATTCAAACGCCTCAACGCGTTTCACCAATATGGCTCATCAGGAGGCTTAGATAGACAGATGCAGCATATACCAGGAAGGAGCCTCTGATAGGGGACATTTATACCTGGAAGGGACCCAGGAAGAGGACATATATACCTGGAAGGGGCCCAGGATGTGGGACATTACAACAAAATAATGGAGGGGTAACATGTATGTCCTTATAGGATTTAGAATGCTACAAGGGTCCATACATCTGACCAACATGGGGAGGGATGGGGGCCCAGGTACCAATTTTGCTCCAGGGCCCATCAGACTCTAGTTACCCCACTGGCCAATGCCATTAAGAAGTATCTTCAGCCATTTGAAGTGACTTGCGACTCGTCCAGTAAATACTGCAACAATCCGGCAGGTCCCAACCTGCAGAAGACGGCCCGGAGTGGCACTGAGAATATATGAAAACCGTGGCTGATGTGTATAAAACTAGAGGCATGGAACTTAGATTAGCGGCACCTCTGGAGAGGTCAGATTTTTAGGTTTTGGATTGACTGACAGCACAATAGTTGTTCAATAATAAAATGAATCATCAAAAATACAAATTGCTTTTTAATTCTGCACTGTGAAATAAGTATTGAACATGGCACCAATTTTTTAAGTAAATGTATTTCTAGAGGTGCTATTGACATGAAATTCTCACCAGATGTCGGTAAGAACCCATCCAATCCAAACTGGCAAAGAAATCAAACCTTAAATGTCCATAAATTAAGTTACCGTATGTATACTATTGAGAAATGACACAGGGAAAAAGTATTGAACTCATGACGAAAGACAGGTGCAAAATCCATGGATACACCAGCTGAAATCTATCAGTAATTTTAAATCCTGCCACTTTGTGAAAAACATCAGCTGGTTCAACTGATGGCCTATAAAAGGTGTCTAAGTACCAAGGTGCCACACAAGAAACATCTGATGATAGTCAAAACCAGTGAGCTGTCTCAAGACATTCACAATCTTACTGTTGCAAAACATACTGCTGGCATTGGCTACAGAAGTATTTCTAAACTACTGAAGGTTCCAGTGTGCACTGTTGGGACCATAATCCTGAAGTGAAAAGAACATAATTTCCTCATAAACCGGTCTCAACCATTTGCTTACATCAAAATTCCAGCCAGAGCAGTAAAAAATTTTTCAGAAGAGTTGTCAAAACGCCAAGGACCACCTGTGGACTCAGCAGATACAATTGTTTCAAAGAAATCAAACAGTAATGCCCTGAACCTCTGTGAGGGGCTCAGGGTGGTAGTTGGGGGTCAGGGGCAACTGTTCTTTAATGCCTTGGCACCCCACGAGTAAATAGTGTCCTGTCTGTTATGCGGATTGATGAAATGTATAACACGCACTTTTGCATTGGATGTCTCCCCTGGTTCCACTATCCTGGATCCAGATAACAACACACATTGAACATCAGACTCCGTCTCCATTTTTAACAGTCCAAATTTACTCAACAAGTGCAAAGGTTCCATGTCAGTTACAGTGCAGCACATGTCCACTGTGTCAGTTTTTCCAGTCTGAGTTCTCCCCTTGTTTCCTAGCATTTCTGGCCCACTTCTCTATCCTGGATTCCCATCTGGCTCCCCTTTCTGGGAGATGAAAAAGGCACTCACTTCATTACCTAATTCGGGCCATTGGTCTCAGATATTCTGAGAGGGAATGCTGAAAGTAGTGGCGGCCGTCCACATGCTGCTCCCAGAATGTCCTGTGCTTTTCCATACTATCAGGCCCACTGGCCTAATCTGCCTTTCTCTGTCACTTGTCTTATCTCCAACTCTATCTCTAACTGACTCCCTAAAACCAGGAATTATCCCTATTATACCTACTCCTACCCTTCCCAACTGGGAAAATCCCTAAAACCTTAACTGTTTGTATTCTAAATGGGTCTATATTCTCAACTTATTATGCCCACCACTGCACTACACCTATGCCTTGAAGAGGCAATTTGCATATAAAATTGTCCTTATTTTTAAACTTTTCCTAAACACTATACAGTACATAAATAACATTATACATTAACCATTATATATCACATTTTCCAAATACATTGTACATTGGTGCTCACAGAATTCTATGCAGCATCACATATTACAACCCCTGGCAAAAATTATGAAATCACTGGCTTTGGAGGATGTTCATTCAGTTGTTTAATTTTGTAGAAAGAAAGCAGATCACAGACATGGCACAAAACTAAAGTCATTACAAATGGCAACTTTCTGGCTTTAACAAACACTAAAAGAAATCAAGAGCAAAAAATGTGTTAGTCGGTAATGGTTACTTTTTTAACCAAGCATAGAGAAAAATTATGGAGACTCTCAATTTTGAGGAAAAAATTATGGAATCATGAAAAATAAACAAAAACACTCCAAAACATTACTAGTATTTTGTTGCACCACCTCTGGCTTTTATTACAGCTTGCAGTCTCTGAGGCATGGACTTAATGAGTGTCAAACAGTACTCTTCATCAATCTGGCTCCAACTTTCTCTGATTGCTGTTGCCAGATCAGCTTTGCAGGTTGGAGCCTTGTCATGGACCATTTTCTTCAACTTCCACCAAAGAGTTTCAATTGGATTGAGATCCAGACTATTTGCAGGCCATGACATTGACCTTATGTGTCTTTTTTCGAGGAATGTTTTCACAGTTTTTGCTCGATGGCAGGATGCATTATCATCTTCAAAAACTATTTAATCATCCCCAAACATCCTTACAATTGATGGGATAAGAAAAGTGTCCAAAATATCAACATAAACTTGTGCATTTGTTGATGATGTAATGACAGCCATCTCCCCAGTGCCTTTACCTGACATGCAGCCCCATATCATCAATGACTGTGGAAATTTGCATGTTCTCTTCAGGCAGTCATCTTTATAAATCTCATTGGAACGGCACCAAACAAAAGTTCCAGCATCATCACCTTGCCCAATGCTGATTCACGATTCATCACTGAATATGACTTTCATCCAGTCATCCACAGTCCACGATTGCTTTTCCTTAGCACATTGTAACCTTGTTTTTTCTGTTTAGGTGTTAATGATGGCTTTTGTTTAGCTTTTCTGTATGTAAATCCCATTTCCTTTAGGCGGTTTCTTACAGTTTGGTCACAGACGTTGACTCCACTTTCCACCCATTCGTTCCTCATTTGTTTTGTTGTACATTTCCTGTTTTGGAGACATATTGCTTTAAGTTTCTGGTCTTGACGCTTTGATGTCTTCCTTGGTCTACCAGTATGTTTACCTTTAACAACCTTCCCATGTTGTTTGTATTTGGTCCAGATTTTAGACATAGCTGACTGTGAACAACCAACATCTTTTGCAACATTGTGTGATGATTTACCCTCTTTTAAAAGTTTGATAATCCTCTCCTTTGTTTCAATTGACATCTCTCGTGTTGGAGCCATGATTCATGTCAGTCCACTTGGTGCAACAGCTCTCCAAGGTGTGATCACTCCTTTTTAGATGCAGACTAACGAGCAGATCTAATTTGATGTAGGTGTTAGTTTTGGTTATGAAAATTTATAGGGTGATTCCATAATTTCTTCATCAGAATTGAGTGATTCCATAATTTGTCCCCCATGCTTGGTTAAAAAAAGTAACCATTACTGACTACCACATTTTTTGTTCTTGATTTCTTTTAGTGTTTCTTAAAGCCAGAAAGTTGCCATTTGAAACTAGTTTAGTTTTGTGCCATTTCTGTGACCTGCTTTTTTTCTACAAAATTAAACAACTGAAGAAACATCCTCCAAGGCCGGTGATTCCATAATTTTTGTGAGGGGTTGTATTACAGTCACAAATCAGCACACATTTTGTACAAACACTGTTTAGACAGGGAGAGGTGTTATGATGACCTGGTGGTTAGGAGCACTAGGAATGACCTGATGAGCAAACTAGTAATACAGGACAAGCTCTTGGAAGTGGGAGCTCTGCTGACCGCAACCCCTAATCCTATCACAACTAGAAATAGCCGTGGAGCGTACCTGACTCTGCCTAGTCGGTCTTCACAGCCTAAGAGCTAACTACCCCTAAAGATAGAAAATAAGGCCTAACTTGCCTCAGAGAAATTCCCCCAAAGAGAAAGGCAGCCCCCCACACATATTGACTGTGAGTTAAGATGGAAGTCACAAACACAGGAATGAAATAGGTTTCAGCAAAGGAGGCCAGACTTAACTAAACAGACTTGAGGATAGAAAAGGTATCTTTGCGGTCAGCATAAAAAACTATCAAAAAACCACGCAGAGTGTGCAAAAGAGACCCCACACCGACTCACGGCGTGGAGGTGCCACTCTGCATCCCAGAGCTTCCAGCTAGCAAGGCAGAATCATGATAGCAAGCTGGACAAGAAAACAATGATAAACAAATAAGCTAGCAGGGACTTAGCTTTTGCTGGAGTAGACAGGTCATCTGAAAGATCCAAGAGAGAACTGAACCAGTACTAGGACATTGACAGCTGGCATCAAGTAACGATCTAAGTGGAGTTAAATAGAGCAGCCAGCCTAGAACTAAACGAGGTCAGCTGAGGAAAGAACCTCAGAACCAGCAGCTCCACTCACAGCCACCAGAGGGAGTCCATGGACAGAACTCGCCGAAGTACCATTCATAACCACCGGAGGGAGTTCGAGAACAGAATTCACAACAGAGAGGCATATGACAGCCCCTGTCACACCCTTACACCTCAGTGGCCTGTGTGCACGCTCACCATGCAAAACTCCATTTCTGAACAAAAAAGCGTGTTTAAAGTTTGCTCAACAACATTTAGACAAACTTATGACACGTTGGGAGAATATAGTCTGGTCAGATGAGATTAAACTTGAACTCTTTGGATGCCATAATAAGCACCATGTTTGAAGGCCAAAAGACACTGCATGTTACCCCCCAAAAACACCATACCAACAGTGAAGTTTGGTGGTTGGACATCATGATTTAGGGCTGTTTTTCAGCATTCGGCACTGGCAAACTACATGTAATTGAAGGAAGGATGAATGGACAAATGTACCAAGACATTCTTGATAAACATCTGCTGTCATCTACCAGGATTATGAAAATGAAACGAGGGTGGAAATGTCAGCAAGAAAATGATCCCAAACACACAGCCAAGGAAACTCTCAATTTGTTTCATAAAAATAAAATAAAGCTTTAATATACGTGCTACGTTTGATACTATATTTATATATGTACTACAGCTTTTACATGAGACTTGTCCACAGCTTCATTTAGTATATACCCTACAGCTGGCAATATTGTACTGTATATACATTATTTATGGCTGACACTATACTTTCTTCACTGTCCATTCCTACTATTATATAAGCCTTATTATGCCTGATGCTCTATATTTGTGTACTGTCTTGGTTGCCTTTATTACTTGAACACTACTATGCTTGGCATTATACGTTGCTCAAAAAAATAACGGGAACACTAAAATTCCACATCCTAGATATCACTCAATTAAATATTCCAGTTGTAAATCTTTATTCATTACATAGCGGGATGTGTTGAGAACAATAAATCCTAAAAATGATCAGCGTAAATCACAACTAATATTCCACAGAGGTCTGGAGTTGGAATGATGCTCAAAATCAAAGTGGAAAATGAAGTTACAGGCTAATCCAACTTCAGTGGAAATGCTTCAAGACAAGGAAATGATGTTCAGTTGTGTGTGTGTGTTGCCTCCATGTGCCTGTATGACCTCCCTCCAATGCCTGGGATCTCCTCCCAGACCTGGACTAAAGCATCCGCCAACTCCTGGACAGTCTGTGGTGCAACGTGACGTTGGTGGATGGTGCGAGACATGATGTCCCAGATGTGTTCAATCGGATTCAGGTCTGGGGAATGGGCGGGCCAGTCCATAGCTTCAATGCCTTCATCTTGCAGGAACTGCTAACACACTCCAGCCACATGAGGTCTGGAATTGTCCTGCATTAGGAGGAACTCAGGGCCAACCACGCCAGCATATGTGCTCACAAGGGGTCTGAGGATCTCATCTCGGTACCTAATGGCAGTCAGGCTACCTCTGGCGAGCACATGGAGGGCTGTGCGGCCCTCCAAAGAAATGCCACCCCACACCATTACTGACCCACTGCCGGTCATGCTGAAGGATGTTGCAGGCAGCAGATCGCTCTCCACGGCATCTCCAGACTCTGTCACATGTGCTCAGTGTGAACCTGCTTGCATCTGTGAAGAGCACAGGTCGCCAGTGGTGAATTTGCCAATCCTGGTGTCCTGTGGCAAATGCCGAGCGTCCTTCACGGTGTTGGGCTGTGCGCACAACCCCCATCTGTGGATGCCGGGCACTCAGAGCATCCTCATGGAGTCGGTTTCTAACCGTTTGTGCAGACACACATTTGTGGCCTGCTGGAGGTCATTTTGCAGGGCTCTGGCAGTGCTCCTCCTGTTCCTCCTTGCACAAAGGCTGAGGATGCGGTCCTGCTGCTGGGTTGTTGCCCTCCTACAGCCCCCTCCACGTCTCCTGGTGTACTGGCCTGTCTCCTGGTAGTGCCCCCAGCCTCTGGACACTACGCTGACAGACACAGCAAACCTTCTTGCCACAGCTAGCATTGATGTGCCATCCTCGATGAGTTGCACTACCTGAGCCTCTTTTGTGGGTTGTAGAGTCCGTCTCATGCTACCATGAGATTGAAAGCACAACCAACATTCAAAAGTGACCAAAATATCAGCCAGAAAGCATTGGTACTGAGATGTGCTCTGTGGTCCTCACCTGCAGAACCACTCCTTTATTGAGTGTGTCTTCATAATTGCCCGTTGAGGATAGCAGAACTCACCAAGTAATAGATTGATATGAAGCGCGTTCGCAGCCCGGGGTCCACCATGCAGAGATACCTGCTGCAAAGTAATGGCGGATGGACACTGAGCTCACACGTGGCTTAAACTTCACCCCGTGTGAAATGGAAGTGAGCTCTGTTGCCTCACAGAGTCGCACTGTACACAGAGAATAATACCCTAACTAAGGTTGTGCTTGCTCTGGAACTTTTCTGTGCTAACTGCACACATGAAGGAACCAGATGCTAAGCCAAGGCTTATTGCCCCCACTAACGCTAGCTGCCTGCCTGAGTGTACAGCCCCAAAGCTAAATAGACTCACACCACATATAGACAGAGTGGTAGAGTATTCACTGGCAACAGCCAAACACAAATGATACTAGCGCATGGCCGTGTGGCCATGCAAACCTTTTATAGTTGTAGCTCTCAAGGACCAATAGGAGCTGCTACAGAACTTGAGCGTGTGACCCCCGACCTCCAATGAGAGGTCTTCCCTTGGGCATGCTCAGAAGGAGAAAAGCAGGACTTAGTCCCAGGAGCGCCTGCTCGCCGCCGAACAGTACTGGTTATAATAGCTGAACCAGGAAGGACAACAGTAACCAAACGTGCAGTATCTGTCCGAGCCAGGCACTGGGACCGATGTCAACACTGAGCAGGCTCCACTGTGGCTGGAGAAGAATGGGAGACCGCAGCAGACATGGTTTGAGATTCCCCCTGTGTAGCGGCAGGAACTCGACACCTAACAATTGCCAATAATTTCCATCTGTTGTCTATTCCATTTGCACAACAGCATGTGAAATTGATTGTCAAACGATGTTGCTTCTTAAGTGGACAGTTTGATTTACTTGGAATTATATTCTGTTGTTAAGTGTTCCATTTATTTTTTTGAGCAGTGTATATTGGTACTATGGGCACTATAGTTGGCATTATTATATGTGATCTGAGGCTGGTAACATTTTTGGCATTTTTATAGCATAGATACATTTGAGATTCTTTAATATTAGGTTGTGCTTTCTCATGCATGTTCTGCTCGGACACAGACGATCCCCATATTTATATTGTCAGCATTTTAACTAATTGCTGATCTGATAATGAATATATGTCTGTATGACCTGGCAGCACTATTATTCACAGAGTAGAGAGTAAGTCAATAAGCCAAAGTCATATGAAGGAAGAAAGACCCAGTATATAATGGAGTCACCTTCACCGTTCATATAATCAATGGAAAGCCTGGAGGAGATGACTCTGCACTTGACCTGCAGTGAAGCAGGACCCATTAATGAGCTGTTACCTTGCTGATGTCTTTAATTTTGCTGTGACCTAAATGTGAACACATTAATTACAGAAGAAAATAGTCTTGTTTAAATCCAGAGGCTCACAACTCATACTGACCTCATACTTCTCATAACCGGGGGGATAGTTACACCATATCCAGTCTAGGCAATCCTTAGTACTCTACACTGCCTGGATGTCGGCTTGATACATTTTATCTACACTGATACATTGTAGCAAATGTAATCATTTTAGTTTAGGCTGGATTTATTAAAGGAGATTTCTTCTGTTCAGTTTGCAGGAGCACACCGTTCCTCTGCCTCCTGCTTGCTGGGGGCAGTGCCCTCCTGATCATTGACAGTTCACACCAGAGGCATGATTGCACTGCTGGCCCAATCTGTGCATTGTCTGGAGTTCTGACCATCTTCAGCACAGCATTTTCAAGCTCTATAGCAAGCAACTATGTTGGATAGTGGCCACCACTTATAAGGTGCAGAGGTGGCCGGCAACACTAGTCAATGAGCAATAAAGTATAAAATGTAAAGAAAAACTCCAGTTTTTGAGAATAGACAGAATTTTTAATAAGAGATAAATTGCACATTTTCCTGTATTTACAGGGACTTTGTAATGTTACCAATGTAAAAAGATGAGAATATCCCTTTAACTGTAAAATGTGGAACTGGAGAAGGTATTAGCGCAAATCTAAGTTTGCTCATAGCAAGTGTTGAGTTTATTCTTCAGACAGGTTATTATTAGTTATTATTATAATAATTATATAGCACCATCATATTCCACAGAGCTTTACAGATATTAATATCTCTGTCCCCATTGGGGCTAACAATCTACATTCGGCATGTCTTTAGAGTGTGAAAAGAAACTGGAGTACCCAGAGGAAACACACACAAACACGGGGTGAAAATACAAACTCGTTGAAGATATTGTCTTTGGTGGGATGTGAACCCAGGACCCCAGTGCTGCAAAGCAACAGTGCTAACCACTGAGCCACCATACAGTGCTAACCAATGAGTCACTATGTAGGTAAAATGGTATTAAATTGATTACTAGGCATAAATGTTTTATCAAATTTGGAATATATCAACCTAACTATCTCCTTCACTTAAGTCTAAAACAGTAAAAGAGGTTTGTTAGGAAAAATGGAACCTATCACCTAAAATCTGCAATCTGATCTATTGGTCTCATCCTATAGATCAGGAGAAGCTGAGCAGATTGCTATATAGGTTTGTGGGAAAAGATCCAGCAGTGCTTTTAAAAAGTTTATTATGTTCATTTTGGGCACAAGAGTCCAGTGGGAGGTCCTAATTAGTAATTGACAGCCATCTCTGCACGCATTTTTACAGGGTGGGTGTCAATCATTGATAGCACTGCCCAATGGACGCTTTGGTGAAAATGAGCAGTTAGTTGCAAAAAAAGTATTAGTTGTACTGAATCTTTTCCAGCAAAGCTATATACAGTATATATATATATTGGGGCCCCCATACTGGCTAAATTTTCAGGCCCCCCCTGAGACTCCGCCCAGGCTCCACCCCAGACCCGACTCCACCCCTCGAACTGTCCACAGCCCTACCGCTCTCTCTTGGAAAAACTTCACTTCTCACCAATCACACATTAACAGTTCCCATCGCCAGATCACACATATAGCCAGCAGCTTTTGTTTTGCCAAAAGATTTTTTAAGCCACCACCACGACAAGGTAGATTCTTTTGGCCGAGCTCTACTCTACTCTAACCTTTTAATCATTTCTTAAAATATCCAATACAATTTAGGTATATTTTTATTTATTTTTCAATTTTTAAAATGACCAATAATATCATATACAAGGGACAAATACCACCGCACCATGACCAGACACCATATTACCACCACATAGAGACCTATAATACCACATACAAGGAACAAATACCGCCACACCATGACCAGACCACATATTACCACCACAGTGACCAAATAATATCACATACAAGGGACAAATACCACCGCACCATGTCCACACCACATATTACCACCACACAGTGACCAAATAATAGCACACACAAGGAACAAATACCGCCACACCATGGCCGGACAACATATTACCACCACATAGTGACTGAATACTACAATACTGATCATTAATAAAAAAAAAAATACTAATATCACCATGAGTGCCATTATACACAGGAGATCTGTACTTAGTATGCAGAGTCTGTGTACAGGTAATACAGCGATTACCGGTGACATTATACACAGGATCTTTATATATAGTGTCAGTGTACAGGTAATACAGCGAATACTGGTGAAATTATACACAGGAGCTCTGTATATAGTGTCAGTGTACAGGTAATACAGTGATCACGGTGACATTATACACAGGAGCTCTGTATATAATGTCTGTGTACATTTAATACAGTGATCACCAATGACATTATACACAGGAGCTCTGTATACAATGCATAGTGTACAAGTAATACAGTAATCCAGGTGACATTATACACAGGAGCTCTGTATACAGTATTAATGGACAGGTAATACAGTGATCAACAGTGACATTATACACACGAGAACTGTATATATTGTAAAGGTTATACTGTGATCAATGACATTATACACAGGAGCTCTGTATATAGTGTCAGTATAAAGGTAATACAGTGATCACTGGTGACATTGTACACAGGACCGCTGTATATAGTATACAGTGTATAGTGTCAACAACCAAAGGAAAAAGAAGCAGCATAAAGTCCAGATAAATATGTAAACAAACTTTATTAACAATTTATTACAGGTTTAAAATGAGCAGAGGGAAGTGGTCCCCGTGCTGTACTCAGCACGCACCTACAGAAACAGGGGATATGTGCCTGTAGTATATATATGCCCACATTATAGCCAAGGCTAGTATAGCAGAAAATTAAAGTGACTGTGCATAGGATTCAAAGAAGCCTGCATTGGACACACAGGTCCATAAGATTAGCTGACAAGCATATTTCATACTAAGTATATAATACTATACATACCAGGTAATGTGGAAACAAGTCACGGCGTGGATTGGCACTTCACCCCTGTATCCCCCGACGCACGTTTCGGCTATCGCCTTTCCTTGAGAAAGGCGATAGCCGAAACGTGCGTCGGGGGATACAGGGGTGAAGTGCCAATCCACGCCGTGACTTGTTTCCACATTACCTGGTATGTATAGTATTATATACTTAGTATGAAATATGCTTGTCAGCTAATCTTATGGACCTGTGTGTCCAATGCAGGCTTCTTTGAATCCTATGCACAGTCACTTTAATTTTCTGCTATACTAGCCTTGGCTATAATGTGGGCATATATATACTACAGGCACATATCCCCTGTTTCTGTAGGTGCGTGCTGAGTACAGCACGGGGACCACTTCCCTCTGCTCATTTTAAACCTGTAATAAATTGTTAATAAAGTTTGTTTACATATTTATCTGGACTTTATGCTGCTTCTTTTTCCTTTGGTTGTTGATTAATTTAGGCAGTGGTCCTATATGTTCCTGCCCTTGGTCCCAGTTTTTCTGTACTGAATATACCCTATCTGGGTTTAAATACTATGTTGGTGACCTTATATTGTTCCACCTTAGTGTTTTAGTGTATAGTGTCAGTGTACAGGTAACACACTTACTCATCGGTGACATCTCTAGGTGATGTTCTTCATCTTTGCTTTTCATCTTCATCCAGCACAGACTGCCACCACTTCCAGACAGGGATCGTCTCTGCAGGAAATGGCACAGTTAGCTAGAGCACTGCTTGCAGAACACATTACTTAATTTTTTCCCAACTTCTAAACTACACCAGATGAAGAAAAAAAGGCGACATAGTGTTGCTCTGCACAGTAACAGGACCGCCCCCCCATTTAAAACAGTATCCTCAAAAAATAAAATAAATGCATCACTGCAGTAATAATATCCATTAATTAGCCCTTATGGTAATAGTATCCCACATCCTGGCCCTCGTGTGTCTCATTCCTGGCTCCAGCCATATGTTCTCCCATCTTGGCCCCATATGTTCTCCCATCCTGCCCTCATAAGTATCCATTCTGCCCCCAAGTTATGTCCAATCCTGCCCCATCTGTCCCATGATCCTGCCCCATCTCTCCCATCTGTCCTGTGATCCTGCCCCATCTGTCTCCATTATATAATTCTGCCCATGATCCTGCACCATGTGTCTCCATCCTGCCCCATGATCCTGCACCATGCATCTCCATCCTGCCTCATGATCCTGCCCCATTTGTCTCCATCCTGCCCCATGATCCTGCCCCATCTGTCTCCATCCTGCCCCTCTGTATCTCCTTCCTGCCCACTGTATCTCCCATCTTGCCCCCTGTGTCTCCCATCCTGCCCCCTGTGTCTTCATTCGGCCCCTGTGTCTATTCTTCGCCCTGTATCTCCATTCTTCCCCGTGTCTCCATTCTGCCCCCTGTGTCTTCATTCGGCCCCTGTGTCTCCATTCTTGCCCTCTGTGTCTATTCTTCGCCCTGTATCTCCATTCTTCCCCGTGTCTCCATTCTGCCCCCTGTGTCTCCATACTTCCCTGCATCTCCATTCTTCGCCCTGTATCTCCATTCTTCCCCGTGTCTCCATTCTGTCCCCTGTGTCTCCATTCTGTCCCCTGTGTCTCCATTCGGCCCCCTGTGTCTCCATTCTTGCCCCCTGTGTCTCTATTCTTCGCCCTGTATCTCCATTCTTCCCCGTGTCTCCATTGTGCCCCCTGTGTCTCCATACTGCCCCGCATCTCCATTCTTCGCCCTGTGTCTCCATATTTCTACGTGTCTCCATATTTCCCTGTGTCTCCATTCTTCCCCTTGTGTCTCCATAGTTCCCCGTGTCTCTATTCTCCCCCCTGTGTCTCCCATCCTGCCCCCGTGTCTCCCATCCTGCTCCCCTGCCACTTTAAATAAAAAAAATCTTTCTTCTTACCTGGCCGTGCTCCTGCGACAAAGTTCCCTCAACACAGTCCAGGAGCGCAGTCGCCGCTGAATGACAATGACATCATACGTGGCAATGTGCATGCTGATGTCAGCTGCCAGCCTCCGATTGGCTGGCAGCTTTTAACTATTGCCGTGCGTACCAGTGCCTGCACGGTAGAGTTTAACTGAACTTGCATCTCGAACGCAGGTTCAGTTACTGCACCAGCAGAATCCCGCAGCTGGGGCCCGAAGACCAGAAGAGAGGAGGCCCGATGTGGGCCCCTCTGGTCATCGGGCCCCATATGCCATTCAGGGCAGTAATGCCCTGATGGCAGCCCTGTATATACAGTATATATATAATATAATATATATATATATATATATATATATATATATATATATATATATATAACATATATATATGTACAGTCATGGCCAAAAGTATTCACACCCCTGGAATTCTGTCAGATAATACTCAGTTTCTTCCTGAAAATGATTGCAATCACAAATTCTGTGGTATTATCTTCATTTAATTTGTCTTAAATGAAAAAACACAAAAATAATTGTTCTAAAGCCAAATTGGATATAATTCCACACCAAACATAAAAAAGGGGGTGGACAAAAGTATTGGCACTGTTCGAAAAATCATGTGATGCCTCTCTAATTTGTGTAATTAACAGCACCTGTAACTTTCCTGTGGCACCTAACAGGTGTTGGCAATAACTAAATCACACTTGCAGCCAGTTAACATGGATTAAAGTTGACTCAACCTCTGTCCTGTGTCCTTGTGTACCACATTGAGTATGAAGAAAAGAAAGGAGACCAAAGAACTGTCTGAGGACTTGAGAAACCAAATTGTGAGGAAGCATGAGCAATCTCAAGGCTACAAGTCCATCTCCAAAGACCTGAATGTTCCTCTGTCTACCGTGCGCAGTATCATCAAGAAGTTTAAAGCCCATGGCACTGTGGCTAACCTCCCAAGATGTGGACGGAAAAGAAAAATTTACAAGAGATTTCAACACAAGATTGTGCGGATGTTGGATAAAGAACCTCGACTAACATCCAAACCAAGTTCAAGCTGCCCTGCAGTCCGAGGGTACAACAGTGTCAACCCTTACTATCTGTCGGCGTCTGAATGAAAAGGGACTGTATGGTAGGAGACCCAGGAAGACCTCACTTCTTACCCCGAGACATAAAAAAGCCAGGCTGGAGTTTGCCAAAATTTACCTGAAAAAGCCTAAAACGTTTTGGAAGAATGTTCTCTGGTCAGATGAGACAAAATTAGAGCTTTTTGGGCAAAGGCATCAACATAGAGTTTACAGGAGAAAAAAAGAGGCATTCAAAGAAAAGAACACGGTCCCTACAGTCAAACATGGCGGAGGTTCGCTGATGTTTTGGGGTGGCTTTGCTGCCTCTGGCATTGAACTGCTTGACCGTGTGCATGGCATTATGAAGTCTGAAGACTACCAACAAATTTTGCAACATAATGTAGGGCCCAGTGTGAGAAAGCTGGGTCTCCCTCAGAGGGCATGGGTCTTCCAGCAGGACAATGACCCAAAACACACTTCAAAAAGCACTAGAAAATGGTTTGAGAGAAAGCACTGGAGACCTCTAAGGTGGCCAGCAATGAGTTCAGACCAGAATCCCATAGAAGACCTGTGGAGAGATCTGAAAATGGCAGTTTGGAGAAGGCACCCTTCAAATATCAAGGACCGGGAGCAGTTTGCCAAAGAAGAATGATCTAAAATTCCAGCAGAGCATTGTAAGAAACTCATTGATGGTTACCGGAAGCGGTTGGTCGCAGTTATTTTGGCTAAAGGTTGTGCAACCAAGTATTAGGCTGAGGGTGCCAATACTTTTGTCTGGCCCATTTTTGGAGTTTTGTGTGAAATGATCAATGTTTTGCTTTTTGCTTCATTCTCTTTTGTGTTTTTTCATTTAAGACTAATTAAATGATGATAATAATACCAAAGAATTTGTATTTGCAATCGTTTTCAGGAAGAAACTGAGTATTATCTGACAGAATTGCAGGGGTGTGAATACTTTTGGCCATGACTGTGTATATATATATATATATATATATATATATATATATATATATATATATGTAGCGCCCCCACTGCCACAGGGCCGAGGGGTACCCGGTACCGGGCCTCTGAGTCTCTGCTCTGGGGTTGTCACGGTGGCTAGGCCCGGTCCGCTGAGGGGCGCCCAATGAAGGATGTGGAGGGTGGTGATGTTGTGGTGCAGTGCAGGTCACGGTAAATAACGAGGACACCAGGTTGCAGTCGCTTTACCTTTTTACTGAAGGCTTCAGGATCCTCAATCCAGAGTACGGTTAACCGGGCTGCGCAAGTCCGGCCGGTCCAATGGCACCTCCAGAGTCCCCTTTGCAGGTGGAAATCTGTGCCTACCTTCTAGCGCTTGTGTGTTGTGGTCCTCCCCTGCTGTGCTTACGGGATAGTCCCCACAACTGTTGTGTCTGTTTCTGAAGTTCCCTCACAACTCGATTATGATGTTCTTCTTCGTCCCCCAGATGATATGGCTAGGACGCACCCGTATGACGGGTAGGCTCGGAGCTCTTCCTGGACCCTAGTGTCGCCCCTCTCCTGTTGTTGCCCCCTATGTCTTCTTAGGTGATTTGGGTGAGACAGCCCACCTATAACTGACTGTCCTGCCGTAGGTTTGAAGTTAGGCCTGGAGCTCTATACTTCCTCGGCGTTCCGGCCACCGGCTGCGCGCCTCAGTAGGATGTTGCCTCGTCTTACAGCACGACTCCTACTGGTGTTTCTCCTTGTTGCGTTGATCTCGTTTCTCACTCAGCACAATATACCTCGCTTCTTGTCCTTTCTTAGGGTACCGCCGCGATCAGGTACAGGCGCGGTCCCGTAACGTTCTCTCAGTTCGCTAGGCCTCTGTCAGGATCCCACCCCTGACAGGGACCCCCCTGAATCTTCCCCTGCAACACCCTCTGCCACAGGATGTTGCCTGGTTCCAACCCAGTCGGCTTTCTGTCTAACTTCCTATCCAACCCCCAGTTTTACCAGATTGTGAGGAGTGGCCTAATACATAGCACCCTTAGCTCCCCCTGGAGGCCAGACTGTGAAGTGTATTGGTGTCTGTGATACCTGGTCAGGTGAACTCCTTCAGTGCCATCAGACGTACCATAGCCCCCCTTAGCGGCGGAGCATCAGTACTGCAACGACCAGGACTCTGGGGCGCTGCATATATATATAGCAAAATCAGTTCTATAACCTGCTACCAACAGCTCAAATTATATTTTTCAATGACGCATTCCCTTTAGAAACAAAATTCTGCTGCCTTCATCCTCGAATAGAGGTATTTTTGAATAGTTCTGGTTATTAGTGAGTTCAATATATATCAGTAAGCAGTAAGCCCTGGAGCTCCCCCTAGTGGTCACCACAGCCAGCTAGCATGTAATATTTTCAAATCTATCATGCAAATTTGGTCCACTCCGGTTTTCACATTTTTCTTGAGTTCAAATTGAAAAATGTAATGTTTTCTAAATCTACTTTTAAAGATCATGCTGTTACTGTACTGCTTCTGGCGTGTATGGTGCTGTGGCATCCACATTTCTTATTCATCAATATTATCCAGTCGTTTTTTTAATACATCTTTTGTATTCAGAGGTCTCTTTTTCTGATACACCGCTCCAAATCCCCTGCATAAACAGAGTTGAAAAAACTTTTCTGCTTTTAGCCACCACAAGTGGGATCTCACTCTATTACCGATTTACCATTGAACTGGGTATGCGGTGAGCTCCCTCTAGTGGAGGCTACAGGTGGACATTTTTATTTTAAAGGGAACCTATCACCCCGTTTTTTTCGGTATGAGATAAAAATACTGTTAAATATGGCCTGAGCTGTGCATTACAATAGTGTAGTTTGTGGACCCCGATTCCCCACCTATGCTGCCGAAATACGTTACCAAAGTAGTCATTTTCGCCTGTCAATCAGGCTGGTCAGGTCGGATGGGCGTGGCTTCTTCCCCCAGATATTGCGTAGTTTTCCGTTGGTGGCGTAGTGGTGTGCGCATGTCCAAGGTCCCCAATCCTGCACGGGGGGGTGAAAATAGCAGCGATGTCCGTTATTCCATTGGTGGTCGGTGGGCGCGGCCATCTTCCTTTGGCCACGCGTGCGCAGAAGCGGCGCTCTGCTGGCCGCGGCTTCAGGAAAATGGCCGCGGGATGCCGCGCGTGCGCAGATGGAGATCGCGGCGGCCATTTTCCTGAAGCCGCGGCCAGCAGAGCGCCGCTTCTGCGCACGCGCGGCCAAAGGAAGATGGCCGCGCCCACCGACCACCAATGGAATAACGGACATCGCTGCTATTTTCACCCCCCCGTGCAGGATTGGGGACCTTGGACATGCGCACACCACTACGCCACCAACGGAAAACTACGCAATATCTGGGGGAAGAAGCCACGCCCATCCGACCTGACCAGCCTGATTGACAGGCGAAAATGACTACTTTGGTAACGTATTTCGGCAGCATAGGTGGGGAATCGGGGTCCACAAACTACACTATTGTAATGCTCAGCTCAGGACATATTTAACAGTATTTTTATCTCATACCGAAAAAAACGGGGTGATAGGTTCCCTTTAAGGTTTATGCAGCAGATTGGGAGAGATTGCCTATCTTGCCGAAGATATATTAAAAAAATTGGCACAAAATGTAGAAACCTTTTGGTAGTGCGTATTTCCAGTCCCTTTAAAGTTAATATTTGACCACAGACGTGTAATCACACTGTGAATCCAGCATCCACTGTGTCAATATACATTCCTCTGTGAGTGGATTATCCTAAGCTCTGTCCTTCACGTATGGAATAATGAAAAGTGGCCGCTCATCGATTTACCTGTGTTCTAATTATTTTCCTGGTTAATTAATGCAGAGACCTCCATGACCAGCTCAGCTGATCGACCCTTTGTAAAGAATCCCAGTCAAGTTTAATAGGGAGAAACAAGGCAGCGGTAATGTAAGCGAGGCAGAACCTACAGGACATCTTGGCAGGATATATTCAAGGCTGTGCCATTCCTTTCATAGAAAACTAATGAGCTGCTGCACACCAGACAAGACTGCAGGAAAATGTCACCCCAGCTCACAGGAACTTATTGCATATGACACGTCTGATGTTCACGTATGGCTCCTTTACCGAGCCGCTGACTTCACACTGAAACTAATTGAAGACGTATCAGCTGAAGAGCGCATATGTGCTGTGTATATGGCATATATATTGTCTGACAATGAAACATTGGCAGGGAGGATTTAAAGGGGTTGTTTGAGATTAGAAAGAAAGCGCTGATTGTTTTTTTTTTTTTTTTTTAGAAATTGCGCCACTCTTGGGTACAGGAAGAGTTTGGTATTGCAGCTCAATACTAATCAGAGACAGAGTAAAAAAGAAATCTAACCTTAAAGGTATGCCAGTTTATAGGCAAATGTCAGCCATTGGCTCTTAGTTTAAAAATTTAATATTTTTTTTTAATTGCATTCATCTATGTCGTAAGTGCAGCAGACTAATCTTTCCTATAAAGTAAAAAAAACCAAGGTATACCATTGCTTGATGGCCCAGCATATGGCAATAGGGTAATCGCCCTATATATACAGTTGGTATATATGCAGGGAGCTTTTCTGGCTCATGCGCAGATTGTCCTCTAAAATGGGATGTGGATGAGCCCTAGTTCTCCTCCTACAGACAGCAAGTACGTCCTCCCCCCCCCCATCATCCTGGGCACCTCTGTCATTTTGTAGGCACCTCAATGTTATAATGTTTGATCAGTGCAGCGCAACATACTAAGCAGCAGTACCCAATCATCTCAATGTCAAGCAGCACCTGCAAAAGCATATAGGATTTTAGGGTATATAAAACAAATTATAACACTCTGTCATTTTAATGTAATATTACCCTTCTATAAATCCATTATGAAGCCGCATCTCGAAAAATGTGATTCACTTTCGAACTTTGATTTGGATAATGAAGAGCTTCACAATGATTTTGAACAGCTGGTGGGGTATTAGGTTCAGAAATGAAAAAATTAGCTTGTTCAGCTTGGACAAAAGAGGTGATTTAATTAACATATAAGACAGGCAATTTAAACGTCACTATAGGAAAGGGTTCTTTACAGTAAAAGCAGTGAAACTATAGAATGCCTTACACCAGGACGTAGTAATGGCAATTATTATATCAGCATTTGAAAAAGTGAAAATTGAAGGTTAGAATAAATCTATGATGGAGAATTTTTAAATTTCACAAACTTGTGTATTTTTTAATCTTTGTATCTGTGTATCTGTGCTGGTTGTATACATTTAGGTCCAGAAATATTTAGACCGTGACAGAATCTTTGTGATTTCAGGTCTGCAGGCGACTATTTTTTATTTAAAATGAAATAACTGAGAGGCAATTGAAGTGTAGACTTTCAGGTTTAATTAAAGGGTTTGAACAAAAATATCCCGTGAAACATTTAAGAATTGCAACCATTCTTCTACAAAGCCTCCTCTTTTTAGGGTCTCAAAAGTAATTGGGCAAACAAACATTACTATAAATAAAGTGATCATTTTTAATACTTTGTAGAGAATCCTTTTTAGGTAATGACTGCGCCAAGTTTGGAAGCTATGGGTGTCACCTAACGCTGGGTTTCCTCCTTTGTGATGCTTTGCCCGCGTTTACTACAGCTGACTTCTGATGTTGCTTGTTTGTTGGTCTTTCTGCCTTACATTTTGTCTTGCGCATGTGAAATGCGGCTTGATGGAGTTGAGATTTGGTGATGACTCAGTCATTGCAGAATATTCCACTCCTTTGCTTTCGAGGTGTGTTTTGAGTCATTGTCCATCTGTACAGTGAAGCGCCGTTCAATCATCCTTGCTGCATTTGGTTGAATCTGAGCAGAAAGTATCGCCCTGTACACTTCAGAATTCATCCAACTGATTCTGTCTTCAGTCACATCATCAATAAACACTAGTGATCCAGTACTATTGGAAGCCATGAATGTCCATGCCATCACACTACCTCCACCATGTGTTACAGAGGATATGGTAAGATTTGGATCCTGAGCCGTTCCTAGCCTTGTCTATACTTTCTTCTTCCCATCATTCTTCTTCAGGTTGATCTTAGCTTTGCTTTTCCAGAACTGGGCTGGCTTCTTTAGATATCTTTTTGGCAAAGTCCAAACTAGCCTTTCTATTTTTAAGGCTGATTAATGGTTTGCACTTTGTAGTGACAAGTGAACTCTCGGTATTTGCTCTTATGAAGTCCACCACTGTTGTCTTCCTTGGACATCCAGGCCATTTTGAGTTCTCAAGCTTACTAGTGTACTTTTTTTTCCTCCTCCATTGAGAGCTGCTTTGACCACATGTTGTGGGTTCACAGCAATAGATTCCACATGCAAATACCACATCTGGAATCAGCACCAGACCTTTTACCTGCTTAACTGATGATTGATTAACAAGGGAATAGCCCATGCAGCCCATTAACGAGCTTTTGAGATAATTGTCCAATTAGTTTTGTCCTCTTAAAAATAGGCAACTACATATTAAAGAGCTGTAATTCCTAAACCCTTCTCCAATTAGGATGTGAATATCCTCAAAATCAGTCTGAGAGTGAGCACATGAAGCCCATAATGATTATAACTGTATCCTGAATATGTTTTGGTAAACAGCTAAAATGGAAAAACTTGTGTCACTATCTAAATATTTCTGGACCAAACTGTATGTATATAAGGGCATCCAGAGCATTACTTACACTTGATAGGACTGTAGCAAACCTCATCTATAAAAACTAACATATTTTCATCATATGGATGTAAGAAATTTCTTATTCACTGACGGCAAATAGATAGTAAATGGTACAGAACTGATATATAGAAAATACAGTATATTACAAAGTTGCATCGCTTTACATATACAGCACAATGAAAATATTTTACTTATAGAAGCCGGTTTTGCTCATCATGGAGTGCAACACTCATGTTATATGAGAAAAGTAAGTGAACCCTGGCTCCGGATCACACATTGAGGTAACAGTCACGCTGCATCATTTCACACCTATTACTCTTCAGGAAAAATCCCTTTTCCTGTGTTCCTATGCTATGGCATCAATCCATGCATTACCTCATCCTCTCTGACTAATTATCACCCCTGAGACAGGTCTTTTGCTCACTGGCGCTGATATAACCCCCAACATGCAGTACTTCTAGTCTTCTGGCCACCTGCACTCCGGCTGCCAGCAATAAATTCTGTTCCTCTATGTAACATGCAGTAGAAATTGGGTCATCTGCAGATAAAAGACCTTTAGCTTTCTTATTTAAGGCAATGGCTGGGGCACTGGGTGTGGGATCTACTGTGGATCCTTTCTTCTCATTCATGTACAATTCCTGACATATGGTTGGAATAGAAACATTACATCATAGGATTGGTGCTATTCAGGCTATTAGGCTTTTGTTTCCAGATACAGCACCACTCTGGTCCATAGGGTATGTGTGGTATTGCAGCTCAGACTTACTTAAATGGATTGTTCGACATGGTAAAATGCCAACCACACAGTTGTTTAAAACAATAAATTGGGGTGTATTTACGTGCTTATATTCCCCGTGGATCCTCCACAGGCTGCTCCAATGGTTTTTGCCAGGACTGGAAGTGATGACATCCTATTCTGACCATTGAAGCCTGTGATTAGCTACAGCAGTCAAGTGACTGGAGCATCTAACTTCTGTAGCCAATCACTGGCCTTTTTGCTCAGAATGGTACAAGTATAATGGTTGGAAAATATTTTACCATGTTGGACGGCCCCTTTAAACAGACTAATTAGATATACCAGGCACTACCTATTTATTTATTATGCTTTGATTATATAGCACTATCTTATTCTACAATGCTTTACATACATTATCATGGCTGTCCCTAACGGGGCTCACAATCTAAATATTAAAATGAAAAACAGACTCTTATTTTTCCCCAAAACTGTTTGAATTGGCACTTACAAATTAACTTAAGGAAAGAAAATTATCTTGCTAGTGCCACCTATTAAGGGTAGCTACTCTGTAAGTTAATGTCAGTCTCTTTAATCAGCTTTGCAACAAGACAATGTACCTGTGAGGACACAGCATTTAATCTTAATTATCCAGACATATATTTTCAGTAAGCCAGGGGGCATAGACTGTTATCTTATGTTGACTCTTCTTGTAGGTTGAATTGATATTTGAAAATTAATGAATGGTTATTTACCTCATATCAGCTCCTATAGTTTATTGTACTGTTATCTTTGCAAACCAGGTATGCAGGGTCATTGAACAATGATATTTGCTGATATGTTGATTACACATTTTATCAGGCCATGCAGTTTGTTGACTTGCAAACATTGAAGGATAAACTATAAAAAAAATCAAACAATGTGGGAGAAACTCATCACCCCTTCCCCTTGACCTGTGAATGATGGCTTGAAGAGTTGTGAACTATAATAAGAGGATATCCCTCTGTAACAAGACATCCAAGAGATCCAGAGATCTAAAGAACCAGAGACACTTTACAAAACCACAGCCAGGAACACTCTAGACTGGGATAGCTGCCAAATCATGGCTCCATTACGAAGGACACATATTTGTCATTCTACAGGATGCCAGCTTAGGGGACCACGGGCCCGGCTGAAAGAATACAGATCTGCTCCATTGTCCATCACTGAACCCACAGATACGTTTGGGCAGGTCAGGATGTGGGCTCACCCTTCACCTGAGCCCCATGGATATGTTTGATAAAGCCAGGATTGTGACCCTCCAGTCACCTGGTTATGTAACTCAATGGACTATCCGCTTCCTAAGCTTGTTGTTACCTCCTCTCTGCACGTGCCACAAACCTTGGAAGTCGCAGCTGGTTTTAATCCCAGCGAGTCAGCGAAAGGGTTGGACTCTGATTTTGCACCATGTTGGGTATTTTACTGGGACTGTTCTATGTGTTATTTGCTTGTTTTGTTGTTCAATAAAATATTGCCACACTGTTTTACTCTCACTCTGTGTTGTCTGAGTAGTATTAGGCCTACAGTAAAAGGAGAGAGGGTGTTCGGTGGGATGAGCCCTGCTCCATGCTGTTTTGAGCTAGCAGACTAGATCACCCACTGACCCACGTGTCTCCACAGTACCCATGTACAAATTGATGTTTTGCTGATTCTTCACTCTCATCAATGCAAAGTAGGGTTTAGCTGGTTCAATGAAGGCCAGACATTGACTTTCATGGAAGCTAGCTCTAATAGATGGCAATTTTAATATAGTTTTCTTTCCTTCCTGGAGAGGATGAATGTAACCTATGTAATCTGAGAGCAGCATAATGAAGGGGGAGAGACCCTGATTCCAGCCAGCAGCATGTCATTTACTAGGCTGTGTGTCGCTATTTGAATATTTAAATAAAATAAGTGTTTTATCAGCAGGAAATTATCACTACAGGACTCATGTCTCCTGGTCCAATCACACCCCCAACACTGATTAGCAGTTTTCGGTCAATGCACAGTGTACACAGAAAGCAGCCAATCATGGGTGTGGGCAAGGTTATACGCAGTTCAGCATTTCCAGCTCTGCTAGATCTGCTGCTGAAAAAAACCCAGTAATTATATCAAAATGACAGCAAGCAGATAAGCAGGTGACACATCTCTGGAATCAAGGTCTCAGTCACAAACACCATGCTGCTCTCAGATTACAAAGCAAAAACCTTCAGAAAGATTCCCTTTAAACGTCATCTATCAGCAGGTTCTTGCTTCTTGCTAAATAATCTGAGAGTAGAATAATATAGGTCAAGAGAGCCTGATTACAAGGATGTGTCACTTACTGGGCTGTGTTGTAGTTTCAATCTAACCAGTGTTTTATCAGCAGGAGATTATCACTCTCTGACTAGGTGTCATGTGCACAGCAGTCCAGCTAATCTATGTAAGCCCACCCCCCACCACTCATTGGCTGCTGGCTGACAATGTACACTGTTCACAGGAAGTACATAGTAACATAGTTAGTAACATAGTAACATAGTTAGTAAGGCCGAAAAAAGACATTTGTCCATCCAGTTCAGCCTATATTCCTATATTCCATCATAATAAATCCCCAGATCTACATCCTTCTACAGAACCTAATAATTGTATGATACAATATTGTTCTGCTCCAGGAAGACATCCAGGCCTCTCTTGAACCCCTCGACTGAGTTCGCCATCACCACCTCCTCAGGCAAGCAATTCCAGATTCTCACTGCCCTAACAGTGAAGAATCCTCTTCTATGTTGGTGGAAAAACCTTCTCTCCTCCAGACGCAAAGAATGCCCCCTTGTGCCCGTCACCTTCCTTGGTATAAACAGATCCTCAGCGAGATATTTGTATTGTCCCCTTATATACTTATACATGGTTATTAGATCGCCCCTCAGTCGTCTTTTTTCTAGACTAAATAATCCTAATTTCGCTAATCTATCTGGGTATTGTAGTTCTCCCATCCCCTTTATTAACTTTGTTGCCCTCCTTTGTACTCTCTCTAGTTCCATTATATCCTTCCTGAGCACCGGTGCCCAAAACTGGACACAGTACTCCATGTGCGGTCTAACTAGGGATTTGTACAGAGGCAGTATAATGCTCTCATCATGTGTATCCAGACCTCTTTTAATGCACCCCATGATCCTGTTTGCCTTGGCAGCTGCTGCCTGGCACTGGCTGCTCCAGGTAAGTTTATCATTAACTAGGATCCCCTTATCATTAACTAGGATCCCCAATCATTGCTGTGGGCAAAGCAGCAGAGTCTTGGATTGGTGTATGTGAGAGGAACAGGAACCTGGGCAAGAAGTTTTCATAAATTCTTCTGTGTTTATTAGTTTGGTTTATTCTGCTGCTACTTTCAAGAATTTTGCCTCATAAGAGTGTTAAAACCGCTAAGTGTGCTACGCCCCTTTAAAGTGACAGTAACCAAAATGCTTTGCCTGCTGCCGTATCCGCAGTGGGGTTCAGGATAGTTGAAGTGTATGAATTTATCTAGTCTATGAAGTTTCTCTTTATTGAAGAGGAACCACTAGAGGAAACTCCCATGTTACACACTACATACATAAAACAAGGATTTATCTCTGACACATTTATGCTATTTAGCACTGCTTAGCTATAATGGCGCTGATGACTATTATTGACATCAGAGCCCGAACAAGATGTCCCAAGTGTTTGTCCTCTGACCACAAGATGTTCAGGCCAACGTTCCTTTCCTCCAGGAAATAAATCTGCAGCTCATAAATATTCAACAGTACATGAAAAATCAGGGCAGGATCTGCTGCAGCTTCCCAGGCGAGCATAAAGGTGACCCATATCGAGAGCATTAAAGGATCAGTGTAGACCTGTAAGATGGAAATAGTTGCTCTTGAACGTGAGACAGAATAGTATACACAGGATCAGTGCTCAGGTTTTTAGATTTTAGTTGTTTTTTATGTTGGTTTACAGAGAAGTCGCATACAAACTTGCATTTTTTTCCAGTAAAGTACAAATGAAAGCCAAAAAGGGAAGGCCATGCTTGATTGAAATAACTCATTTTATTTTTTATTTTATTACTTATATCAATGACTTTTTTTTATTTTCTGATACAGATCTCTAAATTTCCAGCACATGAAGAAATAAAATGGTGATTCCCTGCAGTCACCGCTAGAGGGAGTTAATGAGCTTAGCACATATGTGTATTCATTGAGCTCATAAGCTCCCTCTAGTGGTAGCTTTAAGCAGACAGTGTTTTAGCTTTTTGCCACAGATCTATGCATTGGATTAGGTGCCCTGTATGAAAAAAACAAAACAGTCAAACTCTGACTGCATTGCTATGGGATCTGTTATCCACATACTCTACGGTTCCAAATTTTGGGGTTACCCAGACAATTTTGTGTTGTCCATGAAAACTCATACTTTTATTAATCAAATGAGTTGTCAAATGAATTGAATCTAGTCCAGACTTTGACAAGGTTAGAAAAAAAGATTTTTATTTGAAATAATAATTTTCTCCTTCAAACTTTGCTTTCGTCAAAGAATGCTCCCTTTGCAGCAGTTTTAGCATTGCAGACCTTTGGCATTCTAGCAGTTAATTTGCTGAGGTCATCTGGAGAAATTTCCCACCATGCTTCCAGAAGCCCCTCCCACAAGTTGGTTTGGCTTGATGGGCACTTATTGCGTATCATACGGTCAAGCTGCTCCCACAACAGCTCAATGGGGTTGAGATTTGGTGACTGCACTGGCCACTCCATTACAGATAGAATAAAAGCGGCCCGTGAAATGGTGCGGGATTTGAACCACGCTTCGCTAATTGATCGCGCCCGGCCGGCTGTACATATATAATAATATAGAGACGGTACCATGTTATACCAGCTGTACATATATAATAATGTAGAGACCATACCCATGTTATACCAGCTGTACATCTATATTTATAATTGTCTAAGGTCCACTTCCGTCTGTTTGTCTGTCTGTTTGTCTGTCACGGAAATCCCGTGTCACTGATTGGTCGCGGCCGGCTGGGCGCCACCAATCAGCGACAGGCACAGTCCGGTCGCAAATTGGCCCCTTCCTACTCCCCTCCAGTCAGTGCCACCTCCAAACTCCCCTCCAGTCAGCTCCCACATAGCGTTTTAGCTGTCCGTTAAATGGACTGCGCTACACGGTGTAACGCAGTCCGTTAACGCTGCCATTAACCCTGTAAGTGTGACCAACTTTTTACTATTGATGTTGCCTATGCAGCATCAATAGTAAAAACATACAATGTAAAAAATAATAATAATAATAATAATAAAAAAATAATTATATTCTGACCTTCCGGCATCTGCAGAAGCCTTTCCCGCTCCTCGCGACGCTCTGGTCCCAAGAATGCATTGTGGCAATGACCCCAAATGACGTAGCAGTCTTGCGAGACTGCTACATCATCACGGGTTATTGCCGCAAGGCATTAGTGGGAATGGAGCGTCACGAGGAGCATCGCTAAACGCCTGGGCTGGATCCGGGGGCCGCCGGAAGGTGAGTATATAACAATTTTTTATTTTAATGCTTTTTTTTAACAGGGATATGGTGCCTACATTGCTATATACTACGTGGGCTGTGTTATATACTACGTGGGCTGTGTTATATACTGCATGGGCTGTGTTATACAGTATACTACGTCGCTGTGCTATATACTGTGTGGGCTGTGCTATATACTGCATGGGCTGTGTTATATACTACGTACTGCGTGGTCTGTGCTATATACTATGTGGCTGTGCAATATACTACGTGGCTGTGCAATATACTATGTGGCTGTGCAATATACTACGTGGCTGTGCAATATACTGCGTGGCTGTGCTATATACTACGTGGCTGTGTTATATACGACGTAGCTGTGCTTTATACTATGTGGGCTGTGCTATATACTACGTGGGCTGTGTTATATACTACGTGGCTGTGTTATATACTAAGTGGCTGTGTTATATACTACATGGGCTGTGTTATATGTTACGTGGGTTGTGAGACTCTTTTGCCCGGAGCCCTCAAAAACTTGGAGCCGGCCCTGGCTTCAATGATTGGTCGCGCCCGGCTGGCCACGAACAATCAGCGACAGATGTAGTCCGGCCGCCAATTGGCGCGGGATTTGAACCACGCTTCGCTATTTGGTCGCGCCTGGCCGGCCAAATCCTGTGTATTCATTGCATTATTCTGACATCTTCATAAATAAACTACATACATATTCTAGAATACCCGATGCGTTAGAATCAGGCCACCATCTAGTGAAATATATGAAGTTTGAATTGCATTACTGCTCTAGGAAAAGATGGAGATGCTTAGCACATAATTTGGCCATGCAGGCCCAGCAGCCACCAACAAGGCGATCTCCTGTTGCTGGGAACCTATCTAATGTGAATCTGTGAATCCTCTCCTAGGCTGAAGCCTGCATTTATGGGTAAGTAGGTCGCTGCTGCAATTAAAACCGCCACAGGCTGGAGGGTGGACTGCTCATTCAAAGAGCCATTATACAAATAAGAAAAGACTGTCACCTCCAAACCAGTACCATGTACAGAACCATGTAAACCTATGGAAAACAAAATCCGCAGTGCACATGCTGTAGAAAAAAACACGCGGAAACGCTGCGTTGTTTATTCCGCAGCATAACAATTCTTTGTGTAGATTTCGCAGCAGTTTACACCTGCTCCATAATAGGAATCCGCAGGCGTAAAACCGCAGGTGGAATCCGCACAAAAACTGCGAAAAAACAGCAGTAAATCTGAAGTAATTCTGCAGTAAATCCGCAGTGTGGATTTCCTGCGGATTTACCAAAATCAGTGCGGAAAAATCTGCACACCTTTCCGCAACGTGTGCACATACCCTTTGTGGTGGATCACCAGGCTCACAAATTATATCTGCAAGTTATAGACAATGTATATCCAATACGGGTATAATAAAGGTAGTTCTGTAGGAAACCCCCCATTAGCTTGATTGAAGAGCTACAAGAAAGAACAATTCTTGCACTGCTGGATACAAAAATTAATTTAACTGCATAAATACTTCATTTACAAGTGGGACAGTTTACGGCTGTTGACTCTTTCATGATACCCCAATTAACGATACCTAAAAAATGAGTCAGTCTCAACACATCTTAAGTGAATAGAAACTAAGATGTAAAAATTATCCCCAAATTTCCTCTCTTAATCTCCTATTTTTATTTGATAATTTTTTGCCTTATATTACAATTCAAACTGAGAAATATATAGGCGTTTAGCCATGTCCCCCCTCCCGCCTCCTTCTCCCTGTCTTGTGTGTGGGTGTAGTACAACTGGCTGCAGCAGGAGCCTCCCCCCTCTTCCCTGTTGTACTAGTACAAAATATGATGAAACTCTTCCGTTTTTCTTAAAGAGAAGATGTCATCTGAAAAAAACGCTATAAGGCTATGTGCCCACGCTGCGTTTTTTCCCGCTTTTTTCCGCTGCGGAAACGCTCAAAAAACGCATCCCATTATTTTTATTGGCATTCTGCCATTGTGCCGCATTGCGGAAAAAAACGCAGCATGTTCATTAATTTTGCGGAATTGCGGTGATTTTGCCGCTATATAATTGTATTGGGTTGCATGGAAAAAAACACATGAAAAATGAGACAAATACGCAATAAAAACGCTAGAAAAATGCGAGCGGATTTCCTGGTAAGGGAGTCCGGTTTTGATGAGGAAAATTCTGCTTACACTCTGCAACGTACATAGAATGGTCCTCTGAGGATTTTTCCGCAGCAGATTTGATAAATCTGCAGGGCAAAAACACCACGTTTTTCCTGCAGATTTACCGCGTTTTTTGTGCGGATTACACTGCGGTTTTACACCTGCAGTTTTCTATTATGGAGCAGGTGTAAAACCGCTGCGGATTCCGCACAAAGAATTGACATGCTACGGAATGTAAACCGCTACATTCCGCGCGTTTTTTCCACAGCATGTGCACAGCGTTTTTCGGTTTCCCATAGGTTTACATTGTACTGTAAACTCATGGGAAACTGCTGCGGATCCGCAGCAAAATCCGCATCGTGTGCACATAGCCTTAACCTGTAGATATGGGGTTAATCTGCAGGTTAATAGCTTTGTGCACCTGTCTGGCGCCGAGTCTTAGACCACCGCTGCCAGGAGGAAATGAACTTTACTAACCCTGTCAGCCTTCCGGTTTCAGTTACTGGGGCAGCATCCTCCCGGGTTCTGTCACCGTTCTGTGTTTAGCGAGTGGCGGCTCTAACTGCGCCTCCGGGTCTGACTGACAGCGGCTCGGCATTAGGGACAGCTGTCCATCAGTGCCAGGGGTGCAGTTACAGCTGCTGCTCTCTATTAACCCCATGTCTGCAGGTCATTAAGGCTTTTCAGGTGACAGGTTCCCTTTAAGGGGGCACAAGCCAGTGATAGAACTGATCAGCAGGAGATCAACCTTTGTCTTCTCATACACATGCTCTTTTTCCCTGACAAAATTGGAAAACTGTAGCATTTTTTAAATCAGCAGCATGTTAATTTTTTCAGCGTCTTTGTACCATTTTTTTACCCATAGTGTAAAAACGCTTCCAAAACACCACTTTTTGGTGCATTATTGAGTGAATAAAACTATCTTTGTTAAAGATTTCCTGTAGACAAATCACATAAGTAATTCGCAACAAAAAGGCAAAAAATGCCACGAAAACGCAAAAAAATACACAATTTGGCGTTTCCACTGCCAACAGCGCAGGTTATGGCTACTGAAAAAATGCTCTAAAAACATAGCGTATTAACATAGCATATAATAAACTCCATGTGTGAACATAGCTTTATCAGTCTTGGTAGTAAGAACGCTACGTATAAGGCCTGTTTCACACGTCAGTGGCTCCGGTACGTGTGGTGACAGTTTCCTCACGTACCGGAGACACTGACTCACGTAGACACATTAAAATCAATGTGTCTCTGCACATGTCAGTGTGTTTTCACGGACCATGTGTCCGTTTGCAAAACACAGAGACATGTCAGTGTTCGTGGGAACGCACGGATCACACGGATCCATTAAAGTCAATAGGTCCGTGTAAACACGTACCGCACACGGATGCTGTCCGTGTGCCGCCCGTGTGCCGACTGAGGACTACACGGACCGTGCAGGAGACAGCGCTAGAGTTAAGCGCTCCACCTCCCATATTCATCACTGTAATGAGCGGTACCACGTGACCGCTCATACAGGACAAGCTGCGGTGCTGAAAGGAAGCATCGCGGGAGCTGGGTGAGTATTTTAATGCAAGCGGGCGGGCGCACAGGGGGTGGGAGGCGGGAGGTGACCGGGAACTTTATTTTAAAAACAAAAAAATTAAAAAAAAAAGATTTTTCATTCCTTCTCTCCAGCGAACGCTGCTGGGGAGAAGGAATGAATGGCGGCTTCAGCACCACACGCAGGGGGGACAGCGCTTACTGTAGCGCTGTCTCCTGCACGGTCCGTGTGGTCCTCAGTCGGCACACGGGCGGCACACGGCTGCCGCACGTGTGCCACACTGATGTGCCACGTGAGCACACGGACACGGATAACTCCGGTACCGATTTTTCCGGTACCGGAATTATCTAGACGTGTGAGACTGGCCTAAAGCACAGCTTTTTTCTGATTTTTTTTTTTAAAGCGGGTAGACAGCACCACAGTACGTTAGGCCATGTACACAAGTGGCGTTTTTACAGCATTTATTTCTGCATTTTCTTTACAGAAAAGAAGCAGCATTTTAGGGTATGTGTCCACGTTCAGGAAACGCTGCGTTTTTGACGCAGCGCTGAGCCGCAGCATCAAAAACGCAGCGTCCAGATGTTACAGCATAGTGGAGGGGATTTAATGAAATCCCGTCTCCACTGTGCATTAAAAAACGCATGCGTTTTTTCCGCGAAAACGCACATGCGGTGTGTTTTTTCAGAACGCAGCATGTTGCTACAATGAGCAAAACACGCAGGAACACCGCAGGTGACCTGCCAGTGACCTCAGGTGCATTTTTGGTCAGGATTTTACCTGCATAAAATCCTGACCAAAGCCTGAAGCAAACCTGAACGTGGACACATACCCTCAGGGTATGTGTCCACGTTCAGGATTGCATCAGGATTTGGTCAGGATTTTACGTCAGTATTTGTAAGCCAAAACCAGGAGTGGGTGATAAATGCAGAATTGGTGCATGTGTTTCTATTATACTTTTCCTCTAATTGTTCCACTCCTGGTTTTGGCTTACAAATACTGATGGAAAATCCTGACCAAATCCTGATGCAATCCTGAACGTGGAAACATACCCTTAGGGTATGTGTCCACGTTCAGGATTGCATCAGGATTTGGTCAGGATTTTTCATCAGTATTTGTAAGCCAAAACCAGGAGTGGAACAATTAGGGTATGTCTCCACGGTCCGTTTCGCCGGCGGGATCGCCGCAGCGGCGAAGCCACTCGGCGCTAAGCCCCGCCCCCTTAATGGGACGCGATGGTGCCGGATGTGTACAGTACACATCCGGGATCATCGCACCCCTCGCCATAGGGCCCTGTGATATGCCTTGCGGGGACGCTGCGTCCCCGCAAGGTGTACGGACATGCTGCGTTCTGAAAAGACGCGCAGCATGTCCGGAGTCGCAGGCCCGCCGCGTGTGGGTTTCCACGCATAGTGGACACGGGATTTCAAAAAATCCCCTCCACTATGCTGGAACATCTGGATGCTGCGTGTTTGACGCTGCAGCGTCAAACACGCAGCGTTTACTGACCGTGGACACATACCCTTACAGTACCCACAAAAACTGTGAGATTTCAGAAACCTCATACGCATGCAGCTTCTTTTTTTTGGCGGACTTGTTTTGAGCGCTGCAGCATGTTAATTCTTTCAGTATTTTTACAGCATTGTTTACCCAATGAAAGTAAAGTGAAACTGCAAAAACACTGCATAACATTTGTGCTGCTTTTTTGCAACATTTTTGCAATGTTTTTTTTTTTCGTGAGTAAAAGCAATTAATTGATCCCTCAGAGAGATGTCAGACCATCTTGTTTTATAGCAAATAGATCAATGGCTGCACTCAAAATTTACTGTGCTAAGGCAAGGAAATGTGCAATACATGAAATGTGAATAGCATAATGGCTTGGGAAATTTATGAAAAAACACATGAGATTCTTAGCACAAGATTTGGCCAAAAGTTGTGAGCCCATCCACCAAACGTCAAGGTAATCTCAAAACGGATGGGAAAAGTTGTGAGCCAATCCACCAAACGTCAAGGTAATCTCAAAACGGATGGGAAAAGTTGTGAGCCCATCCACCAAACGTCAAGGTAATCTCAAAACGGATGGGTACCTGAGCTGACTGCCTAGTGTGAACACTTACCTATGGCTAATAACATGGTAAAGCCTGCTTTTATAGGAAGCTCAGAACCAACTGTGTCTGGATGTAATTAAAATCACAGCATGGTGAAGGGCGGGTCGTTCAAGTCATAAAAAATAGTACATAGTAAATATAGGAAAACTGAAATATAAGAAAATCTCATGTGTTTTTTCATAAATTTCCCAAGCCATTATGCTATTCACATTTCATGTATTGCACATTTCCTTGCCTTAGCACAGTAAATTTTGAGTGCAGCCATTGATCTATTTGCTATATGACTTTTCTGGTTATGCACCAGTTCAGACTATATTGCTGTTCAGTCAGTTTTCTTATATTTACTATAGACCATCTTGTTGTGACCAAGATTGATTTTATCAGGTTTTCTGAGTTCGGGAAAAAGGTGGGTGTTGGAGAAAAGGCTCATAAGTAGTGACATGGCTCCTATGGCTATGTGCACACGTTCAGGTTTTTTCTTTTTTTTTTGCGTTTTTTTTAGATAAAAATGCTATAAAAACTCATTAAAAACGCATACATTATGCATCCTATCATTTAGAATGCATTCTGCATGTTTTGTGCACATGGTGCGTTTTTTCCGCTAAAAAAACCGCATCGCGGTAAAAAAAGCAGCATGTTCATTAATTTTGCGGATTTTCCGCGTTTTTCCCGCAATTCTATGCATTTGGAAAAAAAACGGACAAAAAACGCACAAAAACGTGTAAAAAACGCATGAAAAAACGCCAAAAAAAAAACGCATTCGGTTTTCTGGCAGAAATGTCCGGTTTTTGTCATTAAAATTTCTGCAACAAATCCTGACGTGTGCACATACCCTAAGTGGTGAAGGATTCAGATTTCTCTGATAAGATTCATTATAAAGTTTCTTATATTCACTTGCACTTTTGATTTATCCAAAGTTTGTTAAAACAACAATGACCTTTAAAACAATGAAAGATTGAGTTACAAGGTTAAGGTCAAGATATCTAAAGGCTAACTATTGTTCCTCCTACCCTTAAGAGAACAGATGAGATTACAGATAGTGAATGTTAAGCCCCACATACAAATTAGATGGCACTATACAGCTAGAAACTATGAGGGCTCTCTCTGCCATGCAGAGTATCTCAATGAGACTATGCCAGACATCTCTGGCAGCGACTTGTATCAGGGTGAATAAAAGGATCAGCAGTCCAAAATCTGATATAAAGGATCAATTACTTCCCCAACAATCATCCGTCTGGGGCCCCCATACACTTAGACTGCCAATATCGGCGGGTTCGGCAGACATTAGAAAAAATACAATAGTGCCCCTCCCCCCATACACAGTAGGCCAGTTTCACACGTCAGTGCCTCAGGTACGTGTAGTGACAGTTTTCTCCTCTCCTTTTTCGTACCGAAGTCACTGACACACGTAGACCCATTCATATGAATGGGTTTATGCAGATGTCAGCGTGTTTTGACGGACAGTGTATCCTTGTGCAAAACACGCAGACATGTCTGTTTTTATCCGGACACATGGCCAGCCAAAATGTCCTGCACACGTGCACACGGAGAACAGTATACACTGTCCTCCGTGCGCACGGCCGGCCGCAGGGGAAGCAGCGCTGCTGTAAGCCGCTGTTACCCTGCTTGTGGTGTTTAAGCCAGCTTTCATCCATTGTCCCCTGCTCTGGTGGCAGCAGCGCAAGCAGAGGACAATGAATGAAAGAAAAAAACGACATGGGGTCCCCCCTATATTTTACAACCAACCCGGGAAAACTCACAGGTGCGGGCTGCTATTCTCAGGCTGGTAAGGGGACATGGATATGGCCGCCCAGCCTAAAAAAGCAGCCCGTAGCTGCCCAGAAAAGGCGCAGCTATTAGATGCGCCAATTCTGGAGCTTTGCCCAGTTCTTCCCACTGCCCTGTATCGGTGGCATATGGGGTAATGAGGGGTTAATGTTACCTTCCTATTCTCAACCCACATTCTATTCTTTCTTAAAGGAACTAGTTTTCAAATATAGCCGGTACTTGGCTTCTCTGCTTCTGAACCTTTGGAACTCCCGCCTGGGGCCCCCTCTTTATCTTACAGTATCTGTTCTGTCCTGGCCCGTTACCTCTTTGAATTATAAACTCGGGGTCATACTGCTAGGCGTTCTGTCCCATGACCTGTCTGGATCCAGTTCATCACTCTGTCCTTCGGTCACTTCTCTAGCTCTCTACTCAGGATCATGCTATCCACTGCCTTGGTCTCCACTCACGACAGGGACACTCACGTCACGTGACTCTTCTCACTATTCAGATCATAGGTCAGCTTTTACTGCACGCTGGGGCCTATCTATCTTTTTTACCGGAAACTGTGTCTGTCCCTTAACCTTCGCCTCTTAGTCTCTGGGCTAGTCCCAAATATTAACCCTAACACTCCTTACTGTTGGGTGAAATACAATCTATCACTAATAACGCATGTCACAATACACATTGCACATCAAGGTACATTTACAACTATACACGTGTCTTCAAGGGGGAACGTGGGCTGTATGTTTGTCTCCTTACACTCTGACCTTCAAGGACAGCCCACTCCAGAGGTCTGTAGAATTTCCTGCAACATGTTTTATCAAAGAAACATCCAATGATGAGCTCTTCTAGTCACCTGACTACTTTAACCAATTACAGGCTGCAGAGGTGCTGTGACTTCTAGATGGGTGGACAGAGCCGCCGAAGATCTTCAGAGTGAGCTGTGCCAGATCTGAGGAGGCACTGAAAGGAGAGTATGCCTCCGTTTATTATTTTGAATCAAAAAATGCCTGAAAAAAATTATAATTTTTCTGTCAGACCAACATAAAACTTCTATTGATATATGTAATATTGATTATTTCCAAAATGCTCCATAAAAAAAGCGCCTGCTCCAATGTGAACTTGAGATTAGGGGCTTCTGCTTGACTTCATGAGTCCTATATTGGGCCCCCCATGTAAAACCCAGATCAGGATCCTCTTGTGGAAGTTTCTACTCGTTCCTCAGTCAAGAGTTTGACAACATTTTGATAACCCATCTCTTGTTTTCTTAGCATTGAATACTGATTTCCAGGAAATGTTTACCTAAACCTTGTGTATGACCTGTGGGGACATTACAGTCTATGCGTGCTTTTTTATTTATAGAGTGCTAAAAATAGGAGAACATTTCAGGAATACAAGTAATGGAAGGTAATACTTCGCTCAGCAGAGCAGCGGTACATCAGGTCCAGTACATATTCAGCACTTTTATTGCACATTGTACGTACAAAGGTAATGGCAGTTGTAATTGCAAAGCTCTAAATTGTTTCTAGAGACACCAGAAGATATGTTTTTTATGACTATTTTGCCTACAATCAAGGATCACTTTTTTCATATGTTCAGATGGAACCCATCACAACAATTTTTGGATGTCGGGTGTTGGAGCTCCAGAGTTTACAATATTGCACTCCAGTCCCAGGGCTATGGACCATAGACAGTTCAAGGCTTACCATAATGGTGTGACTATATAGGGCTAGAAGGGAGCAGAGCCCAGCCTAGAACTGTTCATAACTTTATGCCTTATCGGTGGAGTTAATAAAGAAACTTATGTTAGTGCAAGGATACTGTGTCCTGTCACTATGCAAGGTCCACCACACAGTAGAGAACCAACATTATCATAACACCAAGAACATCTGCATGTAGTTTGCATGTTCTCCTGTGTTTGCATGGGTTTCCTCTGGGTTTTCCAGTTGCCTCCCACATCCCAAAGACATACTGATAGGAGATTTAGATTGTGAGCCCCAATGGGGACAGTGATGATAATGATGATATCTGTAAAGCGCTGTGGAATTAGTGGAGCTATATGAAAGAGTGAAATAAATAGTTGACGACAAGGGTTGTTATCGTTTCTAGCTGGAGACTGGTACTACAGCTAAATCCCAAACTGATCAAACCTATCCAAAGGAATTTACTTTCTTACAGCAGGGCTTCAATATGTATTCCCAGAAAGTACCTTTAATTAACGGCCTCCAGAATATAGAAGTTTTGTGCATCTACTTAAGCTCCTCTGGACAAAACTTGTCACCCTGTGTCTTTATGGAGCTCAATTTGCCGACAGTGTCACAGCCATTCTGGAACATGAAATGGTCTTCCCTATGTTACCACAAAGATGGAGGAGACAATTGTAGAGAATAACTTTGTATGCTTCACTGGGGCAAAACCTTGAGAAACAGCTCAGGACCCTTATACATCCTTTTCCAAATTTTACTGTTGGCATCATGCGCTTCAGTAGGGCGCATTTTCCGTGCATCTGCCACATCCAGATTTATTGATTAAACCACCCTATAGCGAGAGACGATTCGAGAACACGTCTCCACATTCCAGTGGTTGCGTGCTTTACTCTACTCAGGCTGCCACTTGGCATTGTGCATGGTGCTTCAGGACTTGCCAGCCGTGATCTATGCAGATCAGAAATGTAACTAACTTTGTACTGACAACTATTAGGCATACGAAGAAACTTTTCAATTTCTGTCCCCTAAGATCTGACAGCTTTTTGTAGTCGAAACAAAATCCATTGGTTATTTGATGCTTATGATGACTCAACTCTGCAGATTGTCTAAAAGAGCTTAAGAAATGATGATCTGCACGAATCGCTCAGTGTATACTTGTTTGTGTGGGCCTAGTTATTATCAGTCTAAAGATATATATATTTATAGACAATACTTCTTTCATTCGCTGATGTAATTTCACTTCTCAGCTCTGACTGTCTCGTAGCTTCAACCCACTTGTCTGAAGCCTCACGAACGTCCCCTTTGTGTCCTCTGCAGTTATTCCCGGAAATATTTCTACTTGAATTCTTCATACTTTAACTTAGACATCAGGCAGACAGAAAGGGAACAGCACTCATTAAAACAATGGGAGAGATATACAGAGATAGACAGGAGAAGTAAAAAGTTTTCCTCTATGAAATAAGAGCTGCTATGAAGGTCTGTCATGGTGCAGAAATAGTGTATAGAGTAAGCCATCTGTTAAGCCCCTATACACATTAGACTAATGTTGTCTGAACCTGCCAATGTCGATGTATTTGGCGACAATCTAACATGGATGTGACCCTGGACCATTGATTGTTGGGGGAGTTGAGGATCCCACATGCCTTTATTGTTGTTCTCCCTGAGACAGAAGAGAACATAAAAATCATGGCGGCCCAATAGCAGATGTCCTAATTGACCCCGTTCCCCCAAAAATAATTCAATGGGCTTAGAGGAGAGCATATCTCACAACTTTGCAGCCCGTACAAACTATTTTTTCTCATATTGAAGCCCCTTAGTGTTCACACACACTAAAATTTCCCTTTTATGGCCCCATTAAAGTATGATGCCAACAAGTGCTATACAAACACAGTATGAAGAATTTCTCCACAGTACCCTTCAAACCCACGAAAGACCCTACAGTCCCCTGCTGCCCCAGAAAGTATGACACCCCCCCAGTGATATAAACACTGTATGATAGCCCCCACACACAAAAGGGTGTCCCTGGCACTGTCCTGCCACACAATAGGATGCCTCCACACAGTATGGTGGCCTTCTATATGGTATAATGGCCGTCACATCCCTCGACACATTATGATGGACCCCACATAGCCCTCCAAATACTATAGTAACCCCACAATGTACTCCTTGGTATAAAAAAAATGTTTGCCCATTCAGTCGCTGCTTCGGTCTCTGCAGCATGTAATATGAAGCTCTGCACATCTCGGGACAGCGTTGGTGATGTAGTAACGCCAGATGCAAAGGAAAAAGGATGGAGGAGGTAGCTGACTGCTCCCTATTCCATCACTGCTTTCAACTATATTTGCGTTCAGGATGCACAAGTGTGATGCCAGAGAGGGGGGCCCAGCGCCAGACTCATGGGCCTCATAGTGGCCGCTTGGTCAGCTGCTGTTACCGGTGCCTCACTGCCCACAAATATGCTACCGCCAGATATATCTGGTGGCACCTATCTCTTAGAGGATAAAGGAGCACTCGACAGAGTGAGTGCTCCTAAATATGGGAGAGCCCGCTGAACAATCAGCCATACTATCATTTGGCTGATAACCATCTACTGTGTATGTGACACTTTAGGACTCACCTAGGTAGGAGAATTCACTAAAGCCACAGATCAGGGTAGACGGACCGAAGGCGATGGCATGTGGAATAACGAGGACTAGGACCACATGGTAAGCTGGACAGAAGGCAGGCAAAGGATGCAGGACACACCAGAAATCGAGCCATGGGTGTAGACAAACATAGGAACTGAGGAAGTGTAGCTTGTCTAGAAATTGCAAGTCCAGAGGGGAGTTTGTCATGCTTACAGCAGACGAAGGGTTAATCCGCAAATACTGGACAGATGCTGGCAGCAGAGATGAAGAGGTAAACTTTTTTTTATTGAAAAGATTCCCTTTGATGCAGCATCACTGCTGCAGCCAATCACTGAACTCAGTGGCTGTGCTGTGGTTGACACCAAAACTCAAGCAGCAGGAATAAGCCGGGAGTGGAGATAAAAGGTGCGTGGGTGAGAACCTGCTCTTTGCTATTTTAGAGCACTTTCCTAAAAGTGGAATGCCCCTTTAACATGAAAAGTGGCATAAGCCTCATGCCTATGGGCATGTTGGATTCCAACATGCTCGATCAGGAAACTCCCCATGCACATTAGATCGTCACTGGTCATCCCAATAACTTATCAGTTCCCTTCAATTAGCACAATCAAATATTGATGCTCCCAAAAAGTTGTGCACCCCTTCTGTTGAAGAATATCATGAGTATCCTGGTCTTACATATAGGGCTATGACATTCCAGGACTGGTGACCATGATGGAAATGTTTAGAGTCAGATTTCCACTGTTGCCTTACATGATGGCATCTATGGCCCCCCAACATGAGGTCATGGAGGTTCTTGATTCTGCAGTTCTGGCTAATAAGGACTCTCACACATAAGGAGATGGAGACAGATGTGTTGACTGTGAGATTATATCTGTTTGCTCAGAGCTCAGTTTCTAATGCCGGCGCTCCCCGATGAATTCGCGGCTAATAATTTCCCCACATGCAAACTCCTACATCTGCTCCTCGAGTGCTCAGGTCTCACCCCTCCTTTATCGAGTATCTTCTCGAGCAGCCCCACAGCTGAGCTAATGGGTTTTGATGGCTGGGAAAACACTGCTGGAGTATGGAGCGGAGAGGAGACCCGTTGGGAATGTCAATGAGCAGGAATCTCTTTATACTGCCGCCTCACCTGCCAACTGTGCATCTCAAAGCACTGCAGGTTGTGCCGGCGCGGGTAATGTCAGCATCAGATAGCGGTACACAAGCACAGTGCATCTTTTATTAATGCCAGATGAGATAAAAAGAAGATTATTGACTATTGCTTGAAAATGAAGATAAAAAAAAAAACCTTTGAATTTATTTTCAATAGAATTCAGCTCATTATGTTATAGTCATTATTTTCTATTCATCAGGATTTTTTTTTACTTAAAGGGATTCTCTCCTTTAAACAATTCCTACTTGGCAAAATAATGCCATGATAATGAGAAGATTACAAAGTGCCCTCCAGCAATCAGCTGTAACCTTTGGGCAAACTTGGCATTAAGTGATCAATTTTCCCGCAGCACACCCAGAGGATAAACTAAGCATTACACATTGCCCATTCAAATATATTAGTTGTGTAGTGCGGACACGTATTGCAGATAGAGCAGCGCTCTTTGTATTGCCCTCTAATCTCTAAACTTATGAGGATACCAAACAGTGGAACCCAATTCTCGCATCCATTAAAAATAGTCCCCAAGGACATCTATGAAAATTGATTTTCTAAACCATTTGTTTACTTGATTGTGTATTTACCTCCAAATCGCAGAGCCAGACCTGTCCATGCTTTGTAGTATTGCAGCAGTCAAAGTAAATGGGGCTGAACTGCAGTACCACACACAACCTGTGGACAGGTGTGGCAATGTTGTTAAAAGAAAGTAGTCATATTTTAAAATCACGTACAATCCCGTGACTTATGGCACTAATAAATAATCACAGTTTTTTTTGAAACGCAAGGCTAGTCCGAGGCTGCCCCCAGCTGACTTTTCCCAGCACCACTCCAGGTGACTTTACAGGAGTTGGGAGAGACCTGTCAATCATGTGGAGGGACGCAGGGAAAAAATAGCCAGGGGAAGGGAAGGGTTTGGGTCAGCGTTGGATCTTCTATCTATATTTTCTCAGAAACACTGAAAGAAATATACCTGGGTAAAAGTCTGTGTGAGGTGGGAGATCTTAGTAGTCGGTGGGAAAAAGAAGGTGGTACTGAGGAACAGCCCAAGGGACTACCCAGATCTTTCCTGGCATTAGAATAACACATCTTTGGCAATGAGAAACGTAATGTAAAAATTAATGTCAGTTATGCTGTACTAGATGGTGGCCAGATTCCAACGTATCGGGTATTCTAGAATATGTATGTATGTATGTTGCGCTTAGCACAGCCACGTAGTATATAGCACAGCTACGTAGTATATAACACAGCCACGTAGTATATAACACAGACAGCCATGTAGTTTATAGCACAGCCACGTAGTATATAGCACAGCCACATAGCATATAGCACAGCCACATAGTATATAGCACAGCCACATACTATATAGCAGCCACATACTATATATCACAGCCCACATAACACAGACAGCCATGTAGTATATAGCACAGCCACATAGTATATAGCAGCCATGTAGTATATAGCACAGCCTACGCAGTATATAACACAGGACACATAGTATATAACACAGCCCAAGCAGTATTTAACACTGCCCACACAGTATATAGCAGCCAGGCAGTATATAACACTGCCCACATAGTATATAACATGCATCGGGTATTCTAGAATATGTATGTATGTACGTCGCACTTAGCACAGCCACGTAGTATATAACACAGCCATGTAGTATATAGCACAGCCACGTAGTATATAGCACAGCCACGTAGTATATAGCACAGCCACGTGGTATATAGCACAGCCACGTAGTATATAGCAGTCACATAGTATATACCAGCCACATAGTATATAGCAGCCACATAGTATATAGCACAGCCCACGTAACACAGACAGCCACATAGTATATAGCACAGCCACGTAGTATATAGCAGCCACATAGTATATAGCAGCCACATAGTATATAGCACAGCCCACGTAATATATAGCACAGCCCACGCAGTATATAACACAGGTGATGTAGTATATATTACTGCCCACATAGTATATTGCAGCCAGGCAGTATATAACACAGCCCACGTAATATATAGCACAGCCCACATAGTATATAACACAGCCCACATAGTATATAACACAGGCCACGCAGTATATAACACAGGCCACGCAGTATATAACACAGGCCACGCAGTATATAACACTGCCCACGTAGTATATAGCAGCCAGGCAGTATATAACACAGCCTACGTAATATATAGCACAGCCCATGTAGTATATAACACAGCCCATGTAGTATATAACACAGGCCACATAGTATATAGCAGCCAGGCAGTATATAACACAGCCCACGTAATATATAGCACAGCCCACGCAGTATATAACACAGCCCATGTAGTATATTGCAGCCAGGCAGTACATAACACATCCCACGTAATATATAGCACAGCCCACGTAGTATATAACACGGCCCATGCAGTATATAACACAGCCCATGTAGTATATAACAGCCCACATAGTATATAACACAGCCCACGCAGTATATAACACAGCCCATGTAGTATATAACACTGCCCACATAGTATATAGCAGCCAGGCAGTATATAACACAGCCCACGTAGTATATAACACAGCCCATGCAGTATATAACACAGCCCACGTAATATATAGCACAGCCCATGCAGTATATAACACAGCCCACATACTATATAACACTGCTCACGTATTATATAGCAGCCAGGCAGTATATAACACAGCCCATGTAGTATATAACACAGCCATGTAATATATAACACAGCCCACGTAGTATATAGCACAGCCCACATAGTATATAGCACAGCCCACTTAGTATAGAACACAGTCCACATAGTATATAACACAGCCCACGCAGTATATAACACAGCCCACGTAGTATATAGCAGTGTGGGCACCATATCCCTGCTAAATACAAGAATTAAAATTAAAAAAATAGTTATATACTCACCCTCCGACGTCCACCGAAGCTGTCCTGATGCGCGCGATGCGGCCGTCAGCTTCCGTTCCCAGAGATGCATTGCAAAATTACCCAGATGACTTAGCGGTCTTGCGAGACCACTAAGTCATCTGGGTAATTTCACAATGCATCTCTGGGAACGGAAGCTGGCGGCTGCATCGCGCGCATCGGTGGACGTCGGAAGGTGAGAATAGCACAAATTTTTTTTTTATTATTATTTTTAACATTATATCTTTTTTACTAGTGATACTGCATAGGCAGAATCAATATTAAAAAGTTGGTCCAGGATGGGGCGAAACACTGGCACTGACTGGAGGGGAGTAGGAAGGGGGCACTGACTGGAGGAGAGTAGGGAGGGGCCAATTCGCGGCCAGACTAAGCCTGTCGCTGATTGACCAATCAGCGTCGCGGGATTTCCGTTACAGACAGACGGAAGTATCCCTTAAGGTACCTTCACATTAAGCGACGCTGCAGCGATAGCGACAACGATGCCGATCGCTGCAGCGTCGCTGTTTGATCGCTGGAGAGCTGTCACACAGACCGCTCTCCAGCGACCAACGATGCCGAGGTCCCTGGGTAACCAGGGTAAACATCGGGTTACTAAGCGCAGGGCCGCGCTTAGTAACCCGATGTTTACCCTGGTTACCAGCGTAAAATGTAAAAAAAACAAACAGCACATACTTACATTAGCGTTCCCCGGCGTCCGCTTCCTGCTCTGACTGAGCGCCGGCCCTAACAGCAGAGCGGTGACGTCACCGCTGTGCTGTACTTTCACTTTCACTTTACGGCGCTCAGTCAGTGTGGGAAGCGGACGCCGGGGGACGCGAAGGTGAGTATGTACTGTTTGTTTTTTTTACATTTTACACCGGTAACCAGGGTAAACATCGGGTTACTAAGCGCGGCCCTGCGCTTAGTAACCCGATGTTTACCCTGGTTACCAGTGTAAAACATCGCTGGTATCGTTGCTTTTGGTGTCAAACACGACGATAAACGCCGGTCTGACGACCAAATAAAGTTCTGAACTTTGTTCAACGACCAGCGATATCACAGCAGGATCCAGATCGCTGCTGCGTGTCAAACACAACGATATCGCTATCCAGGACGCTGCAACGTCACGGATCGCTAGCGATATCGTTTAGTGTGAAGGTACCTTTAGACGATTATATAGATAGGAATTTCTGCTGTCTTGTAAATCTAGGTCTTCTCTGTTAAAGATCTATATACAGTTAGGTCCATATATATTTGGACAGAGACAACATTTTTCTTATTTTGGTTATAGACATTAACACAATGAATTTTAAACAAAACAATTCAGATGCAGTTGAAGTTCAGACTTTCAGCTTTCATTTAAGGGTATCCACATTAAAATTGGATGAAGGGTTTAGAAGTTTCAGCTTCTTAACATGTGCCACCCTGTTTTTAAAGGGACCAAAAGTAATTGGACAGATTCAATAATTTTAAATAAAATGTTTATTTTTAGTGCTTGGTTGAAAACCCTTTGTTGGCAATGACTGCCTGAAGTCTTTTACTCATGGACATCACCAGACGCTGTGTTTCCTCCTTTTTGATGCTCTGCCAGGCCTTCACTGCGGTGGTTTTCAGTTGCTGTTTGTTTGTGGGCCTTTCTGTCTGAAGTTTAATCTTTAACAAGTGAAATGCATGCTCAATTGGGTTGAGATCAGGTGACTGACTTGGCCATTCAGGAATATTCCACTTCTTTGCTTTAATAAACTCCTGGGTTGCTTTGGCTTTATGTTTTGGCTCATTGTCCATCTGTAGTATGAAACGACGACCAATCAGTTTGGCTGCATTTGGCTGGATCTGAGCACACAGTATGTCTCTGAATACCTCAGAATTCATTCGGCTGCTTCTGTCCTGTGTCACATCATCAATAAACACTAGTCACCCAGTGCCACTGGCAGCCACGCATGCCCAAGCCATCACACTGCCTCCGCCGTGTTTTACAGATGATGTGGTATGCTTTGGATCATGAGCTGTACCACGTCTTCGCCATACTTTTCTCTTTCCATCATTCTGGTAGAGGTTGATCTTGGTTTTATCTGTCCAAAAAATGTTCTTCCAGAACTGTGCTGGCTTTTTTAGATGTTTTTTAGCCTTTTTATTCTTGATGTTTATGAGTGGCTTGCACCGTGCAGTGAACCCTCTGTATTTACTTTCATGCAGTCTTCTCTTTATGGTAGATTTGGATATTGATGCACCTACCTCCTGGAGAGTGTTCTTCACTTGGTTGGCTGTTGTGAAGGGGTTTCTCTTCACCATGGAGATTATTCTGCGATCATCCACCACTGTTGTCTTCCGTGGGCGCCCATGTCTTTTTGCATTGATGAGTTCACCAGTGCTTTCTTTCTTTCTCAGGATGTACCAAACTGTAGATTTCGCCACTCCTAATATTGTAGCAATTTCTCGGATGGGTTTTTTCTGTTTTCGCAGCTTAAGGATGGCTTGTTTCACCTGCATGGAGAGCTCCTTTGACCGCATGTTTACTTCACAGCAAAACCTTCCAAATGCAAGCAACACAACTCAAATCAACTCCAGGCCTTTTATCTGCTTAATTGAGAATGACATAACGAAGGGATTACCCACACCTGTCCATGAAATAGCCTTGGAGTCAATTGTCCAATTACTTTTGGTCCCTTTAAAAACAGGGTGGCACATGTTAAGGAGCTGAAACTCCTAAACCCTTCATCCAATTTTAATGTGGATACCCTCAAATGAAAGCTGAAAGTCTGAACTTCAACTGCATCTTAATTGTTTTGTTTAAAATTCATTGTGGTAATGTCTATAACCAAAATCAGAAAAAATGTTGTCTCTGTCCAAATATACACTCACTGGCCACTTTATTAGGTACACCTGTCCAACTTCTTGTTAACACTTAATTTCTAATCAGCCAATCACATGGCGGCAACTCAGTGCATTTAGGCATGTAGACATGGTCAAGACAATCTCCTGCAGTTCAAACCGAGCATCAGTATGGGGAAGAAAGGTGATTTGAGTGCCTTTGAACGTGGCATGGTTGTTGGTGCCAGAAGGGCTGGTCTGAGTATTTCAGAAACTGCTGATCTACTGGGATTTTCACGCACAACCATCTCTAGGGTTTACAGAGAATGGTCCGAAAAAGAAAAAAAATCCAGTGAGCGGCAGTTCTGTGGGCGGAAATGCCTTGTTGATGCCAGAGGTCAGAGGAGAATGGGCAGACTGGTTCGAGCTGATAGAAAGGCAACAGTGACTCAAATCGCCACCCGTTACAACCAAGGTAGGCCTAAGAGCATCTCTGAACGCACAGTGCGTCGAACTTTGAGGCAGATGGGCTACAGCAGCAGAAGACCACACCGGGTACCACTCCTTTCAGCTAAGAACAGGAAACTGAGGCTACAATTTGTACAAGCTCATTGAAATTGGACAGTAGAAGATTGGAAAAACGTTGCTTGGTCTGATGAGTCTCGATTTCTGCTGCGACATTCGGATGGTAGGGTCAGAATTTGGCGTAAACAACATGAAAGCATGGATCCATCCTGCCTTGTATGGAGCATCTTTGGGATGTGCAGCCGACAAATCTGCGGCAACTGTGTGATGCCATCATGTCAATATGGACCAAAATCTCTGAGGAATGCTTCCAGCACCTTGTTGAATCTATGCCACGAAGAATTGAGGCAGTTCTGAAGGCAAAAGGGGTCCAACCCGTTACTAGCATGGTGTACCTAATAAAGTGGCCGGTGAGTGTATATGGACCTAACTGTATATATACAGTATAATTTAAACCAATAATGATGCACAATACACAGTGTGTGAATACAATACACCTGTGCCCAATCGGGGGATTAGATATAACAAAATCCCATGCAGCAAATATATAGACCCAACAGAGAAATACTGCATAAACCGGGATATACAAAAATGTTAATTTTATTGATACAATATAAAAGATTTTAATGACAGACATAAACAAGATGCTTAAAAGGTGAAAGCTACAAAAGGGGCCGCAGATCGGAGGCTAAACACATGCTAATGTAATTACCAATGTCCACATACTACATACAACGGTGTAAATAGCAAGTCCATAAATAGGAACAATATACTAAGCTGGTGGAGGACATCCAGCAACACCTAAAGCAGACATCAAAGAAATATAAAGGCTAAAGCAGAGCATAGTTACCTCAGACCTGCGGCACCACCACCCCAAAGGGCTTTAGCCTTTATATTTCTTTGATGTCTGCTTTAGGTGTTGCTGGATGTCCTCCACCAGCTTAGTATATTGTTCCTATTTATGGACTTGCTATTTACACCGTTGTATGTAGTATGTGGACATTGGTAATTACATTAGCATGTGTTTAGCCTCCGATCTGCGGCCCCTTTTGTAGCTTTCACCTTTTAAGCATCTTGTTTATGTCTGTCATTAAAATCTTTTATATTGTATCAATAAAATTAACATTTTTGTATATCCCGGTTTACGCAGTATTTCTCTGTAGGGTCTATACAGTATAATTGTCTAAGGCTACTTTCACTCATCAGGTTTTTTGCATCAGGCACAATCCAGCAAATGTTGGAAAAACCGGATGTGACGCAGATTGTGAAAAACTTATGTGATGGATCCGTTTTTTTGACGGATCCGACTAGCATATCTAGATTATTGGATAAAAAAATGGAGCATGCTCAGTTTAAAAAACTGGAATCCGGCGCCGGAATCCGTCATTTTCTGCATCTGGCACCTTCCGGCTCCCATAGGCTTCCATTCTAGCAAACAGCCGGAATCGCTGGATCTGGCGCTTCCGGCTTTTTCGCCGGAGACAAAAAAACGTTGCTATGGACGTTTTTTCCAGAAACCGGAAACGGCAGATTTGCCGGATCCGGCGAAAACTGGACGAAACGCAATGTCATCCGGCACTAATGCAAGTCTATGGGAAAAAAACTGGATCTGGCGGCAACATTCGCCGGATCCGTTTTTTTGAAATTTAGCCGGATTTAGCCTGACAGCGAAAACCTGATGTGTGAAAGTAGCCTAAGGTCCACTTCTGTCTGTTTGTCTGTCTGTCTGTAACGGAAATCCCGGGTCGCTGATTGGTAGCGGCCGGCTGGGCGCGACCAATCAGCGACAAGCACAGTCCAGCCGTGAATTGGTCCCTCCCTACTCCCCTCCAGTCAGTGCCCCCTCCATACTCCCCTCCAGTAAGCACCCACATAGCGTTTTAGCAGTCCGTTAAACAGACTGCGTTACACCGCGGCATAACACGGTGTAACGCTGTCCGTTAACGCTGCCATTAGTAAAAAGTGTGACCAACTTTTTACTATTGATGCTGCCTATGCAGCATCAATAGTAAAAACATATAATGTTAATAATAATAAAAAAAAATCATTATATTCTCACCTTCAGGCGTCCGCGGCAGCCTTTCCTGCTCCTCACCACGCTCCGGACCCAAGAATGCATTGCAGCAATGACCCCAGATGACGTAGCAGTCTTGCGAGACCACTACATCATCATGGGTTATTGCCGCAAGGCATTACTGAGAACGGAGCGTCGCGAGGAGCATCGCTAAAGGTCTGGGCTGGATCCAGGGGCCGCCGGAAGGTGAGTATATAACTTTATTTTAATTCTTTTTTTTAACAGGGATATGGTGCCCACGTTGCTATATACTATGTGGGCTGTTATATACTACGTGGCTGTGCTATATACTGCGTGGGCTGTGCTGTATACTATGTCGCTGTGTTATATACTATGTGGGCTGTGCTATATAATACGTGGGCTATGCTATATACAGTACTACGTGGGCTGTTATATACTATGTTGCTGTGCTATATACTAAGTGGGCTGTGCTATATACTATGTGGCTGTGCTATATACTACCTGGCTGTTATATACTACGTGGGCTGTTATATACTGCGTAGGCTATGCTATATACTACGTGGGCTGTGCTACATACTGCGTGGGCTGTGCTATATACTATCTGGCTGTTATATTTTGCGTGGGCTGTTATATACTGCGTGGGCTGTGCTATATACTACGTGGCTGTGCAATATACTATGTGGCTGTGCAATATACTACGTGGCTGTGCTATATACTACGTGGGCTGTTATATGCTACGTGGACTGTGAGACTCTTTCGCCCAGGGCACTCAAAAACCTGGAACTGGCCCTGGCTACACTGATTGTCGCTGATTGTTCGCGGCCGACCGGGCGCAACCAGACGCACTCCGGCCGCGAATTGGCGCATTTGAACCACGCTTCGTTAATTAGTCGCGCCCGGCCGGCAGAATCCTGTGTATTCATTGCATTGTTCTGAAATCTTCATAAATAAACTACATACATATTCTAGAATACCCGATACGTTAGAATCGGGCCACCATCTACGGTAGTTATTTATATTTAGGGTACATTAAATGTTGCTCCATTTGGCTTCAGTGCTTGCATGTATTCCAATACATTGTAAGCTGCTGAATGCTGTTCACAGGTCTTCCAGATGGACTTCTTAACCATTGGTCTCCATCTCCACTACTGTAATCTGAATCAAGCAGATTCTACTCTCCACTACAGACCAGCGGAATTTTCCATCTTTCTCTTTACTCCTCTCTTTGGCACCGACAACAGTCAAGAGACCCGATACCAACAACCAGTAGGACTGGCCAAGCACAGTATAAACATTATTATATTATACAGTATTAGATGAATCGGGACAGCACAGGACCATGAGAAAAAAACATAAATGTAGGGGAAAGGCACAAACACTGAGAGGACAAGGATACATTTAAAGGGCCAGCCACAGCCCTTAGATTTAAGAAGGGCCTACATTGTCCTGAAACTAGACTTGACTTTCACATTACTGCAGAGTACAGATAAGTGGAAGAACAATTTAGGGTTGGGTGGGATGACACATTTGGAGGCTGAGAAAACTCTGCTCCCTATACCCTACAGCAAGTATGGAAAGTAAAAGCATGCTTCTAGGAGAGAAGACGCTTGCCTCCCTTGCCTTATAAGCAAAAAATAGAATGCAAGCTGAGAAGATACCCCATGAATTTGTGCATTTTGTGTTTAGGTTTATATTTTTTAATTGCGTTATGCATCCACCATTGAGTCCTGTAGGGGATGATGTGTACTCTATGGCAGTATTATTAATGAGTTATTAAAAGTAACCTTCAACTAGTTTTGTGCCTTGTAAACCCTACTCACCTATAAAATCATGTAAATGGGGTTCCTGCAACCCTTTTATATCCCCATAGGTGCCCCTGCATACATCTGAAAAAGTGTTTTATACATGGCACATACTGTATTGTGTCGTCCGGTCCAATGGGCAATTGATAGTGCAGATAGTGCTCAGCAATGCCCGAGTCCCTTCAAGCACTTTTCTATCTGAATAGAAGTGAATGATGTCTCTACATCATCTACACAGTGCTTGAAGTCTCGCGCCTGCAGAGGAATCAGAGACCTCCTCAGGCGCGCTTCACTCGGCCCTATAGAACAACCAGGGAGCTGGTGACATACAAGAGAAGCCGTGACGTTGCGCTAGACTTCCAGCACTGCACGGATGACGTAGGAGACATCATCTACTTCCATCCAGATAGGTGAGTTTGAAGGGATGGGGACGGCGCTGGTCAAAATCTGGATTCGACTATCGGACAGGACCAAGCAATTTGCATAGCACATGATATTTATAAAACATTTTTTCGAGGTATGCATGGGTACCTCTGAGGATATAAAGGGGTTCAAGAAACATGATTTTAAAGATGGGCATGGTTTGTCTGGCAAAAACTGGCAACAGGATACCTTTAGGGTATGTGCACACGTCAGGATTTCTTGCAGAAATTTCCTGAAGAAAACCGGAAATTTTCTGCAAGAAATCCGCATTTTTTTTCTGCGTTTTTTTTTTTAGCATTTTGCAAGCGTAATTAGCTTGCAAAATGCTAAAGTTTTCCAAGCGATCTGTAGCATCGCTTGGAAAACTGATTGACAGGTTGGTCACACTTGTCAAAGTGTTTGACAAGTGTAACCAACTTTTTACTATAGATGCAGCCTACGCAGCATCAATAGTAAAAGATAGAATGTTTAAAAATAATAAAAATAAATAAAAAAATGGTTATACTCACGTGCAGACAGCCGATCTCCTCAGCGGCTTCCGTTCCTATAGATGGTGTGTGTGTGCAGGACCTTCGATGACGTCGCGGTCACGTGACCGCGACGTCATCGAAGGTCCTGCACACACACACCATCTATAGGAACGGAAGCTGCAGCATGCACCGATGAGAGGCGGGAAGACTCCGGGGGCCATCGAAGGTGAGTATATGACTATTTTTTATTTTAATTCTTTTTTTTACCAATTATATGGTGCCCAGTCCGTGGAGGAGTCTCCTCTCCTCCACCCTGGGTACCAACCGCACATGATCTGCTTACTTCCCGCATGGAGGGCATAGCCCCATGCGGAAAGTAAGCAGATCAATGCATTCCTAGGTGTGCGGAATCCCCGCAATTCCGCAAATTTAATGAACATGTTGCTTTTTTTTCCGCGATGCGATTTTTTCGTGGAAAAAAATGCAACATTTGCACAAGAAATGCAGAATACACTGAAAATAATAGGAGGCATATGTAAGGGTTTTTTTTGCGTTTTTATCACGTTTTTATAGTGAAAAAACGCGAAAAATACTGAACGTGTGCACATGGCCTCAAGGTTTTACTTTAGAAAACTAGGTATCATGGTGATAATGCCCAAGTCATAGTCCAATATGGTTTGCTGAAAATGGGACTGACAGTAGCCCTGTGGGCAGTTTATTCCATTTTCTTCAACTAAGTGGTCTACAGTTTAGGTGTGGTCATTGACAGAGAAGACAATAATGCCCCTTCATGCACATGATTAGATTATCCGCGAGTTTGGATGACAGTCTAATCAGCATGGGAGCCCTAGACAATTTGGTTGCTGGCCAAATGATCGTTCAGCTGACGGCCATCTAATATACATGGTGTAAGGGTACCGTTACACTAAACGATTTACCAACGATCACGACCAGCGATACGACCTGGCCGTGATCGTTGGTAAGTCGTTGTGTGGTCGCTGGAGAGCTGTCACACAGACAGCTCTCCAGCGATCAATGATGCCGAAGTCCCCGGGTAACCAGGGTAAACATCGGGTTACTAAGCGACGGCACTCACAGTCAGTGCGGGAAGCAGACGGCGAGGGACGTGACACCGGAATGTATGTACTGTTTTTTTTTTTTTACATTTACGATGGTAACCGGGGTAAACATCGGGTTACTAAGCGCGGCCCTGCGCTTAGTAACCCGATGTTTACCCTGGTTACAAGCAAACACATCGCTGGATCGGTGTCACACACACCGATCCAGCGATGACAGCGGGAGATCCAGCGACGAAATAAAGTTCCAAACGATCTGCTACGACGTACGATTCTCAGCGGGGTCCCTGATCGCTGCTGCGTGTCAGACACAGCGATATCGTATGGATATCGCTGGAACGTCACGGATCGTGCCGTCATAGCGACCAAAGTGCCACTGTGAGACGGTACCCTTAAGGTACCGTCACATTAACCGACGCTACAGCGATATCGACAACGATGCCGATCGCTGCAGCGTCGCAGTGTGGTCGCTGGAGAGCTATCACACAGACAGCTCTCCAGCGACCAACGATGCCGAAGTCCCCGGGTAACCAGGGTAAACATCGGGTTACTAAGTGCAGGGCCGCGCTTAGTAACCCGATGTTTACCCTGGTTACCAGTGTAAATGTAAAAAAAACCCAAACACTACATACTTACATTGCCGTGCCTGTCGCGTCCCTTTCCCTGCACTGTGTAAGCGCCGGCCCTAAAGCACAGCGGTGACGTCACCGCTGTGCTTTGCTTTACGGCCGGCACTGACATTCAGTGCAGGAAGCTCTGAGCAGCAGCGCGGACGCCAGGGACGTGACAGACATCAGAGGGTGAGTATGTAGTGTTTTTTTTTTTACTTTTACAATGGTAACCAGGGTAAATATCGGGTTACTAAGCGCGGCCCTGCGCTTAGTAACCCGATATTTACCCTGGTTACCATTGTAAAACATTGCTGGCATCGTTGCTTTTGCTGTCAAACACGACGATACACGCCGATCTGACGACCAAATAAAGTTCTGGACTTTCAGCAACGACCAGCGATATCACAGCAGGATCCAGATCGCTGCTGCGTGTCAAACACAACGATATCGCTATCCAGGACGCTGCAACGTCACGGATCGTTGTCGTTCTCGTTGCAAAGTCGTTTAGTGTGAAGGTACCTTAAGTCTACAAAAAGGGATCTCCAGAGTGGACGCAAGTCCCAACAGGGGCACCTTCCCCTAGCTACAGAGTAGTAACACCCAGAGCTGGTATGACAACCAAAGCTTTCCCACAGAAAGCACACAAATACTTGTGTCTCCCTCCCTTATTGTCAGTGTAATTACATCCAGGGGTTCCAAATTTACACCCATTCAGTTTTCTCCTATAAAGCATACTCCCCAGAAGCATCCAACTTCAAGCACCACTCCAAATGGCAGTATTAGCCAAACCCCAACTTACCCTCCGCTAGTACATGCATATCCAAATCTAGTCTTCTGTGTGGCACTACTCACAGGTGTCTCTATCTCTTGATAGCTATTTGCTTGACCTAGTGCTAATGTACCAATCCGGCAGACAGCCGATGGAACGCACATCATGGGCTCTAGAGCCACAGGTTGGGCACAGCTGGTGTAGAAATGTAGATTTATCTTATTTTCAATCGGTAGCAATCAAAAGTCATGATTGGTGTAATATCTTTATTCAAAAATAAATATTCTGGGTAGAAAGAAAAATTTTATTTAAAAGGTTAAAATAGAGAACAAATTTTAAATCACAGCGGAGACGGACATCCACTTTTGTCCCGGTGTGGCCAGTCTTTACAACCTGCAAGTAAGTGGGTCAGTCCTCAGGCTTCTGCTTCTCAGTGGTTGTTTTCACACAGAATTCCCTTGATCGTATATCAGCCTGAAATAAAAACCAAACTGAGATGAACAATCTGGATTTGACAATGTTTTGCTCATAAATATAAAAACCCACTGAGTGCTGCATTGACAATTTGTAAAGGACATGACCACCTTAGAACACCAAGTTTATACCTCAGACAAACAAAAGTTAAATAATAAAAAAAAAAAAACACACAAATTTTCAAGACACCTGGCACAGTTTTCAAAATGCCACCCAGCTCTTTAGACTCTTTGATGCAAAAGGAGAAGTTGCAGGAATCCAAGGCATAAAGCACCATAACAGATAAAATTTTGCAACTCTCCTCCCCAAAATCAGAGAAACTTCCCTACTGAGCTGCAACAGCTTTTTGGACATTTTCTATGACATTTTGCGCTGAACATGTGAGGCTGTATGCAGTGAGCACATTTAGAAGCTGTTCGGCTTGGAGGGAATACTAGGGGGCTAAACTAAAGTTCTATAAGAGGAGCAAATCTAGTTCCTGTACTACAAACACTGTGCTGCGACCAATATTATCCACATGCATTGACCATATGGTGGTAGATACCAGTTCTGCACCAGGGACTTCGCATACTTTCTAAGTGAGTACAGTACAGGTAAATTCGGTGATTCTGATGACTCTAACGGCAGTGGTTCACATTGCACTTTCTTCATAACTTCTTCCATTGACAACTTGTAATGAAGGAGCTGGGGCACTGTGTGTCGACATGTAAGGATCAGGGTCACTTTCAATTTTTCTTAGTATCTTAAAGTTTAAAACGCCTACCAGTGCCAATATCTATCTACTCGGAGCCCACTCTCAAAATATTTACAAATGCCCCTAAAAGCTGAGTTGGGTCTGTATAATGCAGTGGCACAATCAGGTTTTCCTGCATTACTGTACGCAGCATAGATGGTGAAAAGATGACACTACTCAGTATGCATGCTGTGAAGGTAATATATAATCAATAAGGGAAAACATGACATAAGTAAAGTTACAATACAGGGATATCCAGTTACACCCTTTTGTCAACTAAATGTAAGCACAAAGGAGCTTTTGCTGGAGGTGTCAAACCTGGCACCTAAGCTCCTGGATCCTGAGCTTCAAGGGGGTTAGCAAATGGTTTGTAAACAGGAAAGAATATTTACTCTTTTCTGTATAGGGAGATACAGGGTATTTGATATGCCACAGCTTAGACCGTTGTCCACTCACAAACAGCATCTTTTAAAAGGGCCAATGCGGGTCATCCTGAAAATATGAGCCTATGGTCAGGACTATAAAAAGCTGGGTGACACAAAGATGTGTTCACATGTGATGACGGCCTAAGAGGCTAATACGATCCATAATTCCATTCTTCTTTCTTCCAGGAAAACAGAAGATAACTGCAGATGGAAACGTTTAGGTATTTCTGTTATTCCTCCCTTTTTAACGGTTTTGAATATTTGTGTGTCGTATTTATTTTTACCTTTTTATATATTTATTGTATATTTTCATATTAAAGCTTAAAATCTTTAATAAGTTTGACGCTTGTATGCTCTAAAAAAATCTATAGCCCTTGTGTGTGTGATCTGTTGCGTGTCTGACAGTAACATATTTTGGGGATTCATCACCCCGTAGGTTTGATGAGTGCTGGCAGCATGTTAAGAAATTGGGGTGTGCTTTTTGCTAGCCTAAAACATAGTTTGAGAGCTGGATTGAGTGAGAGGAGATAAGTTAACCCGTGCATTCGACGTCCCGTCCTGAGAAGTGTGAACGTGACACACGCTCTATGTGGACGCTCTACAAGAAGGGATGATGGATGACTACAGCTCTGAAGCCAACAGAAATTAGTGCAGTTCTTCATTATAATACAGGCTGGTACATAGGGTCAGAGAAAGAGATAAACTGATTAAGGGCTTGTCAACATATAGAACAATTTTTCAAGGTTTCAACCCCTTTTTTGTTTTTAGTTGACGAAAGCGGAGTTTATTTACCCATTTGAGAGATGATAAATCTTCTTTCTTCACAATTGTTATCATCCAAGAGGGAGTGCAATGATCCCAACCATGTTAACATCACTTCTTTTACAGGATTAGAAACAGACAAGCAAGCTGACCAACACACAGATGCAGAAAAGAAGGTGCTCCTTCCCAAAGAAAAAGGAAAGTGCTTAAAAAGTATAAAAATGCTGCGATTTACAAATTATTGGCAATAATACAAGAAAACTCCAAGTCCACAATATTCTTTAGGTTAAGTAATGAGTTGAAAAACAAAAAATTAGGAGGTTTTGGTTGGAGAAGTTATGAAAGACTTGTGATTAATGAATATATCCAGATGTGTCCTGGTGTGCAGGACTCCGGATACCCCTCTGGTCACGGATGGTGTATGAGGAATCATGCTTTTAGTTTTGAGCATTACAAGTGATGACGACTCTGTGCAGCTGGCTGTGCTTTGAAGCACTCCACTTGTCAGTGTTGATTAACTAATGAGTCCATCGGCATCACACGGATTTATCTAGAGGAGAGTTGCATCTTCATTCATCTAATTCACAGAATAAAGGCGGAGAGGAGCATGAAATAAACATTAAAGGGAAGCTGAATGGGTAATTTAGATCACAGAGCAGACAAGAGGGCAAAAAAAAGTAAAACGGCTCCAACGGGAAACGTCTCAGGGAGGCTCGATGTGGAAGGACAAACAACAACATTTACCTTTCAAGTCAATGTTCTAGATCGAGACAAATGAAGTAGATGGTCTGCTACCTTATGCGGTGTGATAATCTCTACAGAAATGCAATTATGTGGCCTCATTCTTCAGCTTTTACCCCCTAATTTTCATTATGTTCTTATCCAGACATCTGTATCCAACTGATGGAACTATAAATTACTGAATATGACTATCATCCATCTCTAGCAATGCTTCTCTTCTCTCAGTAGGACATGGGGTTATCTATGTCTGGGTGAAAATGGAGGACTGCATACAAAATGGATAAGGAATCAAATATGTATGGGGCTTTAAAGGGCATTTCCACCCTTTATTGTTTTAATACCACAAGAAAGATTATGGCGGGGGATGGTTTGATTTCTTGAATTAGTGAGGATTGCATAGAAGAAGGAGGTCTTTTAGAAATTTCTACTTCATTGTTGCATACAGCGATTGACTGGGAGAACTGCTGAATTTCCCTACAAGGTGAACGAGCTCCGTTGCTAAACAAACACAGCAGCCTCATTGATCCAAGGATCAAGGGCAGCACGGCAAAGCTGCAGGCACTTACACATCTATGTAATGAAAACATGAGTGATCAAGCAAAACACAGTGGTGCCAAGTCCTGCAGAATGCTATGCTAGTTAATATTTGGGAGTAAAGTTAGTGCGAATTGATTCGCACCTGACTGTCCATTGCTGGACAGAAGCGGAAGAATAGCCTCTTACCTGTCCGTATCCACAACTCTTCTTTTTATTAGCTGGTCTGGCCTGAATTCAAATGGTTTTGACGTTGCAACAATGACATTGCGCTAGTACTTATCAAAAGGAGAGCCGGGGATGCAGTCATGTAATAGGTGCTTCTTCATCTCCTGCCCTCATTGACTGGGATGTGCGAAACGATTGGCATCAATTCTACTTGGGACTCATAAGCCGCATCTTTCCTTCTATTATGCCTTTATGCCCACAGGACATATGGACAGGGTATACTTTCATAGAAGCTCTACATCCTACGAAATCATCTTGTAGTGCATGTTCCCCAGTGGCAACATTCATTATCTCTTGGCAGTAGCGAAGCTACTGGGGGGACAGAGGTTGCTGTCATATAGGGTTCTATGGGGCCCACCCTGAGCTAAACTACCCATCGGCGTGAGCAGCCTACTACATCTGAGTGTTTGCCTCCAGTAGGTGTGCATGCTCGAAAATGATGCACGGCAGAGCGCACGTTCGCTCTGTCGGCACCATTATAATTGTCCTATCGGCGCATATGTCCGAATCCCGTTTTGCTGGGGTTTGGATGTAAGCCCCAACGGGGCCACTAAATGCAATGTTAAAGCACCATAAGAGGAGAGCGGTCATTGTGCCTAACAGCAGCTGCAGTAATACTGACACATACAGCAGCAGAGGCTCAGTGTTGGAGTATCAGGGGCAGGATGAGTAGTTTGTGCAGGCTGACAATAGATGGGGATGGTGCTAGAAAGTCAAATGTGTCAGTAGTAATCTCTGTAAAAGAGTCGTAGCTGGAAGAAGTTGTCATGTCGGTCTGGGCCAGATGGAAAAGTCATGGAAAATGAATGACTCCATCAGAAAGAACGTCACCTGTAAGTCACTATATATAACTGTGCTGTAATCACTTGTATGTTCTGCAGGACTGGTATCTACCACTATGTCACCATATGGCAGTAATATCAGTGTGCCACCATAGTTGTAATCAAGGTTACTGGTTAGGGGCCCACTCAGATATTTTGAGCCCCCTTGAGCTGAACCCCTAGGTACGCCTCTGTCTCTAGGGGTTACTTAGAAATCTTTCTGTGCTTATTCCTTGGCTGTGGAAAGTTGAGACACACAGGTATAATGGATAACATTCAAGCAAGAGTCATCAATTGTTGCATTAGTCCATTGGGCAACCAACACAACTGCAATGCTACTAAAATGGACAGAAAATACCAAATTGCATCATCCTCTCACATATCTCAACACTAACTCCAAAGAAGGGAAGAAGGTTCATATCATTACTTGCACAAAGACTGTAAAAATGGAGCTCTCCTGTCTGGGATCATCTGTTCAGGGATCGTCAAGAAACCCACATACAAGAGATGGTCAGCTGTGCCCGTAGAAGTCTGGAGTTTAGCAAACTTTTCTCTAATATAGGAGCAGACAGCGTTCTCTCATGATTTAATACTGGGGAGAACAAAACGATCAGCCATTGAAAATCCAACAGACCAGATCTTCGCTCCTCAGCAATAATCTGTCAGTAGGCTCCATACTAAGACTGTCAGCCGATCCAAACGATATTTGAAGGTTTGGATGACTTTATTCTAATGTGTATGCGGGTATTTAAGCTACTTATTGCCATTTGCTGTTCCTGGTTATCAGCCAACTGTTCTCTTCAATAAGATTATTCTGGGGGAGTCCAGAATCCCAATATCTGTAATCGAGAACGCTTACTTACGTGTGGGTGATACCAGTGGCTTTTAATTAGTTTTACTAAAATATGTCGATAAACTTTAGATCACTTGTTTCGTCTACAGCTCTTCCTCCTTACTCTCATATACATGCACGCTTAGCTAAGCCCAGAAGGAATGTGCACTGAAACGCAAAACATCTCCCTATAACAAAAGTCAATTAGTCCAATCCCTCTAAAAATCCCTTGGTGAAGAAGAGCATAGCACATATTAGATGGTTGATCAGACCTGCTGAGTTCAGCAAATTTGGCAACCATTAATCTGATGCCTATGACTTTTTTTTACTTTAGGTTTAGTTCACCTTTAAGTGTTGCTTTTTATCTTAGCAGTTTTGTTATTTCTGTGTCCAGGGACTTCGGCAGATTAATAATACTGTTCAGCCCTGGACAGATATTATTACATATTGCAGTTGTATGAATCCTTGGCTACAGTGCTCATATGGGAGCCATGGAAAGAGGGAAAAATAGTTTTTATTAGCAACTTCCCCTTAAAAGACCCACGAGTCATCTTTTGTTTAGTTTTATCCATCTGCTTCTTAGTTATGCTGTGCCGACGCACCCACAACGGTGTTTGACCTCCATCTTCCAGGAGTCAACCCTTTTCGGCTCGTGCAGTTTCCGACTAGCATTTCTTCCCGCTGCCTTGGTAATATGACTCTGTGTCTCCAGTCTATGTACCATCAATTACTAATAAAGGCTATTCAGGGGGTTGCGATTTGCCGGATTCCATACCTCCGTGCAGGGGTTTATAATTTACGAGACCTAAAACTCCACTCCCTGGTACAACCCTTAGCCAAATCTGTTAATGACCCAGTGGGTCCATGGCTCCTGTTGGCTTCATCACACTGAAAAGGCTAATTTAAATTTAACATGGCCCCATTTTATCACAAGCGGGGGGAGGTCACCCAAAATTCCTATTCTCTTAAATCCCCCTCTCACATCATATTAACCAAGACTGAAACAGAATAGATTTGTAGGCTTTGTCAAGAATTAGGAATAGGGGTCTGTTTTTTTTTTGAGAGGGTATTACAGTACAGACTCATTCACTTCAATGGGGGTAAGCTACAACTCGGAAATTAGTCCATGGCCAGACATGGAGAGGTTTTAGGGAAGAAAAAGGTTCTTTTAAACTAATTATGAAGAACCCAGCAGATAACATATTGGAAATTTTGGAATTTGATACATGAAGGGTTCTGTAATATCTGGTCCCCATTAAATCAATATCAAAGTAGGTTGCATTATGAAGAAGAGGCAGATTCTCCCTTTTTCATGTCCATGGAAGTATTGGAATCATAAGTCTGAGTTACAGGCAACTTTATACTTCAGAGCTGCACTAACAATTCTATCGCACTGCATCCTCCGTTGTCAAGCTCCGCTGTTGCAATAACTCTATCTGAAGTGATATAGTCCAGCCCAGGTGGCTTAAGGCTGCTGGAGTATTCAGGCAGCTGACGTCCTGCAACTCTTAAATGTTTCAAACCTCCTCTGCTTCAAATGATACTTTGTATTACATCTCTACTATATTGTGGTTCTAGCATTGCTACTCTTGAAATGCCAGTGCTGCTATATTGAACTCTGTTGCTGATTTAGCTCTGCTACACCAGTTCCTCACCATTACAATATGAATGATCTAGCTCTGCCACATCATGGTTATAGCACTGCTATTTTTGATGTTCCAGCACAGCTACACTGAACTGTGTTGCTGACCAAGTTCTGCTAAACCAGTTCCTGTTCTAGCTCTGCCACATTGTGATTCTATCACTCCTACTTTTGCTGTACCAGCTGCTTTACACTGAACTCTTGATGTCTCCGCTCTGGTAAACCAGCTCCTCACCATTGGGTAAAAAATTACTGTATAGCTGTGCTAGCTCTGCCACATTGTGGTTCTAGTACTGCTATTCTGGATATGCTAACTCTGCCACATTGAACTCTGTTGCTGACTAAGCACTGCTACACCAGTTCCTGTGCTATCTCTGCCACTTTGAACTCTGTTGCTGAGTTAACTCTGCTACACTGATCCCTCACCGCAGATTCAATGCTATTTCATCACTAGACCAGCTTTGCTATATTGAACCATGCTGAAGACGACGCTCCACTACGTATGAATCCGTATCTCCAGGTGAGACATAACAACCCCTCACTCTATCATTGATCCCCTATAAGGCAGTACTGCAAATATTCCTTCCTACATTAGATTACAGATTTGTAAAAAATTGTGCTTTGTAAAGAAAGTTGGGAGATTTTAGCTCTGAAGCCTGTAAATTGTAAATGCAGCTCCGAGTTATAATACAGGCTACAAATAAGGATCAGAACAAAATAAAAAATGCAATTTAATTAAAAAGGGACTGAACTTTACATGTAGATTATTTTTTCATGTCAACAGAGTTAAGAGAGCGACATAAGCATGAGATTTTGCCCAACCTGAAGGGTTTCTGCCAGCTGACACATTGCCCTTCTGGCAGAGAGATAACTGATGGCGACGTCAGTGCTGGTCTCACTGTCCTCGTGCTACCATGATCTCATTGACTCTGAGAGAAGGGGGGGGACAGGATTCAGACCGCGCTGTGCAGCAGCTGGACACTGCACCAGACTATTCATTTTAGGTAGTGCTGTCCGGTAACCTTTCAAGGTGTAACCTACATTACCTAGTCCCACTGACTAACTGGTTGGAACGTATTAGTACTGTCTCATATGCAGCAAATCTTACATCACATATTTGGTAAAGAGAATTCCTCTACAATTTTGAAAATAAGATTTAAAGACCTATCACCTTGTGAAAAGTGTTCTATTTTGCTTTTATTTTATACTCACTCCTCCCGAATGTTGATTTTCTTTTTTCTAATCTCCATATGGTCCCAGAGATATGGCCTTTTTTTACTTACTACTATTCTGCACAATCTTTACTAAGGGGGTATGGCTCACAGGATCCTCTGGGGCGTGTCTTTAGGCTGCTCTGCATAATTACTCAGTGAGCCATGCCCTTTTATTTAAAACCCCAAAAAGTGGAGCTAAATAAAAAGGCCCATGCCTCTGGAACCGTATGGCGGATTTTCTAAATACAAAAAACGGAATAATCAGGGGAGCAGCGGGAGTAAGATAAGAGCAGAAACTGTCCACTTTTGACCTGGTGACAGGTCTTCCTTAAAGGGGAATCCTAGTCCTTCACTCTTCTCTAATAAATGGAAAATTTAGATTTTATAGTACTAGTCTTAATGAGATTTCTTAAATTTTCATTCCATCTGTAAAGGATGCAATGTCAGCTTGGCTTAAAATCATGGCACCACCATGTTGGGTTGGCAGTAATCTGGTTTACATAAACTAGACTTAAGAGGGTTTTGCCAGATGTAGGGAAGTACAGAGTAGGTGACACACCCTCCCCAAGATTTCTATACGCCATAATGTTATATAAAAAAACATCTACTATTATCACTTACTTAAGCACAAGTCAATTAAAAGTGGCTCCAAATGTTAATAATAAGGGTAATATTCCTTTTAAATTGATTGAGGTCCGCAACTCTTTCTGCGGTCATCAGAGTACAGACTCTAGGACTGACAGACAAATCCACCAATGGCAGATCTTACAGATGATAAGGATAGGTCATGTCAGAGTTCAACATGCCCAATCATACAGGAAATAATCTGTCAGCAGAGCTTTTTAGCAACATTTTTTTGTATCTCTTCCCATTGAAAACAGATGCTCACTTGGCCACATGTAGAGGTAAGGATTAATAGCTGTTGGCGTAACAAGATTCTCGCCAACAGCTAAAACCTTGTTCACATTTCATTTCTGGTCTACTTTTGATGAAAGAATCCAACATATGTATAGATATACAGAAGCATACTTTGGCCTTTGTCTCCCCTAATTAAAATGTATAATGTGAGGAATAGAGTTGAGCGACTTTCATTTTTTTAAGATCGAGTCGGGTTTTGTGAAACCCGACTTTGTCCAGAGTCGAGTCGAGTGCAGTCGGCCGATTATCGCTAAAAGTCGGGGATCGACCGAAACGCGAAACCCAATGCAAGTCAATGGGGAAGCATAGTCGGCAGTGAGTGGAGGCCAGGAAAACACCTACAGTGCCCATTTTAATGCCAAAAACATCCATTCTTGTTTCTGAAGCTTGTCAATCTTAATTAACTTTATAATAATAGTTGGGCATAGGAAATTGGGGGTCATTTGGCAAAAGTTGTGGGGGGAGTAGGGCTGGCTCAAGTTTTTCGTGGGCCCAGGAAATGCGGACTACGTCACGGCGGTGTTGCAGGGAGAGGTAAGTATTTCAACGTTGCAAGTGCTGTGATCCTGAGCAAGCAGGGGGGGCCCACTCGTTCGCATTGGAACTGGCACAGGGCCCCTCAAAGTACGGCGGTGTGTTTGCATGGCGGGGGCGCCTCCCACCAGCAGCGACACTTTTGCGTACTCTGAGGGGCCCTGTGCCAGTGACGTCGCCAACGAGTATGCCCCCCCACCTGATGAAGGAACCTGCACTTTCATCTGCACCTTCCTCTTTTCCCTGTGTAAGGTGGTATAACATGCGGGAAGGGGAACCTTACTTTCAGCAGGGTCAGATTCTGGCTGTGTAGAGTACAAGGGGAATGTAGTGGTCTAGGTCAATGTACCAGCAGACTCATCTAGCAGTGGCTGGGCAATGGGCAGGATCAGGAGGAAACATATATAGGGCCAAAGAATAAAGTAGGCTAAATGCAGTTCAAAATTGGTAACAGGACTAAACAGGCGGCATTGCTTTGTTCAGTGGAGTAGCAAACCCAAGAGCAGCAGACACTGTTTCAAGGGCCTAACCACACTAGTAGGCCAAATGCAGTTTAATATCTGATAGTATAGGCCGAAAGCCAGAATGTGGAAGCTCAGCTTTGTTCAGTTGAGGACAACACCAGGCAGGAGCAGACACCTTTAGTAGGCCGGAACAGCCAATTTCATTTTTAAAAAAACAGCAGTTAATAAGAGGCAGAAGGTAGAAGCTCAGCTTTATTCAGTTGAGGACAACACCAGGCAGGGGCAGACACCTTTAGTAGGCCGGAACAGCCAATTTCATTTTTAAAAATCGTAATTTGGAACAGAAGGTTGAAGCACAGCTTTATTCAGTTGAGGACAACACCAGGCAGGGGCAGACACCTTTAGTAGGCCGGAACAGCCAATTTTTTTTAAAAAACAGCAGTTAATAAGAGGCAGAAGGTAGAAGCTCAGCTTTATTCAGTTGAGGACAACACCAGGCAGGGGCAGACACCTTTAGTAGGCCGGAACAGCCAATTTTTTAAAAAAAACAGCAGTTAATAAGAGGCAGAAGGTAGAAGCTCAGCTTTATTCAGTTGAGGACAACACCAGGCAGGGGCAGACACCTTTAGTAGGCCGGAACAGCCAATTTCATTTTTAAAAATCGTAATTTGGAACAGAAGGTTGAAGCTCAGCTTTATTCAGTTGAGGACAACACCAGGCAGGGGCAGACACCTTTACTAGGCCGGAACAGCCAATTTTATTTTTAAAAATCGTTATTTTGGAACAGAAGGTTGAAGCTCAGCTTTATTCAGTTGAGGACAACACCAGGCAGGGGCAGACACCTTTACTAGGCCGGAACAGCCAATTTCATTTTTAAAAATCGTTATTTTGGAACAGAAGGTTGAAGCTCAGCTTTATTCAGTTGAGGACAACACCAGGCAGGGGCAGACACCTTTACTAGGCCGGAACAGCCAATTTCATTTTTAAAAATCGTAATTTGGAACAGAAGGTTGAAGCTCAGCTTTATTCAGTTGAGGACAACACCAGGCAGGGGCAGACACCTTTAGTAGGCCGGAACAGCCAATTTCATTTTTAAAAATCGTAATTTGGAACAGAAGGTTGAAACTCAGCTTTATTCAGTTGAGGACAACATCAGGCAGGGGCAGACACCTTTACTAGGCCGGAACAGCCAATTTCATTTTTAAAAATCGTTATTTTGGAACAGAAGGTTGAAGCTCAGCTTTATTCAGTTGAGGACAACACCAGGCAGGGGCAGACACCTTTAGTAGGCCGGAACAGCCAATTTCATTTTAAAAAAAACAGCAGTTAATAAGAGGCAGAAGGTAGAAGCTCAGCTTTATTCAGTTGAGGACAACACCAGGCAGGGGCAGACACCTTTAGTAGGCCGGAACAGCCAATTTCATTTTTAAAAATCGTAATTTGGAACAGAAGGTTGAAGCTCAGCTTTATTCAGTTGAGGACAACACCAGGCAGGGGCAGACACCTTTACTAGGCCGGAACAGCCAATTTCATTTTTAAAAATCATTATTTTGGAACAGAAGGTTGAAGCTCAGCTTTATTCAGTTGAGGACAACACCAGGCAGGGGCAGACACCTTTACTAGGCCGGAACAGCCAATTTCATTTTTAAAAATCGTTATTTTGGAACAGAAGGTTGAAGCTCAGCTTTATTCAGTTGAGGACAACACCAGGCAGGGGCAGACACCTTTACTAGGCCGGAACAGCCAATTTTTTTAAAAAAAACAGCAGATAATAAGAGGCAGAAGGTAGAAGCTCAGCTTTATTCAGTTGAGGACAACACCAGGCAGGGGCAGACACCTTTACTAGGCCGGAACAGCCAATTTCATTTTTAAAAATCGTAATTTGGAACAGAAGGTTGAAGCTCAGCTTTATTCAGTTGAGGACAACACCAGGCAGGGGCAGACACCTTTAGTAGGCCGGAACAGCCAATTTCATTTTTAAAAATCGTTATTTTGGAACAGAAGGTTGAAGCTCAGCTTTATTCAGTTGAGGACAACACCAGGCAGGGGCAGACACCTTTACAAGGCCGGAACAGCCAATTTCATTTTTAAAAATCGTTATTTTGGAACAGAAGGTTGAAGCTCAGCTTTATTCAGTTGAGGACAACACCAGGCAGGGGCAGACACCTTTAGTAGGCCGCAACAGCCAATTTTTTAAAAAAAACAGCAGTTAATAAGAGGCAGAAGGTAGAAGCTCAGCTTTATTCAGTTGAGGACAACACCAGGCAGGGGCAGACACCTTTAGTAGGCCGGAACAGCCAATTTCATTTTTAAAAATCGTAATTTGGAACAGAAGGTTGAAGCTCAGCTTTATTCAGTTGAGGACAACACCAGGCAGGGGCAGACACCTTTACTAGGCCGGAACAGCCAATTTCATTTTTAAAAATCATTATTTTGGAACAGAAGGTTGAAGCTCAGCTTTATTCAGTTGAGGACAACACCAGGCAGGGGCAGACACCTTTACTAGGCCGGAACAGCCAATTTCATTTTTAAAAATCGTTATTTTGGAACAGAAGGTTGAAGCTCAGCTTTATTCAGTTGAGGACAACACCAGGCAGGGGCAGACACCTTTACTAGGCCGGAACAGCCAATTTCATTTTTAAAAATCGTAATTTAGAACAGAAGGTTGAAGCTCAGCTTTATTCAGTTGAGGACAACACCAGGCAGGAGCAGACACCTTGAGTAGGCCGGAACAGCCAATTTCATTTTTAAAAATCGTAATTTGGAACAGAAGGTTGAAGCTCAGCTTTATTCAGTTGAGGACAACACCTGGCAGGGGCAGACACCTTTACTAGGCCGGAACAGCCAATTTCATTTTTAAAAATCGTTATTTTTGAACAGAAGGTTGAAGCTCAGCTTTATTCAGTTGAGGACAACACCAGGCAGGGGCAGACACCTTTAGTAGGCCGGAACAGCCAATTTCATTTTTTAAAAAACAGCAGTTAATAAGAGGCAGAAGGTAGAAGCTCAGCTTTATTCAGTTGAGGACAACACCAGGCAGGGGCAGACACCTTTACTAGGCCGGAACAGCCAATTTCATTTTTAAAAATCGTAATTTGGAACAGAAGGTTGAAGCTCAGCTTTATTCAGTTGAGGACAACACCAGGCAGGGGCAGACACCTTTAGTAGGCCGGAACAGCCAATTTCATTTTTAAAAATCGTAATTTGGAACAGAAGGTTGAAGCTCAGCTTTATTCAGTTGAGGACAACACCAGGCAGGGGCAGACACCTTTACTAGGCCAGAACAGCCAATTTCATTTTTAAAAATCGTTATTTTGGAACAGAAGGTTGAAGCTCAGCTTTATTCAGTTGAGGACAACACCAGGCAGGGGCAGACACCTTTACTAGGCCGGAACAGCCAATTTAATTTTTAAAAATCGTTATTTTGGAACAGAAGGTTGAAGCTCAGCTTTATTCAGTTGAGGACAACACCAGGCAGGGGCAGACACCTTTACTAGGCCGGAACAGCCAATTTCATTTTTAAAAATCGTTATTTTGGAACAGAAGGTTGAAGCTCAGCTTTATTCAGTTGAGGACAACACCAGGCAGGGGCAGACACCTTTACTAGGCCGGAACAGCCAATTTCATTTTTAAAAATCGTAATTTGGAACAGAAGGTTGAAGCTCAGCTTTATTCAGTTGAGGACAACACCAGGCAGGGGCAGACACCTTTAGTAGGCCGGAACAGCCAATTTCATTTTTAAAAATCGTAATTTGGAACAGAAGGTTGAAGCTCAGCTTTATTCAGTTGAGGACAACACCAGGCAGGGGCAGACACCTTTACTAGGCCGGAACAGCAAATTTCATTTTTAAAAATCGTTATTTTGGAACAGAAGGTTGAAGCTCAGCTTTATTCAGTTGAGGACAACACCAGGCAGGGGCAGACACCTTTAGTAGGCCGGAACAGCCAATTTCATTTTTAAAAAAACAGCAGTTAATAAGAGGCAGAAGGTAGAAGCTCAGCTTTATTCAGTTGAGGACAACACCAGGCAGGGGCAGACACCTTTAGTAGGCCGGAACAGCCAATTTCATTTTTAAAAATCGTAATTTGGAACAGAAGGTTGAAGCTCAGCTTTATTCAGTTGAGGACAACACCAGGCAGGGGCAGACACCTTTACTAGGCCGGAACAGCCAATTTCATTTTTAAAAATCGTTATTTTGGAACAGAAGGTTGAAGCTCAGCTTTATTCAGTTGAGGACAACACCAGGCAGGGGCAGACACCTTTACTAGGCCGGAACAGCCAATTTCATTTTTAAAAATCGTTATTTTGGAACAGAAGGTTGAAGCTCAGCTTTATTCAGTTGAGGACAACACCAGGCAGGGGCAGACACCTTTACTAGGCCGGAACAGCCAATTTTTTTTAAAAAACAGCAGTTAATAAGAGGCAGAAGGTAGAAGCTCAGCTTTATTCAGTTGAGGACAACACCAGGCAGGGGCAGACACCTTTAGTAGGCCGGAACAGCCAATTTCATTTTTAAAAATCGTAATTTGGAACAGAAGGTTGAAGCTCAGCTTTATTCAGTTGAGGACAACACCAGGCAGGGGCAGACACCTTTACTAGGCCGGAACAGCCAATTTCATTTTTAAAAATCGTTATTTTGGAACAGAAGGTTGAAGCTCAGCTTTATTCAGTTGAGGACAACACCAGGCAGGGGCAGACACCTTTACTAGGCCGGAACAGCCAATTTCATTTTTAAAAATCGTAATTTGGAACAGAAGGTTGAAGCTCAGCTTTATTCAGTTGAGGACAACACCAGGCAGGGGCAGACACCTTTAGTAGGCCGGAACAGCCAATTTCATTTTTAAAAATCGTTATTTTGGAACAGAAGGTTGAAGCTCAGCTTTATTCAGTTGCAGCTTCTTGGCAATAATATAAAGAAGACGCGACAGGACAACACTCGGTGGATGCCATATCTGTGTTTTCAATGGAAAAAAACCTTTCAGTTAACTACTTGCAGGAGAAAGTTTTTGTAGCTGGTGGCCAATTTTTTTTTAAAAAAAGCAGTTAATAAGAGGCCGAAGGTAGAAGCTCAGCTTTATTCAGTTGCAGCTTCTTGGCAATAATATAAAGAAGACGCGACAGGACAACACTCGGTGGATGCCATATCTGTGTTTTCAATGGAAAAAAAACTTTCAGTTAACTACTTGCAGGAGAAAGTTTTTGTAGCTGGTGGCCAATTTTTGTACTGTACCAGTTTTTTGTTGTATGTGTTTTTGTTTTTAATGTTAAAATGTCTGCATTTGATATCTCTCCAGTATTTTCTTTTTTATAAGCAAAATACTGCAGTTTTACATCGGTTACATGGATACACAGGCAGCTTGGTGGTCAGTGGAGGAGTATTGCAAGGAGTGACCGCAGACAGGCTATCAAAGGCCTAAAATAACAAACAATAGGCTCATGGCAGTTTTACATCGGTTACATGGATACACGGGCAGGCAGCTTGGTGGTCAGTGGAGGAGTATTGCAAGGAGTGACCGCAGACAGGCTATCAAAGGCCTAAAATAACAAACAATAGGCTCATGGCAGTTTTACATCGGTTACATGGATACACGGGCAGGCAGCTTGGTGGTCAGTGGATGAGTATTTAAAGTAGGGACCGCAGACAGGCTATCAAAGGCCTAAAATAACAAACAATAGGCTCATGGCAGTTTTACATCGGTTACATGGATACACGGGCAGGCAGCTTGGTGGTCAGTGGAGGAGTATTGCAAGGAGTGACCGCAGACAGGCTATCAAAGGCCTAAAATAACAAACAATAGGCTCATGGCAGTTTTACATCGGTTACATGGATACACGGGCAGGCAGCTTGGTGGTCAGTGGAGGAGTATTTAAAGTAGGGACCGCAGACAGGCTATCAAAGGCCTAAAATAACAAACAATAGGCTCATGGCAGTTTTACATCGGTTACATGGATACACGGGCAGGCAGCTTGGTGGTCAGTGGAGGAGTATTGCAAGGAGTGACCGCAGACAGGCTATCAAAGGCCTAAAATAACAAACAATAGGCTCATGGCAGTTTTACATCGGTTACATGGATACACGGGCAGGCAGCTTGGTGGTCAGTGGAGGAGTATTGCAAGGAGTGTCTGTCCCAGTACTCCCAAAATATAAATAGATGTTAATGTCTCGCAAAACAACCAAAAAAAAAAAAAGGTGGCATACTTAGGTACAGGGGTGGGCTCATCTGCTGAGTTTCTGACATAGTAATTTGGCAGTAACTATTTAATGGTGCCAATATAGGACACAGACACAGACTACTTTAAGTTGCATCATAGATGTCTACAAATTTGTATTGTCAGTGCCAGACATTGAATGATGTCAGCGAATAGACTAAAGATTGGAGGAGCTGTGCGACATAATTTTGCACGTGGTAGAGCACAGTTTGAGCTGGGGGAGGGGGGAACTCTCTTGAGGCCGGCGGGACCGCCCCAGGGCCCCTCATGTTACAACGGTGTGTCTGACGTTGGGTGCGCACCACCACCGCCAGAGACACTACATTGTACTATGAGGGACCCAGTGGCAGTGCCGTCGACCAAAAGCGGCCACACCCACCTCTTCAGACAAACAGCAGTCTCACGGGTGCTTGCGCCAAGTCGCGATACCACGGCCCCGTGTGGGGAGTTTGGCCATTTAGGGAGGTGTAAACATGTCGTATGCTGGACAATCAGCTGCAGCAAATTATACATTAGAAAAGTAATTCACAGTAGTCCACAGGCAAGAGCTTTTCATAGGAAAGCTAGGTGTCGGCCGGGCAAGGTGGGGCAAAAGATTTCGAAATCCAGTTGTGGTTCATTTTAATGAATGTTAGATCGTCAACATTTTGGGTAGCCAGACGAGTCCTTTTTTCGGTTAATATTGAACCTGCAGCACTGAATACTCTTTCTGATAGGACACTTGCTGCCGGGCAAGCAAGCTCCTGCAATGCATATTCTGCCAATTCTGGCCAGGTGTCTAATTTTGATGCCCAGTAATCAAATGGGAATGACGGTTGAGGGAGAACATCGATAAGGGATGAAAAATAGTTAGTAACCATACTGGACAAATGTTGTCTCCTGTCACTTTCAATTGATGCAGCAGTACCTGTCCTGTCTGCGGTCATAGCAAAATCACTCCACAACCTGGTCAGAAAACCCCTCTGTCCAACGCCACTTCTGATGTGTGCACCCCTAACACTCCTAGTCTGCTGCCCCCTGGAGCTCGTGTGAGAACGATCACGTGCGCTGTGTGCTGGGAATGCCTGAAGCAAACGGTCAACAAGAGTTGATTGTTTGGTTGCTAATATTAGTTCCAAGTTCTCATGTGGCATAATATTTTGCAATTTGCCTTTATAGCGTGGATCAAGGAGGCAGGCCAACCAGTAATCGTCATCGTTCATCATTTTCGTAATGCGTGTGTCCCTTTTTAGGATACGTAAGGCATAATCCGCCATGTGGGCCAAAGTTCCAGTTGTCAAATCTCCGGTTGTGATTGGTTGAGGGGCAGTTTCAGGCAAATCTACGTCACTTGTGTCCCTCCAAAAAACAGAACCCGGCCTTGCCACGCAACCAATTTCCAGTGCCCCCGGGAAAGCTTCCGCATTAAAAATATACTCATCCCCATCATCCTCCTCGTCCTCCACCTCCTCTTCGCCCGCTACCTCGTCCTGTACACTGCCCTGACCAGACAATGGCTGACTGTCATCAAGGCTTTCCTCTTCCTCTGGTGCAGACGCCTGCTCCTTTATGTGCGTCAAACTTTGCATCAGCAGACGCATTAGAGGGATGCTCATGCTTATTATGGCGTTGTCAGCACTAACCAGCCGTGTGCATTCCTCAAAACACTGAAGGACTTGACACATGTCTTGTATCTTGGACCACTGCACACCTGACAACTCCATGTCTGCCATCCTACTGCCTGCCCGTGTATGTGTATCCTCCCACAAAAACATAACAGTCCGCCTCTGTTGGCACAGTCTCTGAAGCATGTGCAGTGTTGAGTTCCACCTTGTTGCAACGTCTATGATTAGGCGATGCTGGGGAAGGTTCAAAGACCGCTGATAGGTCTGCATACGGCTGGCGTGTACAGGCGAACGTCGGATATGTGAGCAAAGTCCACGCACTTTGAGGAGCAGGTCGGAGAACCCAGGATAAGTTTTCAATAAGCACTGCACCACCAGGTTTAAGGTGTGAGCCAGGCAAGGAATGTGTTTCAGTTGGGAAAGGGAGATGGCAGCCATGAAATTCCTTCCGTTATCACTCACTACCTTGCCTGCCTCAAGATCTACTGTGCCCAGCCACGACTGCGTTTCTTGTTGCAAGAACTCGGACAGAACTTCCGCGGTGTGTCTGTTGTCGCCCAAACACTTCATAGCCAATACAGCCTGCTGACGCTTGCCAGTAGCTGGCCCATAATGGGACAACTGGTGTGCAACAGTGTCATCTGCCGATGGAGTGGTTGGCCGACTGCGGTCTGTGGAAGAGCTGTAGCTTCTGCAGGAGGACGAGGAGGAGGAGGAGGAGGGGGTGCGAACGCCTACAGCCAACTGTTTCCTAGACCGTGGGCTAGGCACAACTGTCCCGAAATTGATGTCCCCTGTGGACCCTGCATCCACCACATTCACCCAGTGTGCCGTGATGGACACATAACGTCCCTGGCCATGCCTACTGGTCCATGCATCTGTAGTCAGGTGCACCTTTGTACTCACAGATTGCCTGAGTGCATGGACGATGCGCTGTTTAACGTGCTGGTGCAGGGCTGGGATGGCTTTTCTTGAAAAAAAGTGTCGACTGGGTAGCTCGTATCGTGGTTCAGCGTACTCCATCAGGGCTTTGAAAGCTTCGCTTTCAACTAACCGGTAGGGCATCATCTCTAACGAGATTAGTCTAGCTATGTGGGCGTTAAAACCCTGTGTACGCGGATGCGAGGATAAGTACTTCCTTTTCCTAACCAGAGTCTCATGTAGTGTGAGCTGAACTGGAGAGATGGAGATCGTGGAACTTGCGGGTGTGCCGGTGGACCTGGCAGACTGAGAGACGGTTGGAGACGGTATTGTTTCCGCCGGTGCCCTAGATGCAATATTTCCTCCTACAAAACTGGTGATTCCCTGACCCTGACTGCTTTTGGCTGTCAAAGAAACCTGCACAGATACTGCCGGTGGTGCGGAAAATGGTGGCCTTACAGTGACGGAAGGGATGTTGCGTTGCTGACTAGCTTCATTGGCCGAGGGTGCTACAACCTTAAGGGACGTTTGGTAGTTAGTCCAGGCTTGAAAATGCATGGTGGTTAAGTGTCTATGCATGCAACTAGTATTGAGACTTTTCAGATTCTGACCTCTGCTTAAGCTAGTTGAACATTTTTGACAGATGACTTTGCGCTGATCAATTGGATGTTGTTTAAAAAAATGCCAGACTGCACTCTTCCTAGCATCGGATCCCTTTTCAGGGATTGCAGACTGAGCTTTAACCGGATGGCCACGCTGTCCTCCAACAGGTTTTGGCTTTGACACGCGTTTTGGGCCAGATACGGGCCCGGCAGATGGAACCTGTTGCGATGTTGATGCCTGCTGCGGCCCCTCCTCCACCTCCGCTTCTGAACTACTGCCGCCTGCACCCTGTTCCCCCAATGGCTGCCAATCGGGGTCAACAACTGGGTCATCTATTACCTCCTCTTCGAGCTCGTGTGCAACTTCGTCTGTGTCACTGTGTCGGTCGGTGGTATAGCGTTCGTGGCGGGGCAACATAGTCTCATCAGGGTCTGATTGCGGATCAGTACCCTGAGAGGGCAATGTTGTGGTCTCAGTCAAAGGAGCAGCATAGTACTCTGGCTGTGGCTGTGCATCAGTGCACTCCATGTCAGAATCTACTTGTAATGGGCATGGCCTGTTAAATGTTTCACTTTCTAAGCCAGGGACGGTATGTGTAAAGAGCTCCATGGAGTAACCCGTTGTGTCGCCTGCTGCATCCTTCTCTCTTGTTGTTGTTTTTGCTGAGGAGGACAAGGAAGCGACTTGTCCCTGACCGTGAACATCCACAAGCGACGCGCTGCTTTTACATTTACCAGTTTCAGAAGAGGAGGCAAAAGAGCTAGAGGCTGAGTCTGCAATGTAAGCCAAAACTTGCTGTTGCTGCTCTGGCTTTAAAATCGGTTTTCCTAATCCCAGAAAAGAAAGCTTTCGAGGCCTTGTGTAGCCAGACGACGAAACAGCCTCCACAGCTCCAGACTTAAGGTACCGTCACACTAGGCGATATCGCCAGCGATCCGTGACGTTGCAGCGACCTGGATAGCGATATCGCTGTATTTGACACGCAGCAGCGATCTGGATCCCGCTGTGAAATTGCTGGTCGCTGCTAGAAGGTCTGCACTTTATTTGGTCGCTAGGTCGCCGTGTATCGCCGTGTTTGACAGCAAAAGCAAGGATACCAGCGATATTTTACACTGGTAACCAGGGTAAACATCGGGTTACTAAGCGCAGGGCCGCGCTTAGTAACCCGATGTTTACCCTGGTTACCAGCGTAAAAGTTAAAAAAACAAACAGCACATACTCACCAGCGCGTCCCCCAGCCTCTGCTTCCTGACACTGACTGAGCGCCGGCCCTAAACTTAAAGTGAAAGCACAGCGGTGACGTCACCGCTGTGCTGTTAGGGCCGGAGCTCAGTCAGTGTCAGGAAGCAGAGGCTGGGGGACGCGCTGGTGAGTATGTGCTGTTTGTTTTTTTAACTTTTACGCTGGTAACCAGGGTAAACATCGGGTTACTAAGCGCGGCCCTGCGCTTAGCAACCCGATGCTTACCCTGGTTACCCGGGGACCTCGGCCTCGTTGGTCGCTGGAGAGCGGTCTGTGTGACAGCTCTCCAGCGACCAAACAGCGACGCTGCAGCGATCGGGATCGCTGTCGCTATCGCTGCAGCGTCGCTTAATGTGACGGTACCTTTAGGTGGAATATTTTTATCCCCACGACCACCTGATGCTCCACTACCACTACCATCATTACCAGCTGACAATGAACGCCCACGGCCACGACCTCTTGCACCAGACTTCCTCATTGTTTGAAAAACTTAACCAAATTAACTTTATTTGTTGCTGTCAAACAACTTACACGGTGAGCTATAACTTCAGTATGATTTCAATATCCCTTAACAGGTTGGTGAGACCACAAGGAAAATCAGGCACAATGTTACACACTCTGTTTTCTGTGGCACCAAATCACAGAGATGACACACACGCAGGACTGTCACTCAAGCACAAATGTCAATATTAATCTCCCAACTATTTTTTTTTTTTTCTCAGGGAGACTTTAGAAACCAAATAAGATAAAATGTTTTTTTCAGGGACAATTTAGAAACCAAATAATAAAATAAAATAAAAAAAAAGGCTTTCTATGGCCCACTGAGTGAGAGATGGCACACACAGGAGTGGCACACAAGCCCTGACTGAGGCCAATATTTTTCTCCCACTGATTGATGTAGTGTTTATTTTTAAGGTAGATTTTCGAACCCAAATCAAGCAAAAAAATAAATAGGCTTTCTATGGCCCACTGAGTGAGAGATGGCACACACAGGAGTGGCACACAAGCCCTGACTGAGGCCAATATTTTTCTCCCACTGATTGATGTAGTGTTTATTTTTAAGGTAGATTTTCGAACCCAAATGAAGCAAAAAAATAAATAGGCTTTCTATGGCCCACTGAGTGAGAGATGGCACACACAGGAGTGGCACACAAGCCCTGACTGAGGCCAATATTTTTCTCCCACTGATTGATGTAGTGTTTTTTTTTAAGGTAGATTTTCGAACCCAAATCAAGCAAAAAAATAAATAGGCTTTCTATGGCCCACAATTTGAGAGAGAGAGGTGGCACACCCAGGAGTCAAGACTGGCACACAAGCTGAAAGGGCAATATTAATCTCCCACTGTTTTTTTTTATTTTTATTTTTTTTCAGGGAGACTTTAGAAACCAAATAATAAAATAAAAAAAAAAAAAAGGCTTTCTATGGCCCACTGAGTGAGAGATGGCACACACAGGAGTGGCACACAAGCCCTGACTGAGGCCAATATTTTTCTCCCACTGATTGATGTAGTGTTTATTTTTAAGGTAGATTTTCGAACCCAAATCAAGCAAAAAAATAAATAGGCTTTCTATGGCCCACTGAGTGAGAGATGGCACACACAGGAGTGGCACACAAGCCCTGACTGAGGCCAATATTTTTCTCCCACTGATTGATGTAGTGTTTTTTTTAAGGTAGATTTTAGAACCCAAATCAAGGAAAAAAATAAATAGGCTTTCTATGGCCCACAATTTGAGAGAGAGAGAGGTGGCACACCCAGGAGTCAAGAGTGGCACACAAGCTGAAAGGGCAATATTAATCTCCCACTGTTTTTTTTTTTATTTTTTTTTTTTCAGGGAGACTTTAGAAACCAAATAATAAAAAAAAAAAAAAAAAAAAAAAAAAAAAGGCTTTCTATGGCCCACTGAGTGAGAGATGGCACACACAGGAGTGGCACACAAGCCCTGACTGAGGCCAATATTTTTCTCCCACTGATTGATGTAGTGTTTTTTTTTAAGGTAGATTTTCGAACCCATATCAAGCAAAAAAATAAATAGGCTTTCTATGGCCCACAATTTGAGAGAGAGAGGTGGCACACCCAGGAGTAAAGACTGGCACACAAGCTGAAAGGGCAATATTAATCTCCCACTGTTTTTTTTTTATTTATTTTTTTTTCAGGGAGACTTTAGAAACCAAATAATAAAAAAAAAAAAAAATAGGCTTTCTATGGCCCACTGAGTGAGAGATGGCACACACAGGAGTGGCACACAAGCCCTGACTGAGGCCAATATTTTTCTCCCACTGATTGATGTATTGTTTATTTTTAAGGTAGATTTTGGAACCCAAATCAAGCAAAAAAATAAATAGGCTTTCTATGTCCCACTGAGTGAGAGATGGCACACACAGGAGTGGCACACAAGCCCTGACTGAGGCCAATATTTTTCTCCCACTGATTGATGTAGTGTTTTTTTTTAAGGTAGATTTTAGAACCCAAATCAAGCAAAAAAATAAATAGGCTTTCTATGGCCCACAATTTGAGAGAGAAAGGTGGCACACCCAGGAGTCAAGACTGGCACACAAGCTGAAAGGGCAATATTAATCTCCCACTGTTTTTTTTTTATTTTTATTTTTTTCAGGGAGACTTTAGAAACCAAATAATAAAAAAAAAAAAAAAAAAAAAAAAAAAAAAGGCTTTCTATGGCCCACTGAGTGAGAGATGGCACACACAGGAGTGGCACACAAGCCCTGACTGAGGCCAATATTTTTCTCCCACTGATTGATGTAGTGTTTATTTTTAAGGTAGATTTTAGAACCCAAATCAAGCAACAAAATAAATAGGCTTTCTATGGCCCACTGAGTGAGAGATGGCACACACAGGAGTGGCACACAAGCCCTGACTGAGGCCAATATTTTTCTCCCACTGATTGATGTAGTGTTTTTTTTTAAGGTAGATTTTAGAACCCAAATCAAGGAAAAAAATAAATAGGCTTTCTATGGCCCACAATTTGAGAGAGAGAGAGGTGGCACACCCAGGAGTCAAGAGTGGCACACAAGCTGAAAGGGCAATATTAATCTCCCACTGTTTTTTTTTTTATTTTTTTTTTTTCAGGGAGACTTTAGAAACCAAATAATAAAAAAAAAAAAAAAAAAAAGGCTTTCTATGGCCCACTGAGTGAGAGATGGCACACACAGGAGTGGCACACAAGCCCTGACTGAGGCCAATATTTTTCTCCCACTGATTGATGTAGTGTTTATTTTTAAGGTAGATTTTAGAACCCAAATCAAGCAAAAAAATAAATAGGCTTTCTATGGCCCACTGAGTGAGAGATGGCACACACAGGAGTGGCACACAAGCCCTGACTGAGGCCAATATTTTTCTCCCACTGATTGATGTAGTGTTTTTTTTTAAGGTAGATTTTCGAACCCATATCAAGCAAAAAAATAAATAGGCTTTCTATGGCCCACAATTTGAGAGAGAGAGGTGGCACACCCAGGAGTAAAGACTGGCACACAAGCTGAAAGGGCAATATTAATCTCCCACTGTTTTTTTTTTATTTATTTTTTTTTCAGGGAGACTTTAGAAACCAAATAATAAAAAAAAAAAAAAAAATAGGCTTTCTATGGCCCACTGAGTGAGAGATGGCACACACAGGAGTGGCACACAAGCCCTGACTGAGGCCAATATTTTTCTCCCACTGATTGATGTATTGTTTATTTTTAAGGTAGATTTTGGAACCCAAATCAAGCAAAAAAATAAATAGGCTTTCTATGTCCCACTGAGTGAGAGATGGCACACACAGGAGTGGCACACAAGCCCTGACTGAGGCCAATATTTTTCTCCCACTGATTGATGTAGTGTTTTCTTTTAAGGTAGATTTTAGAACCCAAATCAAGCAAAAAAATAAATAGGCTTTCTATGGCCCACAATTTGAGAGAGAGAGAGGTGGCACACCCAGGAGTCAAGAGTGGCACACAAGCTGAAAGGGCAATATTAATCTCCCACTGTTTTTTTTTTTATTTTTTTTTTTTCAGGGAGACTTTAGAAACCAAATAATAAAATTAAAAAAAAAAAGGCTTTCTATGGCCCACTGAGTGAGAGATGGCACACACAGGAGTGGCACACAAGCCCTGACTGAGGCCAATATTTTTCTCCCACTGATTGATGTAGTGTTTATTTTTAAGGTAGATTTTAGAACCCAAATCAAGCAAAAAAATAAATAGGCTTTCTATGGCCCACTGAGTGAGAGATGGCACACACAGGAGTGGCACACAAGCCCTGACTGAGGCCAATATTTTTCTCCCACTGATTGATGTAGTGTTTTTTTTAAGGTAGATTTTCGAACCCATATCAAGCAAAAAAATAAATAGGCTTTCTATGGCCCACAATTTGAGAGAGAGAGGTGGCACACCCAGGAGTAAAGACTGGCACACAAGCTGAAAGGGCAATATTAATCTCCCACTGTTTTTTTTTTATTTATTTTTTTTTCAGGGAGACTTTAGAAACCAAATAATAATAAAAAAAAAAAAAATAGGCTTTCTATGGCCCACTGAGTGAGAGATGGCACACACAGGAGTGGCACACAAGCCCTGACTGAGGCCAATATTTTTCTCCCACTGATTGATGTATTGTTTATTTTTAAGGTAGATTTTGGAACCCAAATCAAGCAAAAAAATAAATAGGCTTTCTATGTCCCACTGAGTGAGAGATGGCACACACAGGAGTGGCACACAAGCCCTGACTGAGGCCAATATTTTTCTCCCACTGATTGATGTAGTGTTTTCTTTTAAGGTAGATTTTAGAACCCAAATCAAGCAAAAAAATAAATAGGCTTTCTATGGCCCACAATTTGAGAGAGAGAGAGGTGGCACACCCAGGAGTCAAGAGTGGCACACAAGCTGAAAGGGCAATATTAATCTCCCACTGTTTTTTTTTTTATTTTTTTTTTTTCAGGGAGACTTTAGAAACCAAATAATAAAATTAAAAAAAAAAAGGCTTTCTATGGCCCACTGAGTGAGAGATGGCACACACAGGAGTGGCACACAAGCCCTGACTGAGGCCAATATTTTTCTCCCACTGATTGATGTAGTGTTTTTTTGTTAAGGTAGATTTTAAAACCCAAATCAAGGAAAAAAATAAATAGGCTTTCTATGGCCCACTCAGTGAGAGATGGCACACACAGGGATGGCACTCTAGCAGAAATGCCAATCTTAATCTCCCACAAAAAACAAACTGTCCTACAATTACTTTCTCCCTGCAGTAATCTCAGCCAGGTATGGCAGGCAGCAATAGGAGTGGACTGATGCACAAATTAAATAAAAAGTGTGGACAAACAAAAAAGATAGCTGTGCAGAAAGGAAGGAACAAGAGGATATGTGCTTTGAAAAAAGCAGTTGGTTTCCACAGTGGTGTACACACAGCAATACAGCTATCAGGGAGCCTTCTAGGGCAGCCCAATGAGCTACAGCGCTGAGAGAAAAAAAAAAAAAATTAGCTTCCACTGTCCCTGCACACCGAAGGTGGTGTTGGACAGTGGAAATCGCTACAGCACAAGCGGTTTGGTGGTTAGTGGACCCTGCCTAACGCTCTCCCTGCTTCTGACGAAGCGGCAGCAACCTCTCCCTAAGCTCAGATCAGCAGCAGTGAGATGGCGGTCGGCGGGAACGCCCCTTTATAGCCCCTGTGACGCCGCAGACAGCAAGCCAATCACTGCAATGCCCTTCTCTAAGATGGTGGGGACCAGGACCTATGTCATCACGCTGCCCACACTCTGCGTTCACCTTCATTGGCTGAGAAATGGCGCTTTTCGCGTCATTGAAACGCGACTTTGGCGCGAAAGTCGCGTACCGCATGGCCGACAAGCACAGGGGTCGGATCGGGTTTCATGAGACGCCGACTTAGCCAAAAGTCGGCGACTTTTGAAAATGAACGACCCGTTTCGCTCAACCCTAGTGAGGAATATATATATATATATTTTTTTACTTTGACCCTCTTCATAGAAAATTGTAGTGAACCACTATTCCCTATGTAGTACAAAATAGGTATGTCCAGATACTGTATACTAGGGAGGTGTATGCCCAAAGAACATTTTTTGGGGGTTTACACTGCATGCAACAGGGTCTATAGACATGAACAATGCAAAAGTGTGTAAAAAAACGGATATGTGAACAGAGACATATTATTATACATTTTTATAGCGCCATTTATTCCATGGCGCTTTACATGTGAAAAAGGGGGCAAATATAGACAAAATACAATAAACATGAGCTAAAGACAAGGTACTGTACATAGGTACATAAAGAGGGAGGACCCTGCCCGCCAGGGCTCACAGTCTGCCGGGGATGGGTGAGGATACACTAGGAAAGGATAGAGCGGGTTGTGTGGCGGTTCAGTAGGTTGAGGATCACTGCAGGCTGTAGGCTTGTCGGAAGAGGTGAGTCTTCAGGCTTTTTTTGAAGGTGTCTATGGTAGGCGAGAGTCTGATGTTTTGGGGTAGAGAGCTGCAGAGTATGGGGGAAGCACGGAAGAAGTCTTGGATGCGGTTATGGGACGAAGAGATGAGAGGGGAGTAGAGAAGGAGATCTTGAGAGGATCGGAGGTTGCGTGTAGGTAAGTACCGGGAGACCATGTCACAGATGGACATATGTCTATGGCCACCCAAAATTTGTTTTTGCAGGTGGGGAGGATTGCAAGAGTAACATAATGAGGATGATAGATTAGGATCCGCAAGACAAAATATCATAATGCAGCACCCCTAACGTGTTAAGCATCCTGGATAGTACCTACAAATTTCTTGTACTACCTCCTTGTAAGAAAATAGCATCAAATATCAAAGTCATCCATGTTCAAGAACATTACAACCATATCCACTATTGTAGAGGGTCAGGGAAATCTTAGGCAGATTATGTGTATCTTACTATGCATGTGCAGCTTTGTGCTGAAATAATCTTCTTTAATCCCAAGAGATTGATTCTATTTTTGATGTGACCATAACTTGAGGTGGGTTCCTGCTATACTCTGTACAACATGACACTGGTCATTGCCGCTCATCACGAGGACAACATTGTCTGTCTGCTACTTTACAGGCCATGAGTCAAGGAAATGGCCATCAAATGTGACAAATCAGTAAATCTCGAATTCCATCCACTTGTATTTCTAAAATGTGGTCATCATGGTCTCCTTGACAAATTGTTTACTTACCATGTACCAGCGCAGAGTACAACGTCCTCCTCCATAGATCAGCTCTCTTTGTTCCATGGCAAGTCAACACTACTGTGACATCAATCATTCTGGCCATATAAATCAGCTTGGGTGCCAGAACACCGCTTGGGTATTCAGATAGTCGGCATCCCTGCCGATACTGTGGATTGCTCCACAGCTTCTGTTACTTGAACCTCTTAATCCCAGCTCTGCTCCTGAACCTCCCATGCAACTCAGCTATGAGGAAGCAGTGTAGCAGAGCTGAGGCTACCTGCTCTCTTGGTGATCATAAGTCTGCTATACTGTCAGAGAGAAAATGAAAATCCTTGCAGAGATGACAGAAAGGGCTTGCACTCCACAAGTTGTCTCCACATGAAACTATATAGCGGACCCCCTCTTTTGGAATCGAGTAATTAAGGAAACTCCTAATGGCTAACAGATGTGAGACCATTACACCAGGAATGTGGAGAAGCAGATTTACGATCGAGATAAGACTTATGAGAAACGTTAAGATATCTGTGGTCTTTGTCTGCTTATTAGATATTAAGAAGGGAGGTTTGTATGAACTGCGTTGATCTAATATATAGGAAAGTCATACTTTCGGAAACATGATGACGTGGGGAACGCAAATCATGGTTTCAGTCGCTAGGCAATGGCCAGAATCCATCCAATTGACTAAAGACTTGATAGACAAGGCTACACCTGTCATTTTTGGTCTCTATGTAAAGATAAAATCATAATAGGAAAAATGGCAGTAATATCTCCAGCCTGTGACTTCCAGGAGCGAAGATACCCTGGAAATTGGGAATTTTATAATTTTCTCAACCTCAAGCCACATCTCACGACCAGCTCTGTTATGAGTCATGAAGGGAAGGTGTGTGGGTGTGACTTAGGAGCTAATAAAAGGTAAATGCCAAATTTTGGACATTGTCAGTCCCTGGAGATGCAGCTGTTTCTGTCTGTTTCTTTCTGGAGTACCTCCCTCCATAAATCTGAAGCCAATGCAGTGACATCAGGTTTAATAAGTATCTTTGTTATTCCTCTTTATTTTATGTAATTGTATATGTTGTATTGTTTGGTCTCCTTTGCGAAATCTTTAGTTTTTTTTTTATAAACACTGCTTATCTTTCTGGATTAAATATAAAATTTAGCAGTTTTGTTCCTTTTGTTCTGTAAACAGCACTACTGAAAGACATACGATACCAGTAAAGGGTGTCCATTCAGCCTGTAAATGATTTGTGGCGGTAGCAAGTAGTTACTTTTGTAATTGTGGAGTGGGCAGTGATCATACCGGGGGTATATACATATATTCCATGTGTTGTTATCTGAGATGTACATACCATATGCTGAGTTATGTTCCCAATAACAGGCCTAGTGGTGGAAGCAGTCTGCGGTCTCCTACGTTAATTGGTCAATTGTGTAATTATCCTGATGATAGGAGGCAGTAGAGGGTTGTTTGTGAAAAAAAGCTAACAGCGGGGTGGTTCAGCGTCAACCCCCGGCTGTGATCTTTGACGTGTACCAATTGCCATCCTGCCACCATGATCTCCGTTATTCCAACTGGACAATCCTGCTGCAGCAACATCATCTGCCTTCGCACAACTGCTCATCCCATTAAAGGGCCTCAAATATCCACCTCTCCAGGTGAGATATAACACTAGTCTAGTTTATGTAGTGGAGGAATTAAATGTTACTATAGCTCTACCCACAAAAATATGCAACTAGCAACTTAACTTGGTCACTTGGTCCAAACACATTGTCCAATTTGAAGATTGTCTTATTATGTCTTATTATAATACTTTTGACCATTTGCCTGTGGACATTCTATGTTCACAGGCAAAGGGTCAAAAGTATTATAATCCAATGATGGACTCAGGGTTCTACGTAATAAAAGACACCAAAGGTCCAACAATGGACATCTCTTGGTAGGTCAAAAAATCCCTTCCATACACATTTACATAGTCACATAAGTTGACCATGGTCCATCAAGTTCAACCTTCCTACACCAGTTGTACATTTCATCACTAATTTAACTATAACCCACAATGTTATAAGTATCGAGGAAATCATCCAGCCTTTTGTAAAAGCTGTTATAGAGTTTGACGTTACTACCTTTTGCGGTCGGGCATTTCACACTCTGACTGCTCTAACTGTAAAGAACCATTTCTTATTTTGCTGCTTGAATCGCCTTTCTTCCACCCATAATGAGTGCCCCATGGTCCTTAGTATGGTCTTTGAAAGTAATAAGTCTTGTGCCAATGTTTTGTATTGGCCACACATATATTTTATGTTGATACCTGTGGTTATCATGGGGTGAGATGTGGGTCAATTAAGTAAAAAAAAAAAAAAATACTGGTAAATTCCAGGAAGTCTGATTTCATTTCCTTATCCCCCAAAAATGAGGTCAAGTTCTCATTGTCTAAAGCCTCTGAAGCTGTAGTCCCCAACCTTTCTGACTTTGAGAGCCACATTCGACTCGGACAGGGTCGTGAGCCACATTCTGCTCCGCAAGTGTCACAAGACATCGGGCTCCTGCGACCCCCCACAGAAGTGGCAACCAAAGCCTCAATTACGGGTATAATGATAACCAAAGATTTTCCACAGAAGTCACCCTGAAGCATTATACCAAGATCCAAGGGTTTCCACAATACCCCCATTCAGTATTCTTGGTGGGTATTCCCCCATCAAGTACTCTCAACACACTGTCATATCCAGCTTCAAACACCTCCTCTGACAGGTAGCATCACCCTGTCTCCAGAGTACCATACTTAAATTATCTCTAAACCCCTTGAACCAGTATATGTGTATCTAGATCTGCTCTCCTGTGCAAGGCTACTTACAAAATTCACCATTTTGAAATGTGCTCTTCATACCTGTTTGCTAGACCCGCAACTAACGCATCAAACTGGCAGACAGCCGCGAGCCACATGTGGCTCCCGACCTACAGGTTGGGGGGGAACCCTGCTCTAAAGTGTCAAACTGGTCATGTCTTCATATGGGCTAAATGAAAGTTTTCTTTTTTTTTTTCTTTTTTCTTTAAATAATTTTGTCCAGCATGGAAACTTGTGAAACTTTGCAAATCACTTTATTGGGGAATTTTTCTTCATTTCTATTAGAACAAACCCCCAACTAAATACATAAGTGGCTTCCAAATCCCAGCTTTTCCCCAGTCTATTTGCCTGTGTGTAAGATTTCCACACAGATTGTTGTCCTGCTGGAGCCTCTTGCGATTGATGGCACTTTGTAATCAGCTTTATTCTAAGAAAAACTGCCAGCGAACAGGATTTTCTAAAGCAGAAATCCCTTTCAAATGCACATTTTCTAATTGACGAAGACCATGACTGTCAGACAGTCGACTTAAGACAGAAAAACATCAGTTATTGACGGTTGCTGAAACAGAGGTCACAATGACATGAACTCTTGAATGGTGGAAGTGAATATGAAAAGTCTTGGGCTTTTACGGTCGGAGAAGAATATGCTCTTTCAATAGCGATGAACAAGTGGCAGAGATGTCAAGAGGTGGCACAAAGCTGCTTTTTGATTCCATAAGTGGTGGAGGTCAAAACACATTGCAAAGAGTCAGAGAAATCCAATGCATAGTCAGTGGTCTGAAACACTTGACCTTTGTTAATGTGGCCAATAACAGATTATTATCGTAAATGGTTATAATTGAAAAAAGCTTGTAAAAGCAAGAAACTTTGCAACTTGCTTCTTGTTAAAAAATTTCCCCATTATCAAAAAAGAACAGGATTCATTAATTTTTACCTTTTACCATTGCCCAGGTTACAGGTCACTACTGCAGTCCATCAGAGGTGGCTGGTTTCATAGGCAATGATTGCACGCTTGCATGTGCTGCTCTGAAGTTTGCAGGAGTGCTGGATCTACCCAGCTAAAGCCCACCTGTGCTATTCCAAGACAACAAAGGCAAAGTCACCCCTTTTCGCAGCACTAAGGACTGCATGGTTTGAGCCAGCAGCTTGGCCATGTCACCCACCCAAACTATCAATCTGTAGGAATGCACAACCCCCTGGCAAGCAGGAAGCCAGGAGGAAGAAGATCGGTGCTCTCCTGAAGAACAACCATGAGATAAGCCCTTTAACTGCTCGTAATCTGAAAATATCTGCACAACTTGATGCCCCTGAAATGGGTGAACAAGCCATTCTGTGCACCAACATGTGCTTAGGGGTGAAGTCTGCAGCACAAAGAAAACGGCAACAAAAACAGATTTGTTTCAGTTTTTATCACTGCAAATCCTGAGGTGTATCTGCATGGTGTGAATAAACCCTTACAATGTTACATGGGGTGCTGGGTCCTGGAGCAAGACTGGTTGGTATTCTCTTCTCTTGGTTTTCTATGGCCAGCACTAGTCATAACACAAAATGTCTGCTCAATCCCAAGTATCCTACTACTGAGACATTCCTTATATGTGTATCTATAGGATATCTGAGGATAGTGGTCTTAGAAGCAGAACCTTTACCTATGTAATTGGGGGCTACCTGGAACTCCAGTAAAGAGTAGATAAGGTGAAGCGTACTTGACTGTTTTTACGTTTTCCCGAATAGGTGGGAAAAGCAAAAGTAGATCAAGTGCAGAATAAACTATTATGTTTTTAGTGGCTCTATGGACTGGCAGAGTTTGGCAACCAGAAAAGGTTGTATACCCCTGCTCCAGAGACCGCAGTGTTTGATTTTATTACATTCACAGTGAATAAAGGTTCCTTGTGGAGAGAAATGAGTGAGGGATATACATTGAGGTGTAGAGGAGTTATTCCCCCTTGTATTCCAGAAGACAGATAATCAAAGTCCCAAACTGTAGTAAAAAAAACAAAAAACAACATCTCAGATTTGTGGGGAAAAAAATGGATGACCTGGATTTTGGCCAAAAATATAATTGGGTTTCAGAAGTACTTGGCTTTGAGTTGCCCCTTGACTTTGAAGATCTCCAAGGACAGTTGCTTGGTAGTTGAGAAACTCCAGCAATAAACTGTGGATTTCTTGACCACACAAATCACATAGAAGTCCTCTCCATATCTGTTGTTGTGCATGCCACAGATCTTTATCCATGCTAGGCCACACATCGAACCAGCTCAAAGTAGTCCTCCATGTCTCTAAGTTTACAATCGAAGGCCAAGGTAATTGAATCTAGGAAGAACAATTTCACTACTAGGCGACACTGTATCCTGTTTCCAGATCCAGGCGACTTTCATCTGTGGCACTTCTCTCCTACAGTGCTCATACATGATATACCGTATTGTGCAACCTAATTGTTTGCAGAGCGCATCCATCTTGTTAGTTCTTAAAGGGGTTCACTGGTTTCAAAAAACCCTTGACCCTCCACTGTAGTTTGTTTTCTTGTGTGATTTATTTTTAAAACAACTTTACTTACTCTCCCCGGGTCCAGCGCTAACTCTCCACTGCGGTTCCCGGTGTCTGTTATTGTCTGCAGTGCTGACACCAAGTCGATAGCACTGCAACCTATAATTGAGGTCAGACCCTCACGCCATTAACACCAGCGCAGAGCAGCAGAGCTTATGGATTGGCTGTAGGGCTGCCAACGTGACCTAAGCACTGCAGACAATAACAGACATTGGAAATAGCACTGGGGAAGGTGAAAAGCATTGTTTTAAAAAAAAACAAAAAACTACAGTCCAGGGATGTTTTTTTTTTTCAAAAATTGGAAAACCCCTTTAAAGTCAACAAGAGAACTAGGTCCATTTTTACCAAGATCTGTCACACTAAATTCCTTATTAAAGGCGGTTGCCCAACTAGGAAACTAGTTTCATGGGGCATTGTCCTACAATTGATAGGAACATGCTATTGCTAATAGAAGGGAGAGTAACAGCAGGGGATGTGCTTATACAACAGGTCACTCCATAGGACAGGAATAAGCTCTTCTAAAAAAGCATGGCCACAAAGGAACAGCAATTAAACCGTGCCTTATTTCCTGCCTTAGAGCAGGGGTGGGCAATCAATTTTTCCAAGGGGCCAGGAGAGACCCTTACTGTTGTGGAGGGTTGAACTGCCTGGCCAAACTTAATTCTGCTTATTATGTATAATATTATCACTAAATATTGAGCAGAATTAAATTTGTTAAGCAGCAGCTACTATTGTGGCCCTCAATGATAATAAATAATCTTTATTTTTATATAGCGCTAACATATTCCGCAGCGCTTTACAGTTTGCACACATTATCATCGCTGTCCCTGATGGGGCTCACAATCTAAATTCCCTATCTGTATGTCTTTGGAATGTGGGAGGAAACCCACGCACGGGGAGAACATACAAACTCCTTGAAGATGTTGTCCTTGGTGGGATTTGAACCCAGGACTCCAGTGCTGCAAGGCTGCAGTGCTAACCACTGAGCCACCGTGCTGCCTCCAAAAGTATGACATCTCCACAGCACCCCTGGAGATTACTATGGCTCCCCACACAAGTATGATGTCTACAAAGCCCCTCACACAACATTATGCCCTCACCTACATTTCCCCCATATTAGTACTGACCAATAATGAAAATAAAAAAATAAAATTACTCACCTTGTTCCCTTGGATGTGCTACTCCGCTAGGTGCAGTATGTACCAAGTCTCCGCACAACCAGTGCGATCTGGCGATGACACCTGTTTCCTTGGGATGCGATACCAATGAAAGCGAGATGCCTTGCAGGGGTCAGCCATGTGGTGCGGGACACCACTGTATCCAGCCATTTGGCTGTCTCACTCAGGACTGAGACAGCCAAATGGTCGCATGTAGCCTATAGGCCGCATTTTGCCCATGCCGGTCATTGAGACATTAGTTGCATCTACAGATAATCTATAGTAGTACATAGCTGCCCATTGAGTCCCAACAACACTAAAGCAGTCACTAACAGTCGTGAAAACCTTTTAAAGGGAATCTGTCACCCCAAAAATCGTATATGAGCTAAGGCCACCTATGTAACCTGAAAGGTAAGAAAAACAGGTTATATTATACTCACCCAGGGGCGGTCCCGCTGAGGTCCGGGTCCGATGGGCGTCGTGGTCCCGGTCCGGCGCCTCCCATCTTCATACGATCCTGTCCTCTTCTTGTCTTCCTGCCGCGGCTCCGGCACAGGCGTACTTTGTCTGCAGTACTGCAGTGCACAGGTGCTGGGCCTCTCGCACCTTTCCAGGCGCCTGCACACTGCAGTACTTTGCTCTGCCCTCTGGGCGAGTGCTGAGGAGCAGAGGGCAGAAAAGTCGCCAATGCTCTGCTGACTACACATAGTGGCATGTAAAAGTTTGGGTACCCCTGATCAAAATTGCTGTTATTGTGAACAGCTAAGCAAGTTTAGGATGAAATGATCTCTAAAAGGCCTAAAGTTACAGATGACAAATTTCCATTGCAGTTTAGGAAAAAAAAAACAAAAAACATACATAATGTAATGATTACAATTAAACTTTCATATATTATAGATTCATTATACACCAACTGAAATTTGTCAGGTCTTTTATTGTTTTAATACTGATGATTTTGGCCTACAACTCCTGATAACCCAAAAAACCTGTCTCAATAAATTAGCATATCAAGAAAAGGTTCTCTAAACGACCTATTACCCGAATCTTCTGAATCAACTAATTAACTCTAAACACATGCAAAAGATACCTGAGGCTTTTAAAAACTCCCTGCCTGGTTCATTACTCAAAACCCCCATCATGGGTAAGACTAGCGACCTGACAGATGTCAAGAAGGCCATCATTGACACCCTCAAGCAAGAGGGTAAGACCCAGAAAGAAATTTCTCAACAAATAGGCTGTTCCCAGAGTGCTGTATCAAGGCACCTCAATGGTAAGTCTGTTGGAAGGAAACAATGTGGCAGAAAACGCTGTACAACGAGAAGAGGTGACCGGACCCTGAGGAAGATTGTGGAGAAGGACCGATTCCAGACCTTGGGGAACCTGAGGAAGCAGTGGACTGAGTCTGGTGTGGAAACATCCAGAGCCACCGTGCACAGGCGTGTGCAGGAAATGGGCTACAGGTGCCGCATTCCCCAGGTAAAGCCACTTTTGAACCATAAACAGCGGCAGAGGCGCCTGACCTGGGCTACAGAGAAGCAGCACTGGACTGTTGCTAAGTGGTCCCAAGTACTTTTTTCTGATGAAAGCAAATTTTGCATGTCATTCGGAAATCAAGGTGCCAGAGTCTGGAGGAAGACTGGGGAGAAGGAAATGCCAAAATGCCTGAAGTCCAGTGTCAAGTACCCACAGTCAGTGATGGTGTGGGGTGCCATGTCAGCTGCTGGTGTTGGTCCACTGTGTTTCATCAAGGGCAGGGTCAATGCAGCTAGCTATCAGGAGATTTTGGAGCACTTCATGCTTCCATCGGCTGAAATGCTTTATGGAGATGAAGATTTCATTTTTCAGCACGACCTGGCACCTGCTCACAGTGCCAAAACAACTGGTAAATGGTTTACTGACCATGGTATTACTGTGCTCAATTGGCCTGCCAACTCTCCTGACCTGAACCCCATAGAGAATCTGTGGGATATTGTGAAGAGAATGTTGAGAGACGCAAGACCCAACACTCTGGATGAGCTTAAGGCCGCTATTGAAGCATCCTGGGCCTCCATAACATCTCAGCAGTGTCACAGGCTGATTGCCTCCATGCCACGCCGCATTGAAGCAGTCATTTCTGCCAAAGGATTCCCGACCAAGTATTGAGTGCATAACTGAACATTATTATTATTTGATGGTTTTTTTGTTTGTTATTAAAAAACACTTTTATTTGATTGGACGGTTGAAATATGCTAATTTATTGAGACAGGTTTTTTGGGTTATCAGGAGTTGTAGGCCAAAATCATCAGTATTAAAACAATAAAAGCCCTGACAAATTTCAGTTGGTGGATAATGAATCTATAATATATGAAAGTTTAATTGTAATCATTACATTATGGTAAATAATGAAATTTAACACTATATGCTAATTTTTTGAGAAGGACCTGTATATACACACATTTACATTTTAAAAATGACAAAAAGAAAATGAGTCAATGCAAAAGTTTGGACACTTATGGCTTATTCACTTTCATCGTTAGGAAAGACCATGAGATACAAATTTACCAGTTTTATAAAAACCCAGCCTCCTCTAACCATGTGCCAAACACAGCAGTCATGGGTTATTCTAAGCAGCTGTCTAGCACTCTGAAAATGAAAATAGTGGAGGTCCACAAAGCAGGAGAAGGCTATAAGAAGATAAAGGGTTTTCAAGTTGGCCTTTCTTCAGTTCAAAATGTAATTAAGAAATGGCAGTTAACAGGAACAGTGGAGGTCAAGATAAAATCTGGAAGACCAAGCAAAATTTTAGTTAGAGCTGCTCGTAGGATTGCTAGAGGCGCAAATCAGAACCCCAGCTTGACTGCAAAATACTCTGGAGTTGAGGGACTTTGTTATACTGTTCAGAGACACCTGCACAAATATGGCCTTCATGGAAGAGTCATCAGAAGAAAACCTCTCCAGCATCCTCACCATAATATTCAGTGTCAGAAGTATGCAATTAAATCAGTTCTTTCTTCCAAAAAACGGAAAAAGAAAAAATGCTATAGAGGAACAAGAGGTGGGAGAAAAAAAGAGAGGGAAAAGAATACCCTAGTAAGTAATGATGAAGACTGTACTCCTAACAATATTTTTAATTTATCAGAATATATTCTAACTACGAACGAGACATCTCTTCTCTCTAAAGGATTATCCTTTTGTCCCAATAATAAATCTAAGGACTTTGACCTCTTTTTGGACTTACAGATTTTTATTAGAAAGCTAACCCTGAAAAGACACTTTGCTAAAGACACCACAGTTAATTCCTCAGGTGTTGAAGAAGGCGCCCATGGGGCTTTAGATGTTTTTCACCTAGATGTACCATCTAAATCTAATTTTTATCCTTTAGAAGATAAAAGCCACAAAATTAATGCCTTTAATGATATCGTACTAAAAGAATTTGAGAAAATTACACGTGGTGCTGTCAGCAATAAAAAGATGAAATCTAATCTTAATTTGCAAGAGAAACAAGCGTTGAAAGCACTTTCACTTAATAATTTAATTGTGATTAGACCAGCCGACAAAGGTGGAGGGATAGTAATTCAGAACCGATGTGACTACATCAATGATACTCCAACTCTATTAAAGCCTATAACGCTCTTATTGCTGAGGGGATTTTACAGAATATCTTTAACAGTAAGGAGAAGAATTTTTTAACGATTAAGAACCCCAGTATCCCTTTTTTTTACCATCTGCCAAAAGTGCACAAAACTCTTCATAATCCCCCTGGCAGACCGATAATTGCAGGTATCAATTCTCTAACCTCAAATTTAGCCCACTATATTGATAGGATAATGTTACCGCATGTGTTTAATCTAAAAAGTCACCTCAGAGACTCAACCCATCTATTGTATTTATTGCAAGAGGTCACTTGGAAACCACATTATGTATTTATTACTATGGACGTAACTGCACTTTACTCTAATATTGCACATGATGTTGGCACAAATAGTTTTAATCAATTTTTAAAATCTGATCTTAGGCTTTCTTCAGCACAAAAGGATTTTATTATAAAAGGAATTGATTTTATACTGAAAAACAATTATTTTACTTTTGACAAATTATTTTATCAGCAAATCAAGGGGACCGCAATGGGCTCGAAGGTAGCGCCTACGTTTGCTAACCTTTTTATGGGGATTTTTGAAGAAATTTTTATTTTTAATGAGAATTGGTGTAAAAATATTATTTTATATAAGAGATTCATTGATGATTTATTTTTTATTTGGGATAACTCTACTAATAATATTGAACATTTTATCCAGACAATAAATTTTAATAGTTGGAATCTTTCTTTTACAGTGGTCCATAATAATTTTTCAATTAATTTTTTAGATGTCACCCTTTTTGTTAAAGAAGAAAAGATTTGTAGCAAAACATTTTTAAAAAAAGTAGATACCAATGGTTACATCCATTACAGCAGTGGACACTACAACAAATGGTTAAATAATATCCCCAGCAACCAATTTAACCGTATCAGAAAGAACTGTTCATTAGACACAGACTTCAAAGAACAGTCTAATGTTTTAAAGAAAAGATTTTGTGCCCAGAACTATCCTTCACATTTAATTAAAAACGCCTTCAAAAACTCTATTAAATTAAATCAGGGAACATTATTAGAGCAGAAAGAAAAAAGAGTAACTAATAATAATTATGTACTGAACTTCATAACACAATTCTCCACCGAACACAAGGAAATCCGTAAAATTTTCCACAAGAATTGGCACATACTGCTAAATGATCCTATTTTAAATAGAATTCTTCCGAGAAATCCGGGGATCACATTTCGAAGAGCCCCCACAATTAAGGACTTAATAGCCCCTAGCCGCCTGAGATCCCATACAGGGGCCAATGGGTTTCTCACCAGTAATTCCACCAAAGGAATTTTTAAATGTGGCACAAAAAATTGCTTATGCTGTTCCAGCATAAATCATAAATCTGATTGTATAATTTCCAGCTCCACTAAAGAAAAATTTATAATTCCTTTTTTTCAGAATTGCAATTCTGACTTTGTAATATATGTTATTGAATGTCCCTGTGGTAAACAGTATGTGGGGAGAACGACACAGCCCCTACACCTCAGACTGAATTCCCATCGTCACAATATAAAAAAAGGCTTACTCACTCATGGTCTGTCCAGACATTATGCCCTGATGCATAATAAGGACTTTAAACTATTAAAAATCAGCCCTATTGATCATATACCTAAGCATGTACCTAACAGATCCATGAAATTAAATAGGAAAGAAGTATATTTGGATCTACAAATTAGGTAGCCTAAAACCACAAGGCTTAAATGAAATAACTGAGGTTTTCATCTGAATAGTGCACTTTTTTCCCCCCTATTTTTAGATGTTTATATATTTTTATTTATTTTTGTATATGTATATATATATATATATATATATATATATATATATATATATATATATATATATGTTTGTATGTGTATATATATGTATATATTTAGTGTAACTACCAAGGTTGTATTTGAATGCGCAGCCCTCCTCCCCTTTTTTTAAGAATTTGATATTTCTATATTTATATTTTTATTTGTATAGTTATGATTGATTTTTAATCCTTTGTGCTTTGAGCCATTTAAGATTTAAATATATATTTACATTTAGGATCATCTTGGAATAATTTCTGCCTTTAATCCATGTAATTCCTTTTTTTATATTTTTATATTTTTTACAAGAAAATTCTTCTTCTTCTGCCCTCATGTTTGCATAGTCTGAGTCTGCCCTGGAGAGGAGCGCTTTCACTCTTTTAATCCATACAAATTGTCTCCACCACAACTGTGTCCTAAAAAATGGTTTATTTTCTCTTGGGATCAAATCCTGGGAGATAGTGCTGATTGTGGCAGCTTCACAGGGTGTAATGACCCCTCCCGACAGGAGTAACTCAATCCTTTACTCTGCTGTTCTTTGTGATCACTGAGTGCTGTGCATTCATTCATTCCCCTCCCTGGGCAATGCTAAATTGTCTTTTGTTACATATGATATCTATCATTGGTCCTTGGACAGGTGAAGTGTTACTTTCACTTTGTTTCTGCGCTCACCTTAAACGCTGGTTTGCTGCTTAAACTGTTACTCTTATATACGTGACGCAATTTTAAACTCACTAATTATAATTTTCGTAATTTTAGATCACCACAAATTACCACAAATTACCGTATTTTACGCTTTGTAAGACGCACTTTATTTCCCCCAAATTTGGGGGGGAAATGTGGGTGCGTCTAACAAAGCGGATATACCGCTTACCATTACAGGCTGGGATGAGGGGGTGTCCGCCGCTGCTACCGCCCGCCGCCGCTGTCGCCCGCCGCCGCTGTCACCCGCCGCCACTGCCGGGGTTGTCCGCTGCTGCCCCGGGTGATGCTGGAGGCTCCGATGCTGCGGGGGGCTCTGGCGACATTTTGTGAAAGACCAGAGCCCCCCGGCAGTTCGTCCATGCGTTCTAGTATGACTAACTCCTGGAAAATGGCCGCCGGAATCTCGGGAGATGAGATTTCAGCACTGAGATCTCATCTCTCGAGATTCCGGCGGCCATTTTCCCGGAGTCAGTCATACAGGAACGCATGGACGAACTGCCGGGGGGCTCTGGTCTTTCACAAAATGTTGCCAGAGCCCCCCGCAGCACCGGAGACAGCCCTGGAGACAGCCCTGCAGCACCAAAGCCCCCTGTAGTACCAGAGCCCCCTGCAGCACCAGAGCCCCCTGCAGCACCAGAGCCCCCTGCAGCACCCCTCATCCCAGCCTGCAGCACAGCAGCCCCCATGCAGCACCGAAGCCCCCCTGCAGACCCCATCATCCCAGCCTGCAGCAATGCTCCACTCCTGCCTCCAGCAACGACCCTGGGACCCTGATCCACCGCAGCCACAACCCCTGGTAAGCAATAAGACGCATGGATTATAAGAAGCCCCCTCAATTTATTAAAAAAAGTTTTTTCCTATTTTTCTCCTCAAAATTTGGGGTGCGTCTTATAATCTGGAGCGTCTTACAAAGCGAAAAATACGGTAATCTTCATATATATATTTATATTTTTTAATGTAAAATAATAAAACATGATTTTATGCCACATTCAATGTAAAGATTCCAATGGATTTTTTATAAGAAAAAGCAGCTTGTCGATTCCACACGGTAGTTCATCTGTAAGGCATTCGCTTCCGAACTGGAGAAATTCCTTTTCTTACAGATTCTTGTCCATTTAAGTAGAGATCTCTTTTTTTTTTTTTTGTTCCTCCTCCTAAATGCTGCAAATTTTGAACTATTGTCTAGAAATATAAAAGATGTCAGTGTATTTTTTTCATTATATATACCTCTCTAACCGTTTGAATTGTTAATTGTGCGTTATCATTGAACTTTGACACTGAGTCATCTGACCTGTTTGCGCCCTTTTTTTTGTAACCTAGCAAAACTATTTATACCTGTGATGCCTGTATATTCTGTGTGGTATTTCCTGATGAAGGGGGCATGAGACCCCTGAAACGCGTTGAATAAAACCACTGTGAATCAACTATACTCTCCTGAAATTCATCTTAGCGGCAGGGCAGAATTTTAACTACAAATCTCCCTTTGAAGACATAAAGTTAAAGATGACACATTTCCATTGCAGTTTAGGCAAAAAAAAATAAATATATATATATATATATATATATATATATATATATATACATACACATACATATGTTTTCGTATTTTACATTTTAAAAATGACAAAAAGAAAATGAGTCAATGCAAAAGTTTGGACACTTATGGCTTATTCACTTTCATCGTTAGGAAAGACCATGAGATACAAATTTACCAGTTTTATAAAAACCCAGCCTCCTCTAACCATGTGCCAAACACAGCAGTCATGGGTTATTCTAAGCAGCTGTCTAGCACTCTGAAAATGAAAATAGTGGAGGCCCACAAAGCAGGAGAAGGCTATAAGAAGATAAAGTGTTTTCAAGTTGGCCTTTCTTCAGTTCAAAATGTAATTAAGAAATGGCAGTTATCAGGAACAGTGGAGGTCAAGATAAAATCTGGAAGACCAAGCAAAATTTCAGTTAGAGCTGCTCGTAGGATTGCTAGAGGCGCAAATCAGAACCCCAGCTTGACTGCAAAATACTCTGGAGTTGAGGGACTTTGTTATACTGTTCAGAGACACCTGCACAAATATAGCCTTCATGGAAGAGTCATCAGAAGAAAACCTCTCCAGCATCCTCACCATAATATTCAGTGTCAGAAGTATGCAAAACAACATCTAAACAATCTTGATACATGTTGGAAACAAGTTCTGTGAACCAATGAGGTTAAAATAGAACTCTTAGGCCACAATCATTCAGGAAAAGAACATCTTGCCAACCATTAAGCATGGGGGTGGATCAATCATGCTTTGGGGTTGTGTTGCAGCCAATGGCACCAGGAACATTTCACGGGTAGGGCGAAGAATAGATTCAATAACATTTCAAGAAATTATTGATGCAAACAAAACACCATCTGTAAAAAAATCTGAAGTTGAAAAGAGAATGGCTACTACAAATGGATAATGATTCTAAACAGATGTCAAAATCCACAATGGACTACCTCAAAAGGTGCAAGCTGAAGGTATTACAATGGCTCTCACAGTCCACTGATCTGAACATCATTGAAAATCTGTGGCTAGACCTCAAAATAGCAGTGTATGCAAGACGACCCAGGAATCTCACAGAACTTGAAGAATTTTCAAAGGAACAATGGATGAAAATCCCTCAAACAAGAATTGAAAGACTCTTGTCAGGCTATAAAAAGCGTTTACAAGCTGTGATACTTTCAAAAGGGGGTGCTACTAGGTACTAACTATTCAGGGTGCCCAAACCTTTACAGCAGTTCTTTTTCTTTTTTGTAATTTTTAAAATTTTAAAGATGAATATATTCATATATATATATATATATATATATATATATATATATATATATATATATATATATATATTTTTTTTTTTTTTTGCCTAAAATACAAAGGAAATGTGTCATCTTTAACTTTAGGTCTTTTAGAGATCATTTCATCTTCAACTTAACTGTTCACAATATCAGTAATTTTGCCCAGGGGTGCCCAAACCTTTATATATATAGGGGAGGTCTATCTATGCTGATAAGCATATGGTAAACTGTTGTAATAAAGCATATTTTATAGAATTAGCAAAAACTGAACATTTCCAAGATTTACAGCTGTCTGTCCTGACTGGCATTCACATTTTCAGACAGGCTAGCTGCCGGCCACGAGCTGGAGATTAAGTGGCCTCATGGCAGATATAAAGCAGTTCGTCTCTCAATATGTCCCGGCCGCCAGACATAACACATTGCGATGGTGCTTCAGATGCAATAAATCCAGGCTGGGATGGGGGGGCACTAACTATACTGAGGCCTCGGGCTGCGGATAACGGATGGCTCATCCCGCGCACCGTTCTCACCTGTCTGCACTGAAACAAATATTTTTACTCACTTATTGCCATTTTTACTGCTGCGCAGAGACATATCATCTCCCTTTTCTGAACTCCGGGCTGGTAGCTCTCACTGTAAAAACTGCAGCTGTGTGAACAGGACTATGCCAAGTGGCTTTGGCTGGGGGCGCGTGTGGCTGAGCTCCGGGGGACCAGTCGTTAATTCTGCATATATCTCTGCTATCCTGTCCTGCAATTTTTGAAAAAGACATCCCTTTACTTTCTATTGCCTGATTTTAGGAAAGTTCCTACTGAGGTCATCACCCAACTTTCTTAAAGAGGTATTCGGGTATAAGCAAGTAGCATGGCGCTAACGGTTAGATCGGTATGAATCCTATTGATCGCTAGAACTAAGGACTTTTGTCCCACATTCTCCCCTAGTCATAAGACTGCATCCAGAAAGAGAAGGTCAGACATGTGCCCGGTCCGATCAAAGTCTCCGTCAGGGCCTGAGACTTCTAAGTAAAACGTGTGCGCAAGAGTGACTTGTCACACCATGTCGGGCCTTTTAGCTGGAGAGAACCAGGTGAAATCTTTGTCCAGCTGGGGCCCTCTTGGAGTGCCAGGATTAGAGACCCACGGGCCTAGTTCTCCCCCCTAGACACAAGACCGAGGGGTATGGGAATGAACATATAAACTAACTGAAGCGATATTAGTCGCCACACAACTAAGATTTTAATTGTTTATTTTTTTATTTAAATGCATGTATTTTGAGAGAAAAATATTTTTTGCAATTGGGTCTCAATAAAAATGTTGCACCATTTGGCATTTACAGGTTGTTTTCTTGCACTTTCAAGGTTTGATGTGGTCTGTGGTCACCTGAGAAGAGCTGAGAAAAAGACAGAAATAAATTATAAACTTTCCTTTGAGATGTTAGAATGAGCTCACAGATGAATCATCCCAGCAGCCTGGGTCTCTAATAGGGCTAAAGTTAATGATGACACAATTCCTTTGTATTTTAGGCAAAAATATATGTATTTATTTTCATGTTTTACATTTTAAAAATTACAAAAAGGAAAATGGGCCAATGCAAAAGTTTGGGCACCATGCATGGTTAGTACCTAGTAGCACCCCCTTTTGAAAGTATCACAGCTTGTAATCCCTTTTTGTAGCCAGACAAGAGTCTTTCAATTCGGATTTTCATCCATTCATCCTTGGAAAATTCTTCCAGTTCTGAGAGATTCCTGAGTCGTCTTGCATGCACTGTTATTTTGAGGTCTAGCCACAGATTTTCAATGATGTTCAGATCGGGGGACTGTGAGGACCATTATAATATCTTCAGCTTGTGCCTTTTCAGATAGTCCATTGTGGATTTTAACCTCTGTTTAGGATCATTATCCATTTGTAGAAGCTATACTTTTTTCAACTTCAGCTTTTTTACAGACGGTGTTATGTTTGCATCAAGAATTTGTTGACATTTCATTGAATCCATTCTTCCCTCTACCCATGAAATGCTCCCCTGTGCCATTAGCTGCAACACAACTATGAAGCATGATTGATCCCCTCGCATGCTTAATGGTTGGCGAAATGTTCTTTTCCTGAACCTGAAATTGTGTGCCCTTTTTTCTCCACACATACCTTTAATCATTGTGGCCAGCGAGTTCTATTTTATTCTCACCTGTCCACAGGACTTGTTTTCAAAGTGCATCAGGCTTGTTTACATGTTCTTTTGCATACTTCTGATTCTGAATTATATGGTGAGAATGCAGGAGAGATTTTCTTCTGTTGACTCTTCCATATTTGTGCATATGTCCCTGAACACTAGAACAATGTACAACTTCAGAGTCTGCTAAATCTTTCCGAAGGTCTTTTTCAGTCAAGTGGGGGTTCTGAGTTCCCGCTCTAGCAATCCTACGAGCAGCTCTCACTGAAATTTTGCTTGGTTTTCCAGACCTTATCTTGACCTCCACTGTTCCTATTAACTGCCATTTCTTAATTACATTTCAAACAGAGGAAAGGGCAAATTGAAAACGGTTTGCTATGTTCTTATAGCCTTCTCCTGCTTTGTGGGCTTCCACCATTCTCAGAGGGCTAGGCAGCTGCTTAGAAGAACCCATGGCTGCAATTTTTGGGCACAAGGTTAGAGGAGGCTAGGTTTTTATAAAGCTGGGAAATTTGCATCACCTGGTCTTTACAAACAATGATAGTGAACAAGGCATAACCCTAACAGGCTAATTAAGGTCTGAAACCTTGGTCAAAGTTTTCTGAGCACACAAATCTCCAAGGTTACCCAAACTTTTGCATTGGCCCATTTTCCTTTTTGTAATTTTTAAAATGTAAAACATGACATGGTGCCGACATGGGAGGTGAATATAGGCTTTATTATTTTTTGGAGCCGAACATTTAGTTTAAGAAGAGGATGTCCCAATAATGGACAACTCCTCTAACTGTTCACAATCAGTAATTTTGACCAGGGGTGCCCAAACTTCCTTTCACTGGGACGGTCCTCATATGAGCCAGTTTCTTTGTAGCGCTTGATGGTTTTTGCCACTGCACTTAGGGACACTTTCAAAGTTTTCCCAATTTTTCGGACTGAATGACCTTAATTTCTTAAAGTAATGATGGCCACTCGTTTTTCTTTACTTAGCTGCTTTTTTCTTGCAATAATACAAATTCCAACAGTCTATTCAGTAGGACTATCAGCTGTGAATCCACCAGACTTCTGCTCAACACAACTGATGGTCCCAGCCCCATTTATAAGGCAAGAAATCCCACTTATTAAACCTGACAGGGCATACCTGTGAAGTGTAAACCATTTCTGGTGACTACCTCTTGAAGCTCATCAAGAGAATGCCAAGAGTGTGCAAAGCAGTCATCAAAGCAAAAGATGGCTACTTTGAAGAACGTAGAATATAAGACATAATTTCAGTTGTTTCACACTTTATTGTTAAGTATATAATTCCATAAAAATGTGTGTGTGTATATATATTTATCTATATCTATATCTATCTATCTATCTATCTATCTATCTATCTATCTATCTATCTATCTATCTATAAAAGTTTGGGCACCCCTGGTCAAAATTACTGATTCTGTACAGTTAGAGGAGTATATATCGGGGAAGTTACGTAAAATAGCAATTGATGGACATGTAATAGATGGACAGGGGAGGTCTATCAATGCTGATAAGCATATGGTGAACTATTGTATTGTATTGTATCTTTTATGGAATTAGAAATAAGTGCCACTGTATCAAAGCCACTCTTGGCACGCCTCTGACTAAAAGCCGGCGGCTCCAGGGTGAGATAACGTTAATTTTCTCCCTCTAGTCGTGCTTTCAGTAAAGGAGCTAGAAAACATTAGAATGATAGTAACCTGCAGATTAACACAATATCTGCAGGTTAATAGTGCTTGGGGCCATCACAGGTTCCCTTTAACCCCTTTACCCCCAAGGGTGGTTTGCATGTTAATGACCGGGCCAATTTTTACAATTCTGACCACTGTCCCTTTATGAGGTTATAACTCTGGAACGCTTCCATGAATCCCGGTGATTCTGACATTGTTTTCTCGTGACATATTGTACTTCATGGTAGTGGTAAAATTTCTTAGATATGACTTGCATTTATTTGTGAAAAAAAACAGAAATTTGGCGAAAATTTCGTAATTTTCCAACTTTGAATTTTCATGCCCTTAAATCACAGAAATATGTCACACAAATTACTTAATAAGTAACATTTCCCACAAGTTTACTTTACATCAGCACAACTTTGGAACCAAATTTTTTTTTGTTAGGAAGTTATAAGGGATAAAAGTTGACAAGCGATTTCTCATTTTTACAACACCATTTTTTTTAGGGACCACATCACATTTGAAGCAACTTTGAGGGGTCTATATGATAGAAAATACCCCAAATTGACACCATTCTAAAAACTGCACCTCTCAAGGTGCTCAAAACCACATTAAAGAAGTTTATTAACCCTTCAGGTGCTTCACAGGAATTTTTGGAATGATTAAAAAAAAAAATGAACATTTAACTTTTTTTTCACAAAAAATTTACTTCAGATCCAATTTATTTTACCAAGGGTAACAGGAGAAATTGTACCCCAAAAGTTGTACAATTTGTCCTGAGACTTTTCAATGCAAAATTGACTGAAATTGCAGAGACCCTGATGTGCCTAAACAGTGAAAACCCCCAAAAGTGACACCATTTTGGAAAGCAGACCTAAGGAACTAATCTAGATGTGTGGTGGGCACTTTGAACCCCCAAGTGCGTCACAGAAGTTTACAATGTAGAGCCGTAAAAATAAAAAATCATTTTTTTTCACAAAAATGATTTTTTTGCCCCCAATTTTTTTTCCTAAGGGTAACAGGAGAAATTTGACCCCAAAAGTTGTTGTGCAATTTGTCCTGAGTACGCTGATACCCCATATGTGGGGGCAAACCACTGTTTTGGCGCATGGCAGAGCTCAGAAGGGAAGGAGCGCTGTTTGACTTTTCAATGCAAAATTGTCTGGAATTGAGATCAGACGCCATGTCACGTTTGGAAAGCCCATGATGTGCCTAAACAGTGGAAACCCCCCAATTCTAATTCCAACCCTAACCCCAACACACCCCTAACCCAAATCCCAACCCTAACCATAACCCTAACCACAAATCTAACCCAAACACACCCCTAACCCAAATCCCAACCCTAACCATAACCCTAACCCTAATCCCAACCCTAACCCCAACCCTAACTTTAGCCCCAACCCTAACTTTAGCCCCAACCCTAATCCTAATGAGAAAATGGAAATACTTTTTTTTTATTTTATTATTTTTCCCTAACTAAGGGGGTGATAAAGGGGGGTTTGATTTACTATTTATAGCGGGTTTTTATGTTTGGCAGCTGTCACACACTAAAAGACGCTTTTGTTGCAAAAAATAGTTTTTGCATCACCATATTTTGAGAGCTGTAATTTTTCAATATTTTGGCAGCGCGTCTCGATGGCAGCGATTGGGACCCTGCATCATGCTGCGGGGTCTCTGATCCAAAGGCAGAGGGGCTGCCAGCCCCTATGCCAGCTCCGGAACGCTGCAATCATGTTTGATAGCAGTGTTCTGGGGGTTAAAGGATGGACCGCTCCTGCCACTTAGCTGATTGTCACAGCTGACACCCAGTAATGACACCCGGCCATGATCAGCTGCGCTCCCCCCGTGAGCGCGGTTGATTGCACATAACGTACTATCCCGTCCATGGTCAGACGGCCCCAGGGCACATGGACGGGATAGAACGTCAGATAGCAGAAATGGGTTAATGAAACACAGTTGCAAAATGATTTTTAACCCAAAATACATGCATTTACATGAAAAAGAAAAACAGTCCGTAAACAGCTGCTAGTGGTTCTGCAATTTCCTCCGCTAACTCTTTTAGTACCCTAGGATATAATTCATCTGGACCAGGAGATTTATATTAATTTAAATTAGCTAAGTGTTCCCTCACCATCTCTCTGTTTATTGATAGTGTGGATTCTTTTATTCCTTCAATATCACTGATCTTACAATTGCTTTCTTAGGGGATACAAATGGAAAATAGGAATTTAAAAGTTCAGCCTTCTCAACATCATTTTTGACCACTTCACCTTTTTCATCCTGTAAAAATTCTATAGCATCTTTGACTTATCTTTTGCTTTTGACATACCCCCAAAATACTTCTACTTTTATTGGTCTCCCTTACAAGCCTCACTTCATTACTGGCTTTAGCTGTTCTAACTTTTGCCCTGCATTCAGCGTTTTATTATTATATATGAGGACTCGGAGTAACTCGATGCAATGAACCACATGCAGGGCATGCGGGATGTGGCAAGCAGAATGTTTTGTCCTGTGATGCCATCTATTGGCCATTTAGTTTTCATTCTAGATATCCTACACAACTAAATTGGGGCTCTTTCAAGCCTGGACCATGCAGGACCCTAGAGATGTGAGCCAACCATGTCACAACCAGGGATACAAAGTAAATCCTTTTACGAGCCTAACCCACAAAGGACGAAACTTTTAGTCCCTGGTCACAGCAAACATCAACATTAGAAGAAAAGTTCTGGGTCTTTTTTACGGTTTTCCGTCACGTATTATGCACCAATTCTAAAGCTCTGAACTGCGAGCTTCAAATAGTGGTGTCTACAGGCATATAGAATTTGTATCTTTCAATCTCTGGCTCTAATAAGAAAAGCCGATGATTAGGAGCTGTGAAGAGTGGATCTCTGACCCTATAAAGAAATTGAAAGAGCCTTAACACTGCAAATGGTTTTGCAAAAGATAGAATGGAGTGCAGAGTCTACAGCAGGGGTGGAGAATCTATTTTCTGCCAAGGGCCATATAGATATTTATACCATCCTTCGGGGGCCGTACAAACTCGGCCCGCAAAGTACATCATTGCATGCCCTTCAGTGTTCAGTAGTGAACACTGCGCATGTGTGCTAACAGAGCAAGAAGAAATTAATGAGCTGGTGGTAATCAAAAAACAACTCCCTGCCAAAGCACTGCGGTCCCTAAGAATCTGCCCGGGGCCGGATAAAAAAAGTAATCGAGGGCCATAAATGGCCTGGGGACCTGAGGTTCCCGACCCCTGGTCTAAAGGTTTCTCTGGTGACGACCCAACCCGCTTGGAGGTCTGGACTTGGCTGCAATCAGCTCTACGTAGGGGTCACAAGTTGGAAGCCTAAAATGTACAGGACTGGGGTGGCTATAAAGATAAGACAGGTAATAGTCAGAAATATGGGTCACAGTTATAAGAATTACACTGGAAAGTCTTTTGCACAGTGCTCAGAAGGAGTCCAGAGTCATAACCAAGGGGACTGAAGTTGAGCATCATCACATAGTCTCATCTATGAGGACCGGACTGGAGAGTGGTCAGACAAAGACATGGGTCAGAGTCAGGATTAGCTGGAGTGGAGCATGATCAGAGAGCTGTGGGTCAGATGTAGGAGGACTGAGCAGAAGCAAAGTTAGATGAAGCCATGTATCAATGTCAGAACCAAATATGGGTTAGAGCCAAGAGGACTAGATTGAAGTGTGGTCAGATGAAGCCACAAGTCGCAGCCTGGAGGGCTAGACCAGAGCATAATCAGATGTAGCCTGGTCAGCAGTAATAGATTGAAGAATGATCATAGGATGACATGGATCAGAGCCAAGAGAACTGCAGTGGAGAGTGATCAGAAAGAATAGATCACATCCAAGAGTTATGGCCTGGAGAGAAAGACATGATTCAGAGCAAGGAGAACCAGATTTGCTCAGTGTTAAGAAGGAGCTAAGAGCCAGAGCCAAGAGGACTAGACTTAAGTGTGGTCAGATGAAGCCATGGATCAAAGTAAGGAGGATTACACTGGAGCATGGTCAAAAAGAGTCGCCCTGCTGGAACTAACTGAAGCATGGTTAGAAGATGCTGTAGATGAGAGCTAGGAGCACCACACCTGTACTGTGTTCAGAAAGAGTCATGTGTCACATCCAATAGGACTTTACTGCAGAGTGGTCAGGCAGAGATGTGGGTCACAGCCAGAAGGAATATCTGAATATCAGAGCATGGTCAGACTGAGACATGGGCGAGAACCAGGAGGACTCGGGCATTAGACCATAAAACAGTATAAGGCTATGTTCACACGTTGCGCTTTTGTTGCGTTTATTTTCTGCAGGCAACACCTGATCTCTTGGCAGTAAAGAAGCTGCTTACAAAAAGCAGGTTTTTCTGCGTTTTCATTGCCTCTTGTGCATGCTGATAAAGTTTAGTACCTCTCAAAAAAACATGATGCACCTTGCTTAGATTTTTGCACCAAACACATAGCAAAACCTTATACCTGCGTTTTTTGCTGCATTTTTGCACTTACTCATTGCTTTCTATGGGTAAAAAAATGCTGAAAGTAACATGCTGCAGTTTTCAAAAACTCAGTCAGGAAAAAAAAACCAAGGTGTGCATGAGATTTCCGAAATCTTACAGCTTTGCTGGTGCTGTAAAGCACAGCTTAAAATTTGCATAAAAAACACAGCTAAAACGCAACGTGTGAACATAGCCTATGAAAGCAGATTGCAGGGAGAATAATGAAGAAAGTCCAGGAAGTCTGAATCAAGTCAAGTGCCAGAACAAAGAACGAGATGGCCAGAGGCAACAGGGACAGGACCCTGACAGAACGGGAACAAGAACTGTGCTGACACTCAAGCAATGTCAGGATGACAGTGAGACTGAACTGCATCTGGTTGCCATTGCGACCATACATCCTATGCACTTTACATGATATACAAGAATGACCCTTTTCACTTTCTATTTTTACGCTGTTTTGATTTCCGGCCTAATGAGAATCGGGAGGGGTTAACTGGAGCTGAACAGCAGCATGATGGAGAGCAGCAGTAAGACTCAGATTATGGGGCTTACAGATAACAAGCTTTCCTGGTTATATAACTCAGCGCAGGTCTTTTGTGGACAGTCTTCAAATGCTTCTTTTAGGCACAATAGCAACTTACAAAGTGCAAAGCAATGATTGAAACCTTCTAAATTCCCTGAATGTGCCCATTGGGGTGACCAATTTCATTAGAAATGGAAGACTAAGTCCAAGTTAACTGCAAGTTCGTAGATATCAGCAAGTCAAGAGCTCAGAAACCAGATCCCAAATGTGGAGCTATTAATCCAATGACCATGCTGGATTATAAAGCGTTGGACCATCAAAAGTTTATAAGGCTTAAAGGGATTTTACAAGGTTAGAAAAAAGCTGCACCACACCTCACCACAGGCTGCACCTGGTACTGCAGCTTAGCTCTACTGAGCAACCCGTGGCCAGCAGAGGAGCTGGTTTTAGAAGAAAGCTGACAATTGTTTGACTTTCTGGAATTCATGTGGGCTATTTCTCCCACTGTGGAACTGGCTCTCCCTCAAATTGAGTTGGTCGAGTGGCTTGCTGCACCCCTAAGAAAATTTAATTCTGCAATTTTACCACCAGGTACCCTATACATACCTGTACCTGAACATCAATGCCTCATGACCTGTTCATATGTTTCGCTTTCTGATTGCTCAAGAAAGCCAATCTATCAGATGACTCTCTGATAAGGATTCTTTTAACCTCTTTTGCTGTCCGGGGTTTCAATTCTATATAAACTTTATGGGCAAAAGCTTTAGGACTCCTCCACGATACACCTACAGGAACTTTTTTTTAAATCAGATTCTACATCCATAGATATACAGGTGCTTTTCACAAAATTAGAATATCATCAAAAAGTGGATTTATTTCAGGTCTTCAATACAGAAAGTGAAACATATATTATATAGTCATTACAAACAGAGTGATCTATTTCACGTGTTTATTTCTGTTAATGTTGATGATTATGTCTTACAGCCAATGAAAACCCAAAAGTCATAACCTCAGTAAATTAAAATAAATTAAATTAACTAGTAGATGATATTCTAATTTTGTGAGAAGCACCTGTATGTATGGAGTCGGTCCCATTGCAGTTATAACAGCTCCCTAGCTCTTCTGGAAAGACTTTTGATGATATTTTGGAGGCAGCTGTGGGAATATTGCCTCATCATCCAGAAGAGCATTTGTGAGGCCAGACATTGATGTTGGGGACAGGCCGGGGTCACAATCTCCATTCTAACTCCCCCCAAAGGTGCTGTATGGGTTGAGGTCCTGGTTTTGTGTGGCAGGTCATGTTCTTCCACAACAAACTCCCCCAACTATGTTTGCATGCACTGGGCACAGTCATGGGGAACAGAAAAGGGCCTTCCCCCAAACTCTTCCTACAAAGATGGAAGAATACAATTGTCCTGGTATATTGAAGCATTAAGATTCCCTTTTACTGGAACATGTTTGCATGGCTCCAGAGTCCAGTTGTGGCCGCTTTGCACCACTACATCTGAGATAGGCATTGTGCTTGGTGATGTAAGGCTAAATACAGCTGCTTGGCCATGAAGCTCCCGGTGGGATAAAGTTGCAATCTGCAGCGCTATAGCATGTAAACAAGAAATATATGAAATTTGAATTGCATTACCGCTCTAGAAAATATGAAAAAACAAAGATACTTGCCACATAATTTGGCCAATTTATGTATGCCCAGGAGCCAACGATAAGGCGATCTTCATTGCTAGGAAACTTTCCTAATGTGATTACTAACGCCGCAAATCACTCAGGCGCGGGGACTCGAATATATTATTCGAGGATGCCCAAGATACTTGGATAACACCCGAGCATGCTCGGATAACACGTTATCCGAGCATTGTCGCTCATCCCTAATAACTTACATATAAAGTTGCACTCTGTACCACTATAGCATGTAAACATGATCTATATGAAATTTTAATTGCTCTTGAAAATACTAGAAAAAAAAAGACATACTTGGCACATAATTTGGCCAATTAATGCATGGCCAGCAGTCAACTTCATTACTGGGAATCTATTCTAATGTGAATCCTCTCCTAGGCTGAAGCCTATACTTATGGATGGGTAGGATCCGGCTGTAATTAAAACCGCTAATATTTCTGTCCTCTGCTCCTAAGCACTCAGTGAACCCACTCTATAACGTTACGGGGTTTCCATTTCGTGGCTGAGTTTCTGCGGTTCCTTCCACTTCTTAGTAATATCACTCACTGGTGATGGGGAAGATTTAGGAGGTAAAAATGTCATGAATGGACTTGTTACTCTGGTGGCTCCTTTTATCGGACTACGCTGGTATCAGGGAGCTTTGCACCACCAGCCATTCTGTTCCACATTAGTATAGGCAGATAGCATGACGAGGGGCCGGAGGTTATACACCAAGGGCTGGATGTTATATGCCCGGGGGTGAGAGGCCGGATGTTATACACTGGAGGGTAATGGGCAGGAAGTTATACGCCGGGGGGGGGGGGGGTAATGAGCTGGATGTTATACGCCCGGGGGCGATAGGCCAGATGTTATACGCCGGGGTAATGAGCCAGATGTTATATGCCGGGGGCGAGAGGCCAGATGTTATACGCCCGGAGGTGAGAGGCAGGATGTTATACGCCCGGGGCGAGAGGTCGGATATTATACGCCGGGGGTAATGGGCTGGATGTTATATGCCGGGGGCCAGAGGCCAGATGTTATACGCCCGGGGGCGAGAGGCCGGATGTTATACCCTCGGTGGCGAGGTGCCAGATGACAAACCTGAATGCAACGATTTAAATGTGTCCCCCAATTTTATCCCCATATAGGGTATAATATCAATATATTTGTAATCCAGGATAGATTAACTGGCAGCTCAGACTAACGACACCATGATTAACAAAATGGCCGCAGCCTGGGAGGCAACAGGACCATGCTGCAACTACAATACAAAGGTCCAAAAAATGGCTTCACAGCAACATAGGGATAAAAGTCCAAAAGTTTACTAGAGAGAACCTAACAGAGGATATATGGTGCCTGATCCATGGGCCACATACTTCAGGCACTGGCTGTGTGATTTCAGCCAGGAATGTTTGACTCTGAAACGTTCCAGCATTTCAGAAAAAAACATACCTTAAAAGCTGCCAGGAACCGAGCCGGACAGGAAACTAGTAGGACAGGAAGGTTCCTGATAGCATCTTGTTACCCTGGACTGACTAGTCTCTTCCTGCATACAAGTATGTATAGGGAGAGACCTATCAATCAAGGGCAGTGGGCGGAGAGAAGCCGCTGGGAGCATTTGTCTGACTAGTCTCCCGTGTGGCTAGGTGTTGTAACAAAACACTCCGGGATCGCCTTTGCTGGGGTCAAAGGTCACGTGGTTTGTGCATTGAACTCTGAGGCGACAGCAGGTTTCCAAGTTGACTGACCTCAAGTCAGGTTTATTAAAGTGAAAGCAAATACAGAAAACAAAACATAAAAATAAATCCTAGCCTGTCCAGCGCTAACTAAACAAATACGTTCCTATCTAACAACTGGGGGGGCTTCTCCCTCCCAGCTAACATTACATAGATCATGAGCACAGCTCTCACTCACGTTTGTCTCACACAGACAGGCATTCTGTGTGCCCCAGGCTGACACCTGAAACCTCCAGCTGGTCAGCCTTTATTCCTGCACTTATTAACCCCTCGGTATCCTGAAGATACTGAGCGGCCTAATTCACATAGGACAAATACCTGGGCGAGATATACCTGCCCCCGACTACCAGACCGACATGACTCTTACATATCCTCCCCCCCTGCTCAGACCACTCAGGTCGAGCAAGAATACTCTCAAAACAGTGTACTCGGGACAGGGCATCAGCGTTCCCCATCTGCACCCCGGGGCGGTGCTCCACCGTGAAAGAGTAAGCCTGCAAAGCAAGGAACCACCGGGTTACCCGACTATTACGGTCCTTGTGGAGATGCATCCACTTGAGAGGGGCATGGTCCGTGACCAGCCTAAACTTCCTACCTGCCAGGTAATATTTGAGGGAGTCGAGAGCCCATTTGATGGCTAGGCACTCTTTTTCAATCACGGCATACCTCTGCTCATGTACATTCAGTTTCCGACTGAGGTAGAGGACCGGGTGTTCGACTCCGTCCCTTACCTGGGAAAGTACAGCTCCGACACCAGTATCAGAAGCATCAGTTTGCACCACAAACTCGCTGCTGAAATCAGGAGTCACTAGTACGGGCTGAGAGCACAAAGCCCGTTTCAGACTGTGGAAGGCCTCTTCAGCCGCTGAGGACCATTTTACCATGACGGAATCCCTCCCTTTGGTAAGATCCGTCAAGGGGGTAGCCATGGCCGCAAAGTTGGGTATGAACCGGCGATAATAGCCGGCAATGCCCAGGAAAGCTTGAACTTGTTTCTTGTTCACTGGTTGCGGCCAGCCCTGAATTGCCTGTATTTTGTCGATCTGGGGTTTAACCACTCCCCTGCCAATCACGTAGCCCAAGTATCGGGCTTCTTCAAGGCCGATGTGACATTTCTTGGGATTCGCCGTTAAGCCTGCGTCTCTCAGGTCATCAATCACCGCCTGTACCTTCTGGAGGTGAGCTTCCCTGTCCACGCTGTAAATTATGATGTCGTCTAGGTAGGCAGAAGCGTACTGCCTGTGGGGCCTCAAGACTCGATCCATCAATCTCTGGAACGTTGCTGGGGCTCCGTGAAGTCCAAACGGCATGTAGATATACTGGAACAGCCCTTCCGGTGTAGCAAATGCCGTCTTCTCTCTGGCCGCCTCGGCCAGAGGGATCTGCCAGTACCCCTTTGTTAGATCCAGGGTCGTAATGTATCGGGCTTTACCCAGCCGATCGATCAACTCATCGACCCGGGGCATAGGGTAGGCATCAAATTTAGAAACCGCATTCAGTTTCCTAAAGTCATTGCAAAACCGTATAGAGCCATCCGGCTTAGGTATCAACACGATTGGACTGGTCCAGGCGCTGTGCGACTCTTCAATGACTCCTAAGTCCAACATTGCCTTCACCTCCCGGGAGACGGCTTCACGGCGTGCTTCCGGAATCCGGTATGGCTTCACATGAACTGTGACACCAGGCTCTGTGACAATCTCATGTTTCACTAGCCTAGTCTGGCCAGGTTTTTCCGAGAAAAACTGTTGGTTCTGTAACAAAAACTGCTTAACCTCAGATTTTTGTCGTTCAGAGAGAGTCTCGGCAATCTGCACCTCCGGTACGGTAGGTGAGCAAACCGGACGGGGCAGATCCGCTGTTAGGGCAGCGCGGTCTTTCCAGGGTTTTATCAGATTCACATGATAAATCTGTTCTGGTTTTCTCTTACCAGGCTGGTGCACTTTATAGTTCACTTCTCCAACTCGTTCCATGACCTCAAAGGGGCCCTGCCATTTCGCCAGAAATTTACTATCCACCGTAGGGATTAGGATCAACACCCTATCCCCGGGTGCAAACGTACGGACCTTGGCGCCTCTATCATAACTTAGCCTCTGGGCTCCCTGGGCCTGTAACATATGTTCCCTAACAACGGGCATGACAGCACCAATACGGTCCTGCATTTGCGTTACATGGTCTATCACCGTTTTAAAGGGAGTGACTTGACCTTCCCAGGTTTCTTTTGCGACGTCCAATAGTCCACGGGGACGACGTGCGTATAATAGCTCGAAAGGCGAGAACCCTGTTGAAGACTGGGGAACTTCCCTAATGGCAAACAGCAAATAGGGTAACAAGTAATCCCAGTTCTTCCCATCTTTGTCTATCGCCTTCCGGAGCATCTGTTTTAAGGTTTTATTGAACCGCTCAACCAACCCATCTGTTTGAGGGTGATAGACGTACGCAACTGGTCTATTTGTAAGAGCCTGCAGAGCTCCTTCATCACCCTCGACATAAAGGGAGTCCCCTGGTCGGTGAGTATCTGTTTTGGAATTCCCACCCGACTAAACACTTGTACCAACTCTTTGGCGATCGTTTTGGTAGCAGTGTTACGCAAAGGGATGGCTTCTGGGTAACGAGTGGCATAGTCCATGATGACGAGGATATGTTGGTGCCCACGTGCGGACCGGGGAAGGGGCCCAACCAGATCCATCCCAATTCTCTCAAAAGGGACCCCAATGATAGGGAGGGGTACCAAAGGGCTACAGAACCGAGTTTTAGGCGCAGAGACTTGGCACTCTGGATAGGACTCACAATAGTTACGCACATCATTATGTATTCCGGGCCACACAAAACAATGCGATATCCTTTCTGTGGTTTTCTGTACCCCCAGATGTCCCCCCATTATATGTCCGTGGGCCAGGTCCAGTACCTTCCGCCGATAAGGTTTGGGTACTACTAACTGTTGCACAATATCTTCCCCTTTTTTCTCTACCTGGTAGAGTAAATCATTTTCAAGAACCATGTACGGGTACGCTAGCCTAGTGTCAGGTTCTACGGGTACCCCATCTATCATTTTTACATTTTTCCTAGCCGGAGTCAGGGTAGGATCTCTCATTTGCTCGCTGTGGAAGTCATCCAACTGGACTCCCAAATCTGGTAGGCAGGGTGCTGGATGACTGTCTGCCTCCGCCTCTCGCTGAGTTTCCTCAGTTTTCCCCGCCATAACTGAGAAGGGGAACTGAAGGTTAGATTCAATAACCTCCCCAGTAACGTCTGCCTGTGGGACCTCCTCTAGGAGTTCGGGACCTCCAGATGGCATGGGAACAGATTCACAGCTACGGTGAAGGAGCAACTGATTCTCCCACAACTGCCAGAAATGGGGAAAATCCCTGCCCAGGATTACATCCTGTAACAATGCGGGAACGAGTCCCACTTTGTGTTGCACAGACCCATAGGGAGTGGAAATCGATATGACCGCCGTTAGGTACGAGCAGGTGTCACCATGCACACACGTTACAGAAAATTTGTCAGACGAACCAGACGGAAGTGCCACCAGACTAGCTTTCACCAGAGTCACCACGCTTCCAGAGTCTAGTAACGCCACAACACTTTTCCCATCAACAGATAATTCACACAGGTGTTTTGCTATATCACTTTGACCCGCATTCACATTCACCAGCCGTGTAACCAAAGACATGCGTTTCTTAGAGTCTATAACATCGCACTGCATGGGTTCAGTGTTAACAGGACAGTTTGCAGAAACATGGCCCTTCTCACGGCAGCGGAAACACCTAACAGGCCCCCTACTGAGACCACCGTCCCATACTCTCGGTCTCGGAGTGCGAGCAGTCCCGGGTTCCTCCCCCACAGTTTTTGGCGATTTTCCTTCACCCGTAGTCGCTGGAACAGTCTTACCGGTTCCACGAGGAGAAGGCACAGACCGGGTGCTAGCGGTTTCGTCGGGAAGTCTTTCTGCCACGGAATAACGCTCGACCAACTCCACAAGTTGATCCGCTGTCGTGGGATTTCCTTGGCTTACCCACCTTTTCAGCGCTGGAGGTAGCACTCTCAGATACTTATCCAGGACAACCCGCTGGATTATCTCCGGGGTTGTCAGTACCTCGGGTTGCAGCCATTTCTTTGTCAAGTAGATCAGGTCGAACATCTGAGACCGCGGCGGTTTATCTGGCTGGTATGTCCACTGATGTACCCTCTGTGCACGGACAGCCGTCGTTACACCTAGCCGGGCCAGGATCTCAACTTTCAGCTTCTCAAAGTCCTGAGCGACTTCCGGGTCCAAGTCATGGTAAGCTTTTTGGGCCTCGCCGGAGAGAAACGGAGCAATCAAATCGGCCCATTGTGCCTTCGGCCACTTTTCCCTCAACGCCGTCCGCTCAAACGTTGTCAGGTATGCTTCGACGTCATCTTCTGCAGTCAACTTTTGCCAGTACCGACTCACATGGATCCTTCTGGACTCTGCTTCCGAGTCTACCTCAGGCATGCTCACCAGGCGCTGCGCCACCTGTTGGAGAAGGTGGCGGTCTGCAGCCGTCATGTCCACTAATTCCTTCAGCTGTGCGGCCATCAAGCGATTAGCTTCATGCTGTGTGGCAGTGGCCTGCACTAGGGCTTTCACCACGTCTTCCATACTGTCGCCTGTGCCACATGTTGCCCGCAATTCTCCACCACAATGTAACAAAACACTCCGGGATCGCCTTTGCTGGGGTCAAAGGTCACGTGGTTTGTGCATTGAACTCTGAGGCGACAGCAGGTTTCCAAGTTGACTGACCTCAAGTCAGGTTTATTAAAGTGAAAGCAAATACAGAAAACAAAACATAAAAATAAATCCTAGCCTGTCCGGCGCTAACTAAACAAATACGTTCCTATCTAACAACTGGGGGGGCTTCTCCCTCCCAGCTAACATTACATCGATCATGAGCACAGCTCTCACTCACGTTTGTCTCACACAGACAGGCATTCTGTGTGCCCCAGGCTGACACCTGAAACCTCCAGCTGGTCAGCCTTTATTTCTGCACTTATTAACCCCTCGGTATCCTGAAGATACTGAGCGGCCTAATTCACATAGGACAAATACCTGGGCGAGATATACCTGCCCCCGACTACCAGACCGACATGACTCTTACAGTGTCTTGAAAATGATGTGTTTCTCTGAAACGCCGGAGCATTTCAGAGTCAAACATACCTGTCTGAAATCATGCATCCAGTGTTCAATACATTCTTCCTGTGGATCGTGCAAAATGAATCAGCTGTCAGGTTCCCTTTAATGCATTGTAAGGAACAACAAGCAATAATGGAACAGGCCAACCCCTGATAAGCCTACGCACTTCAAACTCAATTGTTTTTCATCATAGTCTCATGACTAAGAACGGTTGAGTTTTAATGCACAGGTTTACCAAGGGTTAAACTGTTTCGATGTTGCTCCTTATAATGTATTAATATACTTAATGTTGCTGTGAAGTTGGATTTTTTGGACTTTCCATATATTTTATCCTTGCCAATATGCTGAAACCATTTTGCAGAGGCGTGTCATGTCTGCCCCTTGCATGCGATCGTGGGCGATACAACTCGGTCTGATGAAGAAGCCTCCTGGCACCACACATTCATAACATTTAGGCAGAGCTGCTTTCTAGGAGGTTCAGAAAAGCTCCTACAGCACCCTGGAAATTTGCTGACTCTTCCAGAAGGAGTCTCCCATTTCTGGGAGCCTCCTGGACGATCTTGGAGAGACGGCAAGAGTGATAGATTTTCAGAAAAGTAGACTAGTGTGAAAAAGCAGCCAAGCACTTCACGCTGATGGACGTCTTCAAGTAAACCCTAATGCTTTGGAGAAAATGCATAACAATTCAATTGGTTTGGGAAGAAGGGATGATCACGTAAAAACAAGTTCCTGTATAAGGAACATAGGATCACGCGAAGGTTGCCATCTTTTTTTGTGTCATTTCCCTTGCACACCCTCCCTACAGAGAACCAGTAAGACTTTACATCCAGCTCCTTGACTTCAAGCGACCGTTGTGCTCTATGTCTATGCAGAAGCTTTGAACCTCAGTGTCGGTAAAATGGAGCATGGACCCCTCTGAGGTTTGATTAAAAAAATAATTAGCAAAGAAATCTGACATTCATAGATGTTTGGTTGGATGATGCACCTGTCTAGTTGGCTCAGGCACCCGATACCTGCAGCAGGAGTGGACCAGCGGCACAGCAGTCTCCAGGCTTATTTTGTGGCCGACTGAGATATAGATGGGTTTAACACTTTTCTGGCTGCTCTTCAATGCCTGTGGAAAGAAGTGCGGTGCGGTTACTACAGCCCTATGGAGACAGATGTGCAAGTGTGGCTGGCGATTCGCAGCCCGATCACTGGCACTGCAGGAATATAGCGGCTCTGTAGGTTTTATACCAAAGCCTCTTCCTGATGTGGCTATTTTTCAATTTTGCACCTAGTCCGCTTCTTCCAAGAGCCATAACTTTTTCATTTCTTTATCAACATAGCCGTACGGAGACTTGTTTTTTTTTATACACGAATTGTAGTTTTGAATGACACTATTCATTTTACCATATAGTGTACAAAAAATAAAATGGAAAAAAATCCAAGTATGGTGAAATTGCAAAAAACCCAAAACAAAACAAAACGCTATTGGCAATTTTGTTAGGGGTTTTGTTTTTACATTTTTCATTGTGTGCTAAAAATGACAGCATTATGTTTCTCCAGATCAGTACAATTATGGTGATACCAAACATGTATATATTTTTTTTCAATTAAGTGGTGAAATAAATCAGGATATTCATCAAATAAAACGAAAAATTCACTCTAGTCGTGAAAGTTTTAATTTTTACATCAATGTGTGAGGGCTCGTTTTTTTGCGTGTCAGGCTGGAATTTTTATCGATACTATTTTGGGGCAGATACAATGTTTTGATTGCATTTTTTAGTCGCCGTAACACTGCAGAAAACTGCATTTCTGGAGTTTTGAGTCTTGTTATGGCATTTACTGATTGGGTTAGTTAATGTTTTATATATTTTTTAAGGGAGCAAAGGGAGGTAATACAAAATTAGTTTAAAAAAAAAACAAACATTTTTTTTCACTGTGTTTTTCAGGCCCCTTACGGAACTGAAATCTGCGATTGCCCCGTTTCTATACTACAGACTGCAGTATCAGAGTATTGCGCACTGAATTGTGAAAATCACTCTCTCTTATGAACGACAGACACAGGAGCATCGTAATGGCGGGGGTCTTCAGCAGACCATCGGCTGCCATAGCAACCAGCAATCTCATCACAGGATGGTGATGGGTGCGTGCGTTAAAGGGACTCGGTCGGTACAGAATGACTTTTCAAACAAAGTACAGGTGCCCGATGCATCATGGCGAGGCCAATCATGAGAATGCACCTTACCACTTGTCCTTTGGACACTAAGCTAATAAACCTACATGTCTAGTGCCTTCGGTGACCGTATAGCCAACCAGGCGGAGCCAACACTTTTTTCACCTAGTGCCCTAGTGACAGGGTGTACATCTGTAGTCCTGTGTACTACAATGCTATTAACGAGAAAGCACGTTGTGGGGCACCTAGGAACTAGATTGATGAACAGAACACACATTGATGGCCAATCCTACCGATAGGACATCAATGTGTCATCCGTGAAAACCCCTTCAATACAACAAGTGGAAGCAGTTTTTTCCTTGCACGAGTCTTGGCACATGAGCTGCATACTTACTGCTCCCAGAACATTCCCAGCGCTGCCTTTCAGATAAAAGAAGTCTCCATTTTGCAGCTCTTTCGCCTAGAAAAAAAAATATTAGTATATGTAAAGTGTACAGGGAACATAGCCCAAAGAAAGACAAGATGCATCCTATAAAATGAAGCTACATATTCATCTGTAGTCCAGAGCTGCATTTATAATGCTGCACTGGGAAGATATGGAGAAAGGAAGGAATGCTACGAAGTGTCTGTTCTCCGTATTCAGTTCCGTACAGTTATTACGGGAGTTGGGGTGGGATGTTTGGGTTGTACTGATAATTTCCAAACAAAATTAGAAGTATTGTGAATGCTGCTCTGGAGTATGATCCAGGATGCATTGCAAAATTAGCAATGTCTTAACATAACTGCTCAACTAGCAGATCTATATATAAAATGTATAGTGAGGTACAAACGTGATACGACGTTAACTCTGCGTATAGTAAGTAACTTTGCAAATACTTTACAAAACTTAAGTTATAACATTTGTTACGTCTCATCCATCGCAAGTCACCATTGTGATGGCTGGTCAGTACAGGCAGTCTGACATTCCCCCTGTGCTATGTTACATTCTGGTGGACTGTATGCTGTAAAAACTACATCTCCTACAATGCAGAGCAGCAGAGCCTACGCGGTACAAACCCTGATCTACTAGGGAGCAGCGGGCAGGATTGAGGTTTTTCAAACTGAGTGTTAACAGTAAGGCGGTGGTATGGATGTGAATAGAGGAGAATAAAGGATAAGGATCATCAGAAGATAAGTAAAGAATTTGCACAACTTCTCAGCATTTATGTTTCCTTTGAGTGGTCTTTCATCTCCGCTCACTTCATTGGGAAGACGGCATAGATTGTGACGTCACCTCTACAGATACCTGCTAGTTTGAGTGTTGGGACTAGGAAACGTGCACGATATCTGCCAGATATCAGGTGTAAGGTCACCGGCTCACGCCTCCTGATGTGGAAGGTAGAGCCAAAATATCCCTTTAATAATCTAATGAATAGGACTAGATATAAACGCGAAAGTGACTCTCAACCAGCTCCGCTCACCACCCAATGCAGAAGTGAGGAGAGTCAGAATACAGCTTTAATAAGCTCTCTTGACTTAATAATGGAAGAAAGTGTTGGCACCCTTGAAATTGTTCCAGAAAATGAAATATTTCTTCCAGAAAATTATTGACATGACACGTTTTGTTATGCACATGTTTTAATTCCTTTGTATTTGAACAACATAAAAAACACAGGGAAAAAAAACACAAATTGGACATCATGTCACACAAAACCCCCAAAATGGGCAGAACAAAATTGTTGGCACCCTCAACTTAATATTTGGTTGCACACCCTTTGGGATAAATAACTGCAATCAATTGCTTCCTATAACCATCAACAAGCTTCTTAGGGTATGTTTCCACGGTCAGGAAACGCTGCGTGTTTGACGCTGCGTAGAGCCGCAGCGTCAAACACGCAGCGTCCAGATGTTACAGCGTAGTGGAGGGGATTTCATGAAATCCTGTCTCCACTATGCGTTAAACACGCATGCGGCAGACCAGCGTAAAAGGACATGCGGCGCGTATTTCCAGAACGCAGCATGTCTGTTTACAATGCGGCGACACTCCGTCACCGCACCGTATATTTCCCATAGATAATCATTAGATGCAGTAAAATCGCATCTAATGATTAGTCACATGTGTAGTAACTGCGTGAAAGCAGCTTACTACGCATGTCTCCTAATTTAAATAAGATCTTACCTGTCCCGCCGCCGGAAGTCCGGCGTCCACTGCAGTTCTCGCGGTAAGCTAAGTTCTCGCGATAACTTATCTTACCGCAAGAACTGCCGTGCACGTGACCGGGGGTTATCTCCGGTCACTAGTCTGGTTCTCACGGTCAGCTGATCAGCTGATTGTGAGAACGCTGCAGTATAGGTGATCGCTGGAGAGTTATCTACAAGCCCTGCTATGTTTGGATGTCAGGCATCCAGATGTAGCAGAGCTGGACTCGTCATGTGACACTCGTTATTAGGGACTATGTCGGACTCAGGGAGTATACTGTTGGCTTATTATTTTTCTTTTTTTGAAGGAGACGAGGGCATCGCATGAATTGAGTGTACAATAAAAATATGGTCAAAACTGTGTGGTGTTTTATTTAATTAAAATACTTTATTCTGCATGTATGTGTGTTTTATTAACCCTTTCACAAGTATAGGATTAGCAATGGTAGGTATCTTATTGACGCCTCTCCGTTACTAAGCCGGCTTAATGTCACCTTACAAAGGTGACATTAACCCCTCAGTACCCCATATCCCACCGCTACTCGGGAGTGGGAAGAGAGGCTAAGCGCCAGAACTGGTGCATCTTACAGATGCGCCATTTCTAAGGCGGCTGGGGGCTGGTATTTGTAGCCAGGGGGGGCCAATATCCATGGCCCCTCTCTAGGCTATGAATATCAGCCCGCAGCTGTCTGCGTAGCCTTTCTGGCTATAAATTATAGGGGGACCCCACATCATTTTTTGGGAAGTCCCCCTATTTTTATAGCCAGTAAAGGCTAAATATACAGCTGCGGGCTGATATTCATAGCCTGGGAAGATCCATGGGTATTAACCACTTCCCAGGCTACAAACATCAGCCCCCCAGCCGTTGACTTTCCCTCTCTGGCGCAGAAATTTGCATGGGAGCCCACGCCATTTTTTTTTCTCATTTTTTTAAATTAAACAGATATTGCTTTTAAGGCCGGGGTCACACTTGCGAGAAACTCACACGAGTCTCTCGCCTCAATACCCAACACTGCCACTGGCACTCAGACCGGAGCGTTCAGCTACATAGAAATACATGCAACCGCACACTCCGGTTTCACGTGCCGGCGGCAGTGCCGGGTATTGAGGTGCGAGACTCGTGCGAGTTTCTCGCATGTGTGATCCCGGCCTAACTCTTTATTAACATTTTATTAAGTTTATTACTAAACATCGGGCTTGGTATTATCTATCTATCTATCTATATACTAGCATTCCCAGATGCTCGGGTAACATCTGATCGTGCTCAGATAAGAGGTCATCCGAGCACGTTTGCTCATCACTAGTACCTTAACCCAACAGCAATTTTGCAATCCCTCCACAGGTTTTCAATGGGATTTAGTTCCAGACTCATTGCTGGCCACTTCACAACTGTCCAGCGATTCATTTCCATCCATTTTCTTGGTGCTTCTTGAAGTATGTTGGGGGTCATTGTCCTGCTGGAAGGCCCATGACTCACGATGCAAGCCCAGATTTTTGACACTGGACACTACATTGAAACCCAAAATACTTTGGTAATCTCCAGATTTCATAATGCCTGGCACACATTCAAAGCACCCAGTGCCAGAGGAAGCAAAACAACCCCAAAACATCTTCGAACCTCCACCATATTTGACTGTAGGTACTGTGTTCTTTTCTCTATAAGTCTCATTCTGTTTTCAGTAAACAGTAGAATCATGTGATTTACCAGAAAGCTCTTTTTTGGTCTCAACTGTCCACAAGATGCTTTCCGAGATGGATTTTGGCTTACTCACGTATATTTCTGAAAACCGCAGTCTAGCTTTTTTATGTCTCTGTGTGTCAGCGGTGGGGTCTTCCTGGGTCTCCTGCCACAGTGTTTTATTTCATTCAAATGTCAACAGATCATTTGCGCTGACACTGATGCACCCTGAACCTGCATGGCAGCTTGAATTTCTCTTGAACTTGATTGGGGCTGCTTATCCACCCTCCTGACTATCCTGCGTTGCAACCTTTCATCAATTTTTCTCCGCAGTCCACGTGCATGGAGATTACCTACCATGGGTTGTAAACTTCTTTATCATGTTGTGCACTGTGAAAACGGAACATCAAGATCTCTGGACATGGATTTATAAGTTTGAGATTTTTTATATTTTTCAACAATTTTGGTTCTCATGTCCTCAGACCGCTCTCTTTTCCTCTTTCTGTTCTCCATGCTTAGTATTGCACACACAGATACACAGTGCAAAGACTGAGACAGCTACTTCTTTTTAACTATTTTCAAGTGTAATTTTCAAATTGCGCACACCTGTTTCTTGCTACAGGTGAGCTTGGACGAGCATCACATGCTTGAAACTAAGTTGTTTACCCACAATTTTGAAAAGGTGCCAACAATGTTTGGGGTGTTGTGTAAAATAATGTTGAAACTGCCTTTTTTCAAATGAAATAAACATGTATATAACAAAACACTGCAACAATTTTCCGCTAGAAATACTTCATTTTCTGGAACAATTTCAAGGGTGCCAAACCTTTTGGCCATGACTATCTATTTTTAGTAAAAACATTCCTTAAAACTCTGCATTGTGTAGTCCTCCTGGAATTCTTCCTGGAAATTCATGAATGAATATGCAACTTGGTGCTACCGTTTTCCTTGTCAAAGGGGTGTGTTTCCCTACACAGTCGGTTAGTATTAGTTCTTCTGACACTCTTGCAATGCCTAATCAATGCTGACACACTCCAGACTGGAAAGACCACCCAGTTGTCAACTTATATCTTGCCAAAAGTAATTATAGAGGAACAGTATAGTGTAAAATACTAGGAAAATATGTTCAAGAATTTGTATTTCATGAAGAATACAATTATTTAATAAAACAGACATGTCAGGGGGAGATGATCGATCACCTATAAACTGTTCAGGGAAATAAAGCCGACCAGTTACTAGAATCCAGAACTTCATAAACATAACAAATCTCCAAAACTGATAAATGATGTTTCAGTGAAATCCATCTCTGATACCAGGAAAAAGTGACCGCAGCGTTACATTATTTATCATCTGCAGGCTGCAGAGAGATTCGCGGCAAATAGGAAAATAAATCCGTCTACAAAACGCGATGCTTCTTCGGTAACCTCTGGATATTAAAGGGTTACGTATCAATAATCAGTGACGAGCTGTGTAATATGAATTTGTGCTGTGCATTAACAAAGAGGCAACAAAATTATTTACTACGCAATGAAAATTCAGTTTATTAGTAAAATTTACAAACTTTCTGCTGTTTGCAATAAAACAAATAAGAATTTATAAAAGTCAACAACAGATATAAGAAAAGGTTTCTCCAAATTCACGACAAAATTACACTTTTATTGACTACCGATGAAGCCTCAGAAATATTCATCCCTCTATGACAACGGTCATTAACACTCAGTAGAGCCCCTTTTTGAAGGACACTCCAAAATCTTCCAGGAACTCTTCTGAATCTAAGCCCTGGTGGACTCTGAGGTAGGCTTGGGATCATTGTCCTGTTGGAAGGTCCAATGATGCCCAAGCTTTACCTACTCAAGGCATGATATTTTCTCCTAGGATTTCCTGATACTTGATCAGATCCATAATGCCATCCACAAGTTTCCAGTGCTAAAGGAAGCAAGCAGCTCCAAACCATTACAGAGCCACTGCCATTCTTCACTGTAGCCATCACTGAGTCATTGACTTGCTTCACTGTAGGCATCATTGAGCCACCAACATGATTCACTGTAGGCATCACTGAGCCACCACCATACTTCACTGTAGGCATCACTGAGCCATCGCCATGCTTCACTGTAGACATCACCGAGCCACTGCCATATTTCATTATAGGCATCACCAAGCCACCACCACGATTTATTGTTGGCATCACCAAGCCACAGCCACCATTTACTTTAGACATCATTGAGCCACCGCCTTGCTTTACTGTAAGCAGGGTGTTCCTTTCAGCATGTGCTTCATGCTTCCTCCTCCAGACATACTACTGATCCATAAACCTGAAAAGGTTCAGTTTTATTAAATGGCTGCACAGAACAAAACCATAAAAAAAATCATAAAACTTTTTTGTCTCTGACCACTGGTTTCCTCAGCAATCTGGTGACCGTTCCTAAGTAAGCACTGCTATCACCTGTACCTCTATGAACATTTCCTGCTTTTATCTATTGTTGTACCCTTTTCCTTGTTTGTGTAAGTAGTGACCTCTTCTCTTAACTGTTGGGACTTTCTTGTCAACTCAAGAATATTAGTGACTATGAGGCCATTGCCCATGAGGAATGGGCTAAGATTTCTCAAGAATGCTGCCAGTCTGGCTACGTATCTCATCTGCAGCGGGTCATACCAAACAGGGGAGCTTTACTGAGTACTAAATACACTTGGCATGAAGGGGGGGGAAAACTTTGGAGACCGCGGCAGTCATTAAAAGTGCCATTTTGTGCTGAATGTCGAGAAATCATTTGTTATATTAACTGTTTTCAGATATTTACATTGTTCTTGTTTGATCGGTTTATTGCGAACAGCAGAAAAATTGTACATTTTGCTAACAAGCCGAGTTTACAAAAGTGGTGAACAGTTTTTATTACAACTGTATGTCATGGTGTTTAAAAAAAAAAAAAAATAGTCCCATCTTGAGAGTATCACAAAGCCAACCTGACTTCATGATGGGGGTGATTTGTTCATTTCAGTGGGCGAGTGCTAATAGAGGGATTTTTGGTACTTACCGTAAAATCTCTTTCTTGGAGCCTTCATTGGGGGACACAGGACAACCATGGGGTGTATGCTGCTGCTGCTAGGAGGCTGACACTATGCAAAAAAAGGAAAAGGCGTAGCTCCTCCCTCCTAGTATACACCCACCGACATGCACAAAGTACCTCAGTTAGTGCAAAAAGCAGTAGGAGAAGCGACAGAACTCATAATAGTAAAAGTACCAACTAAACTAGGGCCTCCAGGCCCCAAACACGGTACCAGAACAAACAAGTAGGGAGGGTGCTGTGTCCCCCAATGAAGGCTCCAAGAAAGAGATTTTACGGTAAGTACCAAAAATCCCTCTTTCTTTATCGCTTCATTGGGGGACACAGGACAACCATGGGACGTCCAAAAGCAGTCCCCGAAAAGGGTGGGTAGAAAGGAAATGAGAAAAGGTCTCAGGTCGGCCGGTGTGCGACCGCCGCCTGCAGTACCTTCCTACCAAGACCTGCATCGGACGAGGCTTGGGTATGAACCCGATAGAACCTCGTAAACGTGTGCAAAGACGACCAGGTTGCGGCCTTGCAAACTTGCAAGGCGGAAGCCTGGTGGCGAACAGCCCAAGAAGCTCCGACAGCTCTGGTGGAGTGAGCTCGCACCCCCGGAGGAGGACGTGCCTCATGAAGACGGTACGATTCTGAAATTGCCGAGCGAATCCAGCGGGAGATAGTGGAGTTAGACGCTTGAAGGCCCTTCCGACGACCCTCGGAAATAACAAAGAGAATCGGATTGACGGAAGGGAGCGGTTCTAGAAGATAGACCCGAATGGCCCTGACCACGTCAAGCTTGTGAAGGGACTTCTCCAAAGGATGAGCCGGAGAAGGGCAAAATGATGGAAGGACTATGTCCTCGATGATGTGGAAAGCCGAGACCACTTTGGGAAGGAATTCGGGAACCGGTCTAAGAACGACCTTATCCTGATGAAGGATCAGGAAGGGGGAACGGCATGACAGGGCTGCCAACTCGGAGACCCTCCTGATAGATGTAATGGCAATGAGGAAGGCGACCTTCCAAGAGAGAAGGGAAAAGGGCACGTCCTGAAGAGGCTCAAAGGGAGCAGCCTGAAGAGCACCAAGGACCAGGTTAAGGTCCCAAGGATCCAAAGGAGGACGAAAGGGAGGGGCGATATGCGCAACTTCCTGTAGAAATGTCCTGACCTGGTGAATGGAGGAAAGGTCACTTTGGAAGAGGATCGACAGAGCGGACACTTGTCCCTTGAGTGTGCTTAGGGATAGGCCCAAATCGACACCAGACTGGAGGAAACAGAAAAGATCCGGAAGAGAAAAGGACATTGGAAAAACGTCATTAGTTTCACACCACCGGAGGAACGCTTTCCAGTACCTTATGGTAGATACGGGAAGACGCCGGTTTTCTGGCTCTGATCATGGTCTGTATGACCTGGGGAGAGAGACCAGAGTTCTTCAAGACTGCGGCCGCAACGGCCATGCCATTAAACTCAGCGACTGAGAACTCTGGTGGTAGAGAGGTCCCTGCGAGAGGAGGTCTGGCCGATCCGGGAGTCTCCAAGGAGTATCGGCGAGGAGTATTGGCGAGCATATTTACGAACTCGGCGTACCACGGCCGCCTTGGCCAGTCCGGCGCTATCAGTATGACTGGAATCCCTTCCAACTTGATCTTCTTTACCACCCTTGGAATCAAGGGGAGGGGAGGGAACAGGTAGGGAAACTGAAACTGGGACCATGGAATTACCAGAGCGTCGTGGCCGACGGCAAGAGGGTCCCGGGATCTGGCGACAAACTGAGGGACCTTGTGGTTCATCCGGGACGCCATAAGGTCGACGTCCGGGGTACCCCAGCGAAGGCAAATTTGGTCGAAAACTGCGGGGTGGAGAGACCACTCGCCCGCTGCTAGACCCTGGCGACTGAGGAAGTCAGCTGCCCAGTTTTCGACCCCGGGGATATGAACGGCTTATATGGCCGGAACGTAGCTTTCCGCCCACCGAAGGATCTTTGCCGCCTCTGCCATTACTTGGCCGGTGCGAGTCCCGCCCTGGTGGTTTAAGTATGCCACGGCCGTGGCGTTGTCCGACTGGATGTGGACCCGTCAGAAGAGACTGCCAGTGTATTAGCGCATAGGAAGATTGCCCTGATCTCCAGAAGGTTGATGGGAAGAAGAGCTTCCTGGGTGGTCTAACGGCCCTGAGCCGTGTGATGACGGAAGACTGCTCCCCACCCGAGTAGGCTGGCATCGGTGGTGATAACCTGCCATTGAAGGGGAAGAAATGATATTCCTCTCAGGAGAGAGGAGGACAGCGTCCACCAGGTTAGGGACTGACGAACCTGGAGAGGAAGGTGGAAGGGGCGGTCCAGGGAATCCAAAGACCTGTTCCAGGTGGATAGGAGGAATAGCTGGATAGGAGGAATAGCTGGAGAGGGCGTGGCGACCGGGGAGCTGGGCGTTTGAGAAGACGGACCGCTTTGAGGAGAACTGAGAACTTGTCCTCTGGGAGAAAGACCCGAGCTAAGTTTGTGTCGAGCACCATGCCCAGGAAGGACAGTCGTTTTGACGGAATCAGGGAGGACTTGGTCCGGTTGATAATCCAGCAGAGACGGGTCAGGGTGTCCAGAGAGACGTGGAGACTCTGAGCACAGTCTAGACGAGAGGACCCCTTGATCAACAGATCGTCCAGATAGGGGATAACGAGAATCCCCCTGGAACGAAGGAGGGCCATGACCGCCACCATGATTTTGGTGAAAACCCTGGGGGCCGATGCTAAACCGAAAGGGAGAGCCGTGAATTGGTAGTGATTGTCTTCAATTGCGAATCGAAGGAATCTCTGATGCCATACACAGATGGGGACATGAAGGTACGCATCTTGAATGTCGACCGAGCAGAGGAACTCCCCGGGTTCCATGGCGGCGATCACTGACCGCAGGGATTCCATCCTGAAGTGGACGGTTGTTTTGGGGGACGAGAGAGAAAGAAGCGATTTTCCGGGAGGGTAGAAAATTTGATCTTGTACCCGGAGGTAATAATCTCTCTGACCCAGGCGTCGCTGATCACTGACAGCCAGGTGTCTTTGAAGAGAAGAAGCCTGACTCCCACCCTGGGAAGACTCCCAGGTGGGGGCGACCCGTCACAGAACGGTATCTGTTGGAACGAGGTCCGGACTGCCTGGAGGGTGGAGCCCTGGACCTCCACATGGGAGCTGGCTTGTAAGAGGGTTTTCTGCGTTCGCCCGTGGTAGCGGGGCACTCTTGTTGCGATGAGGAATCTGAGGCTGCAAGCGGCCGAAAGGGACGAAATGTCCGAGGACCCTTTGAGTTAAAGAAGCGTTTTGGCTTGGACTGGGGGAGAGAGGTACTCTTGCCACCAGTCGCGTCACAGATAATTAGATCCAGACGAGCACCAAAAAGCCTGGAACCTTGAAATGCTAAGTTGGTGAGAGACTTTTTGGAGGTAGCATCTGCATTCCATGCTTTCAGCCAAAGAATGCGGCGAATAGCGACAATGTTGCTGCTTGCCCTGGCCGAACAGGCTGCTGCATCTAGGGAGGCAGTGAGAAGGTATTTTCCTGCGTGGTTAATCTGGTCTCCCGAAAAACGCTTTTCAGGATGTTCCCAGGTAGACAAACTAATCATGGGTAGGAAAGGAGCGAGAGGGACGCTTCACCCGCTTAAAAGAGGCAGAGGAATCCTGGGGAGAAGCCTCGTCTTGTTTTAGTTTGAGGGTTTGCGAGATAGCCGAAATAAGACTATCTACGACAACCTGCATGCTAGAAGTCTGGTCTGAATCAGAGTCAGAACCGGACTGGGAATCCACATCAGACCCAATGTCCTCCTCCGAAGAGGGGAACTGGGAGGAGGAGAGCAGTTTGAGCGCTGCGGAGGGACCCGGAGAACTAGACGAAGAGCCAGAAAGAGTCCTCTTTCTAGAGCGGCTGGCTGATTTGTCTCCCTGAGGTTCAGGGTCAGGTGCGACCGACTCGCCATGGGGGACGGTCGGAGCAATGGTGGCTGTAGGTAGCTGTGGAAGACGTTCAAGCACCTGGACCAGGGACTGAGACACCTTAGTCAAATCAGAGACCGACTGCGAGATAGCAACGGCCCACTCAGGGGGAGGGGGAGCGCCCCCATCCCGAGAGTCAGAAGCTTCCTGCGGGGTAGACATGGCAGGAGGACTGCACAACTGGCAGAGAGGCGACGATTGGCCTACTGACCACTTTATCTTACAACGAGCACAGGAAGGGAGGCTCCAGAAGAGTTGGACATAAGGAGATTCTGCAGCGCTATACTACAAAAAAGACTAAGGGTCCTACAGTGGTATGGATAATACCGAGGGAGGGGCCAATATAGCGTCGCAATCCTACCGCACCACAGAGCAGAGTTATCTGTGTCCCCCAACGCACGATTCTCCTGTGCACGGAGCTGCAGAGACAGGAAGTGCCAGCGGTGAAGAAGGGGCGGAGCTGCGCTGTGAGGATAAGACAAGGCTCCTGATAGGGCCACGCCAAAAGGGAAGGGCGTGCCCGAGATCCTGAGTGGAGGAGGAAAAGAGCGCCGAAAAAGCCCGCCCGAGGAGGGGGCGTGGCCGGCCGCAGCTGTGAAAACGAAAGTAAAAAAGCCGGGACTTTGTGTCAGGGAGAGAGCGCTGCACATCTAGTCAGGGGAGGATACTGCTGTGGTAAAGCGGCTGCCGCTGAAGCGCTTGGTACCTGCATGTCCGGTTCCACAGGTAGAGTGGGGAGAGAGGATCGTCCAGGGGCCCGTTGAGAGAGGGGTCGCTGGATACGGAATCCTTCGTCCAGAAGACGGCCTCGACCCCAAAGACAAGGGGGAGGGTCACCGCTGGTGACCACCGTCTTCCTCTCAGCCAACTCCGAGGAGAGGGGTGAGGGGGACTGTTTGGCAAGGACCGCCACCATAAAGACCCTGGAGCACCTGGGAGGGTGACAGGGGATAATGTCCTGCCGGCGGTCTGAGAGCTGCGATGCGGATGACACCACACTGCTCGCTCAGCCGCCCTCCTGGGGAGGCAGGGTGGGAGATTGCACCCTGAATCCCTGAATGTGGTATCTGAAAAAGAAAGCCAAATCGTTAATAAAAACAACAAAACCTGTAAAGGAATTCAAGGTTAGCAGCGGATCTGAAGATCCAGGTCCGCCTCCTAAAGACACTAAGCACAAACTGAGGTACTTGGTGCCTGTCGGTGGGTGTATACTAAGAGGGAGGAGCTACGCCTTTTCCTTTTTTTTGCATAGTGTCAGCCTCCTAGCAGCAGCAGCATACACCCCATGGTTGTCCTGTGTCCCCCAATGAAGCAATAAAGAAAATACAGAATGTGAGTTTTGGATTAAGCAACCGCCCAAGCAGGAGCAGATATTTACTACTACCCAATGGGTTGTGGGATTTTTGCAGCCATAAAGGCCCCCTGCATGGTAATTGCTATTGTTTATTATTAGAACCCAGCTGGCCATCAGATGCTAACTAGACATTTGTGCGTTATCATTCATTGACATGGTTGTGTGTAATACAACGTCTGCGTTGTAGGGATACTGCAGGGAAAATTTGTAGAGAAATTTCTTAGGGTTTGTAGGAGGTCTCAGGATCTGCCAGCTCTCAGATTACGGGGGTTGTCCGGGATGATACAACTCAATAAACATTACAACATAATATGGAGACACATGCTGTATTGTACTATGTATAAGGTGGACTAATTTTCTGGGTGCCCTCGGTCACCTGCTCTTTATGTGACTCATTATTTTCCAGACCATCCACTTGAAGCAAGTTCTTGGCAACGCCAATGGTGGGTAAACCGGTGAGGGTCCCAAGGTGACAAGCCACTCCGAAACCTGGAGTGGGGTAAAGGAGGAATAAAGAAAATGACGCATAATATTCGAAGGTCGAGGTCAGTGCTGAGACTCCCAACAAGCCCTCTCTCCCAGTAATCAAGAGCAGGAGCTTCTCTTAAAGAGAACCGGTCAGCAGGATTGTGCACAGTAACCTACACACAGTGTCAGGTCGGCGCCATTATTCTCATTAAAATGATACCTTAGTTGATGAAATCCGTCTTGTGGTCGTTGTCTTGTAGTGGGTCTACTTTCAGTTTTTAGTTAATGATATGCTCGTGCTCCGGGGCGGCCTGTGTGTGGGGGGGGGGGGGGTAGGGTCTTCATGTGGTGCTCTGGTTAGATATTCATAATGCAGACTGCTGACAGGTCACTGATCCCTTAGAGACCTGCCCCCTAGTTTGCATAATGAATATCTGTATCTAAAAAAAAAATAATTTGAAAATGGCACCCGCAGCACCTGCGCAGTAACCGCTATTGGTGTACATAGCTGTGATCCGATAGCTTCTACTGCGCATGCGCCGGCGGCGCCATCTTGGAGGAGGATTTTTTTTTCTCCAGTAAGATGGGGCCGCCGGCGCATCTGCAGTAGCAGCTATAAGATCACAGCTATATACACCAATAGCTGCTACTGTGCAGGCACCATTTTCAAATTGATTTTTTTTTCTTGCTGAACAACATGAGGAACAGTTAGTATTGGCACATGAAACATGTGATCATGCTGCAGCGCAGGTGCCACGGCCGGCACCAGCCTGCAGAAGGTTATTTATTTATTTAGGTATGTACAGATACTCATTATACAAACTAGTGGGCAGGCCAGAGAGGGTCAGTGACCTGTCAGCAGTCTACATTATGAATATATAAGCATAGCACCACATGAAGACCCCCCACAGGCCGTCCGGAAGCACGAGCATAATATCATTAACTACAAACTGAAAATAAAGATTAAACAAAAACCACCAGACGGATTTCATCACCCAGGTATAATCTTAATCGGTATAACAGCGCTGACCTGACACTGTCTGTAGGTTACTGTGCACAACCCTGCTGACAGGTTCCCTTTAACCATAGTTGCCAACCTTGCAAAAACATCCAAAAGGCTACTAGAAAGAGGGACAGACCTTCAGGACTACCGGAACAGTTTGCAAATGTCCTCAGAGCACTCCCAAAAACTGTGGAGTGGCATGGCCTGAGAAAAGGGAAGTTCTTCTTATCAGCATTCAACCAGCACTATAAGTGCTAGAGCTTTGTGTCCCTCACTTCCCAGCATCTATTCCCAATTAGCTTGCCTCCTTTTTCTTTAATAAACTGCCTGAGTGACTGGCTATAGAAGTAAAAATAAAGGGTGAAAATAAGCATTGCGTCTGTGTAGGACAATTTTAAGTTTGAGTCTACTGCTCTAAGTTACTGCTAAGCGATTTGGAGTCTGCCAGGGGCGACTTCAAACTGGTCAAAAAGCCCCTTTAATACACATTACTAGGGAAAGGTCACAATCTTGAAAAGTAAGCAAAATACTAATTACCCCTGTGGTGCAGGATTCCGTTCCCATCCACAAACAGAACCTGGAACAGAAAAAGCCACATGTCACATTGGAGAACGAAATGTAGGAAAGTGATTATACTTACAGTATTTTGCTGCATAGATAAATGCCCAATTTACAGCTTAGATAAAGTAAATCTTCATTATAATCATAATCCTCAGTTAGGCTATGTGCAGATGTATAATGGTCCACTGTGGATTTTTCCGCAGTGGATTTGATAAATCTGCAGGGCAAAAACGCTGCGTTTTCACGGCAGATATATCGCGGATTTACCGCAGTTTTTCTGCGGTTTTCACTGTGGTTTTCTATAGGAGCAGCTGTAAAACCGCTGCAGAATCCGCAGAAAGAAGTGACATGCTGCGGAATGTAAACTGCTGCGTTTCCGCGCGTTTTTTTCCGCAACATGTGCACAGCATTTTTTGTTTCTCATAGGTTTACATTGTAATGCAAGTTCATGGGAAACTGCTGCGGACCCGCAGCTGCGGAATCGCTGCGAATCCGCAGCATTTTCCGCATCGTGTGCACATACCCTTACATCCTGTATTATACCCCAGAGCTGCACTCACTATTCTGCTGGTGGAGTCCCTGTGTACATACATTACATTATTTATCCTGTACTGATCCTGAGTTACATCCTGTATTATACTCCAGAGCTGCACTCACTATTCTGCTGATGCAGTCACCGTCTACATACATTACTTATCCTGTACTGATCCTGAGTTACATCCTGTATTATACTCCAGAGCTGTGCTCCCTATTCTGCTGGACTCATTGTGTACATACATTACATTACTTATCCTGTAGTGATCCTAAGTTACATCCTGTATTATACCCCAGAGCTGCACTCACTATTCTGCTGGTGTAGTCACTGTGTACATACATTACATTACTGATCCTGTACTGATCCTGAGTTACATCCTGTATTATACTCCAGAGCTGCACTCACTATTCTGCTGGTGCAGTCACTGTGTACATACATTACATTACTGATCCTGTACTGATCCTGAGTTACATCCTGTATTATACTCCAGAGCTGTGCTCACTATTCTGCTGGTACAGTCACTGTGTACATACATTACATTGCTTATCCTGTACTGATCCTGAGTTACATCCTGTATTATACTCCAGAGCTGCGCTCACTATTCTGCTGGACTCACTGTGTACATACATTACTTATCCTGTACTGATACTGAGTTACCTCCTGTATTATACACCAGAGCTGCACTCACTATTCTGCTGGTCTAGTCACTGTGTACATACATTACATTACTTATCCTGTACTGATCCTGAGTTACCTCCTGTATTACACTCCAGAGCTGCACTCACTACTCTGCTTGTGCAGTCACTGTGTACATATATTACATTACTTATCCTGTTGTGATCCTGAGTTAACTCCTGTATTATACTCCAGAGCTGCACTCACTATTCTGCTGGTGCAGTCACTGTGTACATATATTACATTACCTATTCTGTACTGATTCTGAATTATATCCTGTATTATACTCCAGAGCTGCATTCACTATTCTGCTGGTGGAGTCACTGTACATACATTACATTACTGATCCTGTACTGATCCTGAGTTACATTCTGTATTATACTCCAGAGCTGCACTCACTATTCTGCTGGTGCAGTCACTGTGTACATACATTACATTACTTATCCTGTAGTGATCCTAAGTTACATCCTGTATTATACCCCAGAGCTGCACTCACTATTCTGCTGGTGCAGTCACCATGTACTGTAGAGTGGCTAAAGGTTGGATAGTCGATGGGAGGTATGTATCACAGAGAAGGCTTGTCGCTGTGATGTAACCCAGAGTGTTTTCTGTAAGGCACATAAAGCAATAAGGAGTTGCTTGGTATATTTGGGTCCGGGTTACGGGTAGCTATGAGAGATGGGAGGGTCTGGCTACCCATATACCTCACCCCTGGGTAAGGGGCATAACCATGCCTGTCTATGGTTGTTTCAGGACCTGTGGTGATGTCAGAACCACATGTCTAATCATGTGACAGGTACCTGGGTGTGGTTTCAGGCTACATAATGGAGGTGTGTTTGGCACATGCTGGAGAGTGTATGGGAACTTGTCAGTGTGGACAGATTTCCGTGTGTCCAGGTGGGACACTACAGACATGAGTCTGTGTATTGAGAGGAAGAAGCCTTTTTGTGTCTGTGGCTTCAGACAGAGCCCGCGTGCTGGACATAGCACAGCCTGTGTGCCTACAGGTCTGAGAGAGAGCGGAGCTCCCCTATGGACTTTGGAGGATTCATCTGTCTGGTATAAGACTGAATATCGTTTGTTTATGTTTCCTAAATGGTTTATGGAGTGAATAAACCTACATGGACATTAAAGAGAATGTGCCTCCTGTTTTCTCCTATGCACCTGAGCGAGTGAATCCCTACAGTACATACATTACATTACTGATTCTGTACTGATCCTGAGTTACATCCTGTATTATACCCCAGACTGCACTCACTATTCTGCTGGTGCAGTCACTATGTACATACATTACATTACTGATCCTGTACTGATCCTGGGTTACATCCTGTATTATACTCCAGAGCTGCACTCACTATTCTGCTGGTGCAGTCACTGTGTACATACATTACATTACTGATCCTGTACTGATCCTGGGTTACATCCTGTATTATACTCCAGAGCTGCACTCACTATTCTGCTGGTGCAGTCACTGTGTACATACATTACATTACTTATCCTGTACTGATCCTGAGTTACATCCTGTATTATACTGCAGAGCTGCGCTCATTATTCTGCTGGTGCAGTCACTATGTACATATATTACATTACTTATCCTACACTGATCCTGAGTTACATCCTGTATTATACCCCAGAGCTGCACTCACTATTCTGCTGGTACAGTCACTGTGTACATACATTACATTACTTATCCAGTACTGATACGGAGTTACCTCCTGTATTATACTCCAGAGCTGCACTCACTATTCTGCTGGTGCAGTCACTGTGTACATACATTACATTACTGATCCTGTACTGATCCTGAGTTACCTCCTGTATTATACCCCAGAGCTGCACTCACTATTCTGCTGGTGCAGTCACTGTGTACATACATTATATTTCTTATCCTGTACTGATCCTGAGTTACCTCTTGTATTATACTCCAGAGCAGCACTCACTATTCTGCTGATGCAGTCACTGTGTCAAAAAGGTGGCGCCTGCACACTTTCTCTCATCGGTTAGTGCCTATTATCTTCCTGTGTTTCAAAGAAAAAGTCACCATCAATATGGCGACATCAGGTTCGCCTGCGCATTAACATCTGTCGCGTACCAAGAGATGCTACTGCGCAAGCGTTGCAGCCGGCTCCTCGTTGCTGCAGCCAAAAAATTGTACACCATAACAAAATGGCGCCAGCGGTGCTTGCGCAGTAGCATTTCTCGGTACGCAATAGATGCTCCTGTGCATGCGCCGCCTCTGGCGCCATTTTGTTGTAGTGTACATTTTTTTTATCCACTGTGATTATATCGTGGTTTTCCCTCTCCCCAGATCCTTGGCTCTTTACTAGGTTCTCTGTCCATGTAGAAATATTTACAAGCATTGTGTAATACTGAGTATTTATCTAAATAAACGTTTGGTATTTTTCTACGTATATTGTAAAGTACTCCATTTCTTTGGTTTAATATAGGAGTTTACAACTTGTTACCTCTTCCAAGTGAATCACCATATTGGGGGCACACTAACTATTTTTGAAATAATGTTCCCAGCCTTATGAAATGGAGCTATTCTCTGTGCGTTCAATATTGCTGTGTATACTGCACACAAGCTGTGGAGATGTGCTTTCATATGGCGGTATAATGTAACGTATTCCCATACACAGCGCCACTTTTGTCTGCAGGCCGTCTCCGGTATTACGAGACACCTTTTAAGTTAAGGATGGCCACATGCTACCCCAATCCCAATAGTAATAATGTCTTCTATCATCAGGGCCAGTCCCGGGTACGCAGCACTATAGAGCACAGCTGGCGCTCACCTGAGGCATCAGATTGGCATCCTTCTCCTGCAGCCTCTTCACCGCTTCCACCAGGGATGGCACTTCCCGAAAAGCTAAGAAACCGGCTACGTAAGGGGCATCAAGGGTCACCATTTGGTAGTCCTCGTAAATAACCTATGACACACCTGGTTATAACTAGTGGCAGCGGTAAGAAAGTGAGCGCTATTATTCCAAGTTAGTAAAACATTCTGCTTTCCACCTACAGCTAATATGCTGTCCTATGTGTCTCCATGGTAACAGACCACAAACTGTAGCCTGTCCCTGCAGTCCTTCTTCCTTCCATCAGGCATTGTGCTAATATAGGTTAATAAAGACTGGGAGTATGACTGCATGATCTGACTACGCAGAGTTTGTTTGTAGTCTGTTACCATGGAGACACATAGGTCTGCATGGATCGAGTTTACAGGGATGATTACCTCCAGATCTGGGTAGCTGAGAACTATCAGCGAGGCGCAGGCACTTGTATCATCTCCTTTTAGATAGGAAAGGTCCACCCCTCCAACGCGCTTCAGTCCGTGGAAATCCGGGCTATTTTGCCATGGCTCAGTGTCGCTGGTGATTACGCGCTCTTTCAAAATGCTCTGCTCCCTGAAATAAAGGTAACTGGTAACTAAACTCCATATTTATCAAGCCCCTATAAACAAATATATATATCCCATTGACTTCAAAACATTAAAAACAGGAATAAGCCCGGGACAGAGGATATTATAACAGGAAAAGGCACAGGATGAGGATATTATAACAGGAAGGGGTGCAGGATGGGGATATTACAACAGGAAACGGCACAGGATGGGGATATTATAACAGGAAGGGGAACATGATAGGGAACACAATGGGGATATTATAACAGGAAGGGGCACAGGATGGGGATATTATAACAGGAAGAGGCACAGGATCGGGATATTATAACAGGAAGAGGTACAGGATGGGAATATTATAAAAGAGCCACAGGATGGGGATATTATAATAGGAAAGGGCACATGATGGGGACATTATAACAGAAAGGAGCACAAGATGGGGACATAACATGAAGGAGCACAAGATGGGGACATAACAGAAAGTGGCACAGAATGGGGACATTATAACAGGAAGGGGCACAGGATGGGGATATTATAACAGGAAGAGGCTCAGGATGGGGATATTATAACAGGAAGAGGCACAGGATGGGGATATAACAGGAAAGGGTACAGGATGGGGATATTATAGCAGGAAGGGTCACAAGATGGGGACATTATAAGAGGAAGGGGCACAGGAAGGGGCCTAAGACAAGAAACATTATTACAGGATGGGGCAAACACATTTCTTTATAGGATCTAAAACACAACAAAGGCCCATACATCTGACCAACATAGAGCTGGGGGCCCGAGTCCAAATTTTACAATGGGGCCCATCGGAGTCTAGATGTTAGGTGCGCATGTAGTGAACTCCCCCCGGTGGAGTCCAGAGACCCTCGCCCACATAAGAGGCTGCCTAGTCCATCTGACCTTTACCCCGAGTCTGCAGGCACTATCTATATGGCTTGAAAACACATCAGATTTTGTCAAGTGGGTGGGGCCATTACTCATGGGTGGGGCTAACAAAAAATATATGTATGGACTCCAATTAACGAGAGCTCATACAGTGAAAAAACGAGCCCCGACACCGCTCTATTGACCTAGAAATAACATTATAGCTCTGCGAGGAGGGGTTTCCTACAATTTACTACTACTAGAGCCACCCTGTGTATCCTACTGAGGAAAGAGCGGTGGATGGTCAGGTCCCTCCTCTACACAAGTAGAACTACAAATCCCAGCATACTGTGTGACACATGGGTCCTCCTGGCTCACTGCAGCGGGCTGTAATGTCACTAGACAGGAGCACCACTTGCCTCTCCCATTCCAATAACTTCTCCTCACGCTCGGTCTCGTCCGCAGGGTCCTCGGCAGCCTCCATGGTGATGACGCCCCGGCGCGAGCACTTCCTGCATTTCTCAACGTCTGACAGCGGCTAGAACCAAAGGATGAGACGGAGGAGCGCCCCCTCTGCTGGTCACTCTGTGTCACTGCAGCAAAAGAAGAAACACGCTATGTCATGTTTGTCCTGTACAGCGCCTTCTATTTGTTTCATAGCTTCAGTAACTTGAACAGCGCCACCTATTGGTTCTATAAATTCTATAAGTCCTTGCACTTGTACAGCGCCATCTATTGGTTTTATAACTTTTGCAGTTGTTATACAGCGCCATCTATTGGTTTTATAATTTCTGTAACGTCGTTTGTACAACGCCACCTATTGGCTTTACAACTTCTGTACGTTTCTGCACTTGTTGCATAGCGCCCTCTATTGGTTTTGTGCCTTCTGTAACTCCTTGCACTTACAGCGCCACCTATTGGTTTCCTAACTTCTGCACTTGTTGGGTCTATAACTCCTGCAACTTGCTGTACAGCGCCACCTCTTGGTAGGCTACGTTCACATTAGCGTTAAGCTAATTTGCGTCGGGTTTGCGTCGGCGACGCAGCGGCGACGCATGCGTCATGCGCCCCTATACTTAACATGGGGGACGCATGCGTTTTTTTGTGTTGCGTTGTGCGACACTTGCGTCTTTTTTGCCGCAAGCGTCGGACCAAGAAAACGCAGCAAGTTGCATTTTTCTTGCGTCCGATTTTCGGCAAAAACCGACGCATGCGTCGCAAAACGCAGCGTTTTTGCGTGCGTTTTGCCGCGTTTTTGCGTGCGTTGTGCGTTGCGTCGCCGACGCAGCGGCGCACAACGCTAGTGTGAACTTAGCCTAAGGCCGCTTTCACACTAGCATTTCTGTGCGCAGCGTAGGCCTGTGTACAGATCCATATGCCTCTTGCATTTTTGGAGGCGTCAAAAATCCATCAAATATGCGCATGCGGATGAGTGCGGCAAGAAAAGGTGAACCTAGCCATAGTGTCTGCCATTACCACCTCCTGTGGTCGGCATTCCACAGTCTGACTGCTCTAACTGTAAAGAACCCTTTCCTGTTTAGCTGCCGGAATCGCCTTCCTTCCACCCGTAATGAGGGCCCCCTGGTCTTTGGAAGTAATAAGTCTTGTACTGACCACCCATATATTTATACATGTAAATGAGATCCCCTCTGAGGCGTCTTTTTTTCTAAGCTAAACAAACCCAACTTATCATATGAGAGGCCTTCCATCTCTCGTAATTGCTCGTTGTTGAACTGATTCTAACTTCTGAATATCCTTTTTAAAATGTGGAGCCCAAAGCGGGATCCCATATTCTAGACGTGGCCTCACCAGTGATTTAGGTCGGTTTAACATTTGCGTATCTGTGTGCAGTGTATGATCCGCGCATGCGTCTTGTGTACCTATCTTTAAGGCTAGTTTCACATTTGCGTTTAAATCCGCATTTAAAACGCATCCGCAAGTGGTGGAAAAAACGCATATGAACGCGTACAAACGCGGCATTTTTTAGACGCATGCGGTGTCTCATGCGGTTAAAAAAATTCCGCGTTTGTACGCGTTTTTTCCTGCGTTTGCATTTTTGGTACGCATAATGAGAAATTTCACAAGAGAAAAATCAAGATAACCAGACACCGCCAATGGGACTACAGAGGGCGTGTATTATGACGAAACGCGGAACGGTATAAACGCCCCCCCAAAAGAAATTCATGAATAGCTGGTTTTTGTTCATTCTGCTTCACAAAAATCAAAATAAAAAGCAATCAAAAATGTCACATGCCCGAAAATGTTACCAATAAAAATGTCAACTCGTCCCGCAAAAAACAAGACCTCACATGACTCTGTGGACCAAAATATGGAAAAATTATAGCTCTCAAAATGTGTTAACACAAAAAATATTTTTTGGAATAAAAAGCGTCTTTCAGTGTGTGACGGCTGCCAATCATAAAAATCCACTAGAAAACGCGCTATAAATAGAAATCAAACCCCCCTTCATCACCTCCTTAGTTAAGGAAAAATTAAAAAATTTTAAAAATGTATTTATTTCCTTTTTCCCATTAGGGTTAGGGCAAGGGTTAGGGCTAGGGTTAGGGCAAGGGTTAGGGCTAGGGTTAGGGTTTGGATCCCTTTATCACCTTGATGGTGGGGGGTGGCTTATCAGTGTGTATTCTTGTTTTTTTCTATTGAAACGCATGCATTTAAAACGCAAACAAACGCATGTGCTTAAAAACGCATGTGTTTACATAGACAGCAATACGTTTTTTTGTCACAATCCTTGCGCAATCGACCGCATGCATTTCCTGGTGGCAAATAGACGCCTCTAGAAATTACTACATGTTGCATTTCCGCGACAAGCCGCAAACGACGAAAAAACGCATGCATCATCAAACGCGGCAAAACGCGAGAAAACAAAAAAGCATGCGTTTTTTATGTTAAATATAGGAAAACAAAACGCATGTGTTTATATGCGGTACAAACGCTCCGGCAACAACCGCAAATGTGAAACCAGCCTAACACTGTGTACACAGGGACATGCGCTCGCATGCGGATAGAGTGCGTCAAAACAACGCATTACTGTCTATGGGAATGTATGCGTTCGATGCGGTTGTGTACTTCGGACTGTGCATGTCCAGGAACTGTTTTGAGATACGCCCTCCTGGAAATATCGAACGAATGCGCATAAACAACGCAAACGCAGGCAAAAATGCATACAAACGCATGCCCATGCAGTAATTTTTTTTTTGCATGCGTTCCCATAGACAGTAATGCGTTTTTTTAACGTACTCATCCGCATGCCTGCGCATATATGATGGAAATTTGCCACCTCAAAAATTCTAACATGGTACGTCAGCTGCATCCAGCCACACACCACATGCGTAAGAAAATGCGGGCGAATGCATGCACCTGCGTCTACAATGTTAAAGATAGGAAATCAAGACGCATGCGGATTTATGGATTTATGCTTCAGAAACACTGCGGACACAACCACAAATGTGAAACCAGCCTAACTTCTGCACTTGCTGTTCAGCACCACCTATTGGTTTCAAAACTTCTGTAACTTCACTTGTATAGCGCCCTCTATTGGTTGTATAACCTCTGTAATTTCATGCGCTTGTAGAGCGCCCTCTATTGGTTGTATAACCTCTGTAATTTCATGCGCTTGTACAGCGCCCTCTATTGGTTGTATAACCTCTAATTTCATGCGCTTGTACAGCGCCCTCTATTGGTTGTATAACCTCTGTAATTTCATGCGCTTGTACAGCGCCCTCTATTGGTTGTATAAGGCTACTTTCACACATCAGGTTTTCAGTGTCAGGCTTTGGTTTCACATTTGCGGTTGTGTCCGCAGCGTTTTGTATTCCTATCTTTAACATTAAAAACGCGTTTTTGTTTGTTCGCGTTTTGCCGCGTTTGACGACGCATGCGGTTTTTCGTCGTTTGCGGCTTGGCGCGGAAATGCAACATGTAGTAATTTTTAGAGGTGTCAATTTGCCTCCTGGAAACACATGCGGTCGATTGCGCAAGGTTTGCGGCAAAAACATGCATTGCTGTCTATATGAACGCATGAGTTCACAAGCACTTGCGTTCGTGAACGCATGCGTTCCACAAGAAAAACATGTGTAGACACTGCGTCGTAAAACGCGGCAAAACGCGAACAAACAAAAAAGCATGCGTCCCTAATGAAAAATATAGGAATACAAAACGCATGCGGATATAATAACGCAAACGCAGGAAAAAAACGCATGTAAACGCGTACAAACGCGGCGTTTAACCGCATACGCTACCGCATGCGTCTAAAAAACGCCGCGTTTGTGCATGTTTACATGCGTTTTTTCAACCACCTGCGGATGCGTTTTAAACGCTGCGGATTTAAACGCAAATGTGAAACTAGCCTAAATCTGGCTAATTTTCAAAAAAACGGATCAGGCAAATGTTGCCTCCGGATCAGGTTTTTTTCCCATAGACTTGTATTAGTGCCGGATTGCAGTGGATGACATTGCGTTTCATCCGGTTTTCGCCGGATCCGGCAAATCTGCCGCTTCCAGTTTCTTGAAAAAACGTCCATTGCAACGTCTTTTGTCTCTGGAGAAAAAGCCTGAAGCGCCGGATCCGGCGCTTCCGGCTGTTTGCTACAATGAAAGCCTATGGGAGCCGGAAGGTGCCGGATCCGGAAAGATGGCGGATTTTATTTTAAACTGAGCATGCTCCAATTTTTTTTTCATCCAATACTCTAGATAGGGTAGCCGGATCCGTCAAAAAAACGGATCCGTTGCATCAGTTTTTCAAAATCTGCGCCGGATCCAGTTTTTCCAACATTTGCCGGATTTAGGCTAGTTTCACACTAGCATTTACCTGATCTGCGGCAGGCTGCGGACTTCCTCCGTGAAGCCCCGCCCTCGGCCGCACCTCCGCCGCTAGCTCCACCTACTTCTGCATGCGGCCCGCATGCGACCTGCGTACCTATCTTTAACATTAGGTACGCAGGTCGTGCGGCTGTATGCGGATGCTGATGCATGCGTTTTTTTGCTGCATGCGTTCTGTCGCAGAAATGCAACATGCAGTAATTTTCAGAGGCTTTTTTTGCCGCAAAAAAATGCATGCGTTCATTTGCGTTTGATTTGCGTCAAAAAATACATTGCTGTCTATGGAAACACATGCGTTTTTGCGTACATGCGTTTGCGTTTTAAACGCATGCGTTTTTATAGAAAAAAACAAGAATACACCCTGATAAGCCACCCCCCACCATCAGGATGATAAAGGGATCCTAACCCTAACCCTACCCCTAGGGATCCAAACCCTAACCCTAACCTTAACCCTACCCCTACCCCTAACCCTAACAATATGACAGTGAATACTCTCAGTTTATATTTTTAGTACTCTATAGCAATGCCGTATATATTGGGGTGTCCACATTGAACAAAGCTTTATATTAGAAGAATGTCCTGGTCTCGAGGTCAACATAATAGCCAATCCCTATGGATCCCTAGGGTTAGGGGTAGGGTTTGGATTCCTTCATCACCTTGATGGTGGGGGGTGGCTTATCAGTGACCTGGTGACCAGGACATTCTTCTAATAAAAAGCTAACCCTAACCCTAAGGATCCAAACCCTAACCCTAACCCTACCCCTAACCCTAGGGATCCTAACCCTAACCCTATCCCTAGCTAATTCTATTAATAGTGGGTTTTCTAGTTGATTTTGATGATTGGCAGCTGTCACGCACTTCTCAGCATGCAGGAAAAAACGCATGTAAACGCGTCAAAACGCCGCCCTTTTTTTACTGCATGCATAAACGCATGCGTCTAAGAAACGCAGCGTTTGCACGCGTTAGTGCCACGTATTTAAGTGCCACGTATTTAAGTGCCAAGTATATAAGTGCCACGTATTTAAGTGCCACGTATTTAAGTGCCACGTATTTAAGTACCACGTAATTAAGTGCCACGTATATAAGTGCCACGTATTTCACGTAAATGCCACGATATTTCAGTGCCACGTATTTCAGTGCCACGATATTTCAGTGCCACGTATAACCACGTAGTTATAGTATTTATAGTACGTGGCACTGAAATACGTGGCACTGAAATATCGTGGCACTGAAATATCGTGGCACTGAAAGACGTGGCACTGAAATATCGTGGCACTGAAATATTGTGGCACTGAAATACGTGGCACTATGACTGTCAGAAAATGTTCATTAAATGGTTAGGGGTGAGGTTAGGGGTAGGGTTTGGATCCCTTTATCACCTTGATGGTGGTGGGTGACTTTTCAGTGTGTTTTCTGTTTTTTTTTCTATAAAAACGCATGCGTTTTTAACGCAAACAAACGCATGTGCTTAGGCTACGTTCACATTTGCGACGCAACGCACAACGCAAACAAAAACGCAGCAAAATGCATGCACAACGCTGCGTTTTGCGCCGCATGCGTCCTTTTTTTGATTGATTTTGGACGCAGCAAAAATGCAACTTGCTGCGTCCTCTGCGCCCAGACGCATGCGCCGCAGTGACGCATGCGTCGCAAAACGCAAGTGCAACGCATGTCCATGCGCCCCCATGTTAAATATAGGGGCGCATGACGCATGCGGCGACGCTGCGGCGCCCGACGCTGCGGCGCAGACCGCAAATGTGAATGTAGACTAAAAAACGCATGCGTTTAGTCTACGTTCACATTAGCGTTCGGCGCCGCAGCGTCGCCGCATGCGTCATGCGCCCCTATATTTAACATGGGGGCGCATGGACATGCGTTGTGCTGCGTTTTGCGACGCATGGCCGCAAGCGTTGGGCGCAGAGAACGCAACAAGTTGCATTTTTTTTGCGTCCAACTTTCGGCCAAAAAGTACGCATGCGTCGCAAAACGCAGCGTTTTGCATGCGTTTTGCTGCATTTTTGTTTGCGTTGTGTCGCCGACGCTGCTGCGCACAACGCAAATGTGAACGTAGCCTAACACACTTGTGATGTGAATGTTCTGTGTTGTGAGAAGCGCCCTCTATTGGTATAAGGCTGGTTTCACATTTGCGTTTTTTGCCGCTGCGTTTTAGTCTACGTTCACATTAGCGTTCGGCGCCGCAGCGTCGCCGCATGCGTCATGCGCCCCTATATTTAAGGCTACGTTCACATTTGCGTTTTGCGCCGCATGCGTCCTTTTTTCTATTGATTTTGGACGCAGCAAAAATGCAACTTGCTGCGTCCTCTGCGCCCGGACGCGTGCGCCGCAGTGACGCATGCGGCGCAAAACGCAAGTGCACCGCATGTCCATGCGCCCCCATGTTAAATATAGGGGCGCATGACGCATGCGGCGCCGCTGCGGCGCCCGACGCTGCGGCGCGGACCGCAAATGTGAACGTAGCCTAACATGGGGGCGCATGGACATGCGTTGTGCTGCGTTTTGCGACACATGCTTTTTTTGGCTGCGAGCGTTGGGCGCAGCACGTTGCATGTTTTTTGCGTCCAACTTTCGGCGAAAAAGGACGCATGCGTCGCAAAACGCAGCATTTTAGCGTGCGTTTTGTTGCGTTTTTGTTTGCGTTGTGCGTTGCGTCGCCGACGCAGCGGCGCACAACGCAAATGTGAACGTAGCCTAAGGGTATGTGTCCACGTTCAGGCTTGCTTCAGGCTTTGGTCAGGATTTTATGCAAGTAAAATCCTGACCAAAACTGCACCTGCACTCATTGGGGTATGTCTCCACGGTACGGATGGGCGGCGGCGAAGCCGCTCGGCGCTAAGCCCCGCCCCCTTAATGGGACGCGATCATGCCGGATGTGTTAACTCTTCACATCCGGGATGATCGCTCTCTCCCATAGGGCCCTGTGATATGCCTTGCGGGGACACTGCGTCCCCGCAAGGTGTACGGACATGCTGCGATCTGAAAAGACGCGCAGCATGTCCGTAGTCGCAGGGCCGCCGCGTGCGGGTTTCCACGCATAGTGGAGACAGGATTTCATCAAATCCCCTCCACTATGCAGGAACATCTGGACGCTGCTTGTTTGACGCTGCAGCGCTGCGCAGCGTCAAACAAGCAGCGTTTCCTGAACGTGGAAACATACCCTTGTAGCAACATGCTGCGTTTTGGAAAAACGCACCGCGCATGCGTTTCCGCGGCAAAAACGCATGCGTTTTTTTTAACGCATAGTGGAGTCGGGATTTCATGAAATCCCCTCCACTATCTGGACGCTGCGTTTTTGACGCTGCGGAAAAACGCAGCGTAAAAAAAGGAAGCGTTTCCTGAACGTGGACACATACCCTTAGGGTGGTTTCACACTTGCGTTTTTGTAAGCTGTGTGTCGCATGCGGTTAAAAAAAGCCGCGTTTAGGCTAGTTTCACATTTGCGTTTAAATCCGCAGCGTTTAAAACGCATCCGCAAGTGGTTGAAAAAATGCATGTAAACGTGAACAAACGCGGCGTTTTTTAGACGCATGCGGTAGCGCATGCGGTTAAAATAATGCCGCATTTGTACGCGTTTACATGCTTTTTTTCCTGCGTTTGCGTTATATCCGCAAGCATTTTGTATTCCTATATTTATCATTAAGGACGCATGCGTTTTTTTTTGTTCGCGTTTTGCCGCGTTTTATGACGCATGCGTCTACAAATGTTTTTCTTGTGGAACGCATGCGTTCACGAACGCAAGTGCTTGTGAACGCATGCGTTTATATAGACAGCAATACATTTTTTTTGCCGCAAACCTTGCGCAATCGACCACATGCGTTTCCAGGCGGCAAATTGATGCCTCTAAAAATTACTACATGTTGCATTTCCGCACCAAGCCGCAAACGACGAAAAACCGCATGCGTCGTCAAACGCGGCAAAACGCGAACAAACAAAAACGCATGCGTTTTTAATGTTAAAGATAGGAATACAAAATGCATGTAGATCTATGCGGTGCAAACGCTGTGGACACAACCGCAAATGTGAAACCAGCCTTATATGCGTTTTTTCCTGTGTTTGCGTTTTTGGTGCGCATGATGAGAAATTTCACAAGAGAAAAAGCAAGATAACCAGACACCGCCAATAGGACTACAGAGGGCGTGTATTATGGGATCTCTATATATAGACCCTAGGGCTACTGAAATCTTAACACTTTACTACTGTATCCTGTGTCATGATGGATCTTCGCATGGAGAGCTTTTATTTCAACCTGGATTTAAGCATCAAGCTGTTTCTTGCCTGTGCTTTTGCTTGGGAGCAAGACAGAAATCGCGAAAGATGGAGGAGACAACGTAGGAGTTTTTGGAGGCACCCCATTATCGAACTACGTGAAAGCCGTGGAGCCTATCACACACTCTATGCCGAGCTCCAACCCGGAGAAATTCCAGGAATACACACGAATGTCGCAAGACTCATTCCTGGATTTGCTGTCTCGTGTCCAAGGAGCCATACGGCGACAGGACACCCAGCTCCATAGAGCGATTCCACCGGAGGAACGTCTGCTGGTTACATTAAGGTACGTTCAAAATCTAAACCAATGACAGTCCAAATTTAGTGTTTTCTGACCTGTATTTTTGGGGTATTTTCCTTTCTTTCTTTAGCGTAACCACGCCATAAAAAGAATAGATTGTAATGTTTTTTGTGTTTGTTTTTCTTACAGATTTCTGGCAACCGGAGAGAGTTTATCATCCCTCCACTTCCAATACCGGCTTGGAATATCCACCCTGTCCGGAATAGTTGCGGACACCTGCCGGGCTTTGTGGAATGTACTCCGGGATGAGTTTATACCCCTTACCCACCTTGGACATGTGGCTAGAAATTGCAGAGAAATTCTGGAGTGTTTGTGATTTCCCCAACTGTTTAGGAGCGGTGGATGGAAAGCACATTCGCATTATCAAACCAGCCAGAACAGGATCGGAGTACTTCAATTACAAAAAATATTTTTCTGTTGTGCTCATGGCAATAGCCGATGCTGACTGTCGCTTCATTGCCATGGACATTGGAGCTTTTGGCCGTGGCAACGATTCCCAGACTTTCAAGAACTCGGATATGGGCTGCCATGTGTATGGCAACAATTTCAATTTTCCCCCACCACAACCTCTCCCCAACACTCAAGGTCCACCGATGCCATTTGTTAAGGTTGGGGATGAGGCCTTTCAGATGTGTGAAAACCTACTGAAGCCCTATTCCAGTCGGGACTTGAACCACACTAGAAGGACCTTTAACTACAGACTGACCAGGGCCCGAAGAACAGTAGAGTGTACCTTTGGCATTCTGGTCGCTAAATGGCGCATTCTTGCATCAGCCATAAATCTAAAAGTGGAAACAGTGGACGAGGTGGTCAAAGCCTGTGTGGTTCTCCACAATTACATAATGACTAAGGAGCGACCCAACATTGAACTGGATGAACCAGTTGCACACCCACTGCCCGATTTCCAGCATCACCCGCTGCGGTCAACTGCAGCAGTTGGTCACATGCGGGACCAATTTGCGGCCTTTTTCGATTCAGATATTGGACGTGTGTCATGGCAGGACAATGTTGTGTAAATGTCCTGTTGTAATTACATCTGTACCAGTAATTTTCTACAATGATAATAAAATTTCTCATTAATAAACTTTACTTTTGGTTCTGTTGACCGTGTCTCCTATGTTTTTCCTCTCCAAACCAAGGCTGTCCTAAAACTGGCAGTATTTGATCTGTATTTAATATCAGTTTTTGTAATCCAAAACCAGGAGTGGGTGATAAAAGCAGATGTGCTAGTTATTATGTTAATATCATAATTTACCTCTAATTGTTCCACTTCTTGTTTTGGCTTACAAATACTGTTATACAACACTGGCCACATACTGCTAGTGTTATGGCAGCCATGTTGCTTTATTGGTAAGCTTGTTGACGTCATTGCGTCATGATTCTCTTCTCCTGTATCCATTGGACACAAACTGAAGAGACAATGACTGTCACACTATCTATACTCATCAAGTCAGGTGTCAGAAATTATAAATTCATGATAAACATATTACAGCCTCATGAATTCACTATTTCTGACACCTGTGCAGGTGAGCATAGATATGTAGTGTGTGACCACCATTGTAACTCAATTTGTGTGTAATATAAGAAGAGAGAATGGTGGTTATACAAGGCAGTTCTCTAATCAACAGGTCAGGTGTCAATAACTAATGAGTTTTTTGACACCTGACCTGTTCAGTAGAGGTCTGCACTGTATTTCCACCATTTTCTCTTCAGACTGCCACACTAAGCACAGACCTAAAGAGATTATGGAGATACATGTAATATTTTTTGGCCCACCTCATATATGTATACTAAAGACACACAAAGCTGCAGTCTTTTTATTTTTAACTACTGGAGATATGATGTGGGCCAAAAAGTAAGTGTGTGGCGAAGTTTCTTGGCGCACGGTGTGTTGCCGGCGGCAGAAGACACAATAAACCAAACATAATTGTGGCAAATCAAACTTTTTTTTATTTTGTAACAACCCAAAAATGTATTTACTGCGCCGGCTTGGGGTAGAGGGATGTAAACGGGGGGTGTGAAGCACTGAGGCCTGGCTAACCGTGGAAGACGCAGAGGTGGCAGGAGAAGGGGCAATGAAACTAGAAGGGTCTGGAAGTTCGGGGATGGGGCTGGACACATGAGAGGCTTCAGACGCACTGGAAGGGTGAGACAAACCTGACATTACAGACACATTGGGAGGTGAAGGGGGAGGAATGCTAAGAGTCCTCTGTTTTTTTTTTTGTAATTTCTTTTTGGTTTGCCTGGTTGTGGGAGGTCTTGGTGGGCTCATATGGCGTGGCGTGGTGGCGGGTGACCTGTCAGGGTCCGGCTGCACTGTGTCAGAGTCCATAGTGCTCGTAGATCGTGCAGCCATGGCAGAGTCCATAGTGCTCGTAGAGCGTGCAGCCATGCCAGAGTCCATAGTGCTCGATCGTGCAGCCATGCCAGAGTCCATAGTGCTCGTAGAGCGTGCAGCCATGCCAGAGTCCATAGTGCTCGTAGAGCGTGCAGCCATGCCAGAGTCCATAGTGAAAAAGAAAAAATCTCCAGCATGGATCTTCTAAAAGTCAATTTATTAGAAACACTTTAAAATGCAAACATTTGCAAAAAAGAGAGATGGGGGTCCAAGGTGGTCAACGCCGACGCGTTTCGACCATCAGGTCTTAGTCATGGCATGAAAATGGAACCACATATTAACATTTTATACAACACAGAACACTAAAACAGCAAGTGCTTAGATTAAAACTCAGGTGGGCAATCAGAACATTCATTATATTAACCCCCTGTGAACCGCAAAAGAGAAAGACATATCCATGAAAAAAGAACCACATCGGTATATCAAAAAATTACATTAGCTGGAATAATAGAACCATTTCACAGTGTGTACAATATTAAATATCACCTTCTTATATTAAAAAAAAAAAAAAAAAATTATATATTTATATTAAAGACATGAGATTATTACATTAATCTAACTGCAAAATGAGGTCAAGACGTTTGTTCAGCCCTAAGGGCACCCTTGACTGTAGAGAAAATATCCAAAAGGATTCACGATTTAATATCTTACGTCTATGATCACCACCTCTAGGGGGTTTATGCACTTTTTCAATAGCAGTCACTTTAATCATGCTGGTGTTACCTGCATGGATTGTTTTGCAGTGATGAGAGACTGCAGAAATGTTATGTGATGTATTATTAAGTGCAGATTCTGAGATATGCTTACAAAACCTTCTTTTTAAAGGGCCCACTGTGCAGCCCACATATTGCAGTTTACATAAATCGCATTCTATCAAATAAATGACACCTTCTGAGTTGCAATTCATGTGCGTTCTAATTGGATAAGTAATGCCTGTCACACTAGAGGTGAAACTAGTAGTTTTTCTTACGAAATTACACGTTTTACACGGGTGGTGACCACATTTAAAAAAACCCTTATATGTTAACCAGGCACTATTTCCTGCAGTCAATTTACTATTGAGATAGAGACTAGGAGATAGGATGTCACGTAAGGAAGGTGCTTTTTTGGCAAGATATCGTATGTGAGTACGATCTAAAATATGTGCTAGCTTCACATCATTGTATAAAATAGGAACATACTTTTTCACAATTTGAATTATTTCTGCATACTGCGGACTATAAACTGTGGAAAAATTTATCGTACTCAGAGAGTGAGAGGCAGACTCTGTGTGTTTAGTCTCATTAAACCTTTTTCTTTTAATTTTTTTAATTTTATTATTATTCTCGTTGGGGTTCATAGAAAGAGACCCTGGATCCTCATTATCACTCCATAATAAAGACTTCCTATCAATGTCTTTTGTCACTGATTTTGCTCTGTGTAGCATCCAATTAGGATAACCGCGATCTTTAAGTCTGAAAACTGCAGACTCAGTAGAGCGTGCAGCCATGCCAGAGTCCATAGCGGTGGTAGAGCGTGCAGCCATGCCAGAGTCCATAGCGCTCGTAGAGCGTGCAGCCATGCCAGAGTCCATAGTGCTCGTAGAGCGTGCAGCCATGCCAGAGTCCATAGTGCTCGTAGAGCGTGCAGCCATGCCAGAGTCCATAGCGGTGGTAGAGCGTGCAGCCATGCCAGAGTCCATAGCGCTCGTAGAGCGTGCAGCCATGCCAGAGTCCATAGTGCTCATAGAGCATGCAGCCATGCCAGAGTCCTTAGTGCTCGTAGAGCGTGCAGCCATGCCAGAGTCCATAGTGCTCGTAGAGCATGCAGCCATGCCAGAGTCCATAGTGCTCGTAGAGCGTGCAGCCATGCCAGAGTCCATAGCGCTTGTAGAGCGGAAGGCCATGCCATGGTCCTGCTGCATCGTGGAGGAGGCGGTACGGAAGGCCATGCCAGGGTCCTGCTGCATCGTGGTTGTGGCGGTACGGAAGGCCATGCCAGGGTCCTGCTGCATCGTGGAGGTGGCGGTACGGAAGGCCATGCCAGGGTCCTGCTGCATCGTGGAGGTGGTGGTACGGAAGGCCATGCCAGGGACCTGCTGCATCGTGGTGTCAGTGGAGGAGGTCCAAGCAGGAGCAGAGGATGTCATGGTGGTGTCGGTGGGATGTCCAACTGCACTCGGCATGGTGGTGGTGCTGTAGTGGTGTCCGGCTGTGGAAAGAATTGAGGTGGCCGTGCAGTGGGATGCAGCAGAGGTCAACATTGAGGTCAATCGTGACAGTGAAGGCACAGGTGGATATGCCCCCACTGTCTGCTGGAAATACCGACTCTGCTGCATAGCCTGCACGTAAGCAGCATTGCAGGCCTGCATGACACTCAGCTGGAGATCAGGAGTAAGGTGTTCTGACATGCCCTGCTCAATTTGATTAAAAAAATGATGTGCTGGCCTCTGGAGGTCGGCTTTCACTTGATCAAGGCTTTTGCTGACCTCCTGGATACGTGCATTTAAGAGGTTATGTGAAACATCCATCGGTCACCCAAAGCCTTGATTGCGTCGTGTAAAACCGAGCTCAAGTGCAAAAACTCGGGCATGAGTGACCTGTCCGAAGCCCTCTGCCACTGCCGGGATGAGCCCAAAAAAAGGGGGCAGTGCAAGAGGATTGCGAAAGGGGAAGACCTGATGGACTAGCTCCCTGGTCTCCAGTTAGTGTGGAAGGCCCACTTGCTGCTGCGCTGCTGGATGGCTGGGACGGGTCCGTGGCTGTCGGATGAAGGACCGCTCCAGAACCTGGGCCAACAGTAGTGCTGTATGTGCTGTGAAAAAAGGAAAAAGAAAATTACTATCAAAAATTTACCGGATGCAAAATCCTGTGGAATGTAAAAATACAGATTATGACAATACAATACAACCTAATGCACATGAAAATACTTACGTTCTCTGGGCAAGGACCGGTCTTAAAAATGACACAATGCGATGGTATTTGTAGCGTCTGATCCTTGCTCCTGAACCACTGGGAACACGGCTCTCTTGACGCAGGTCCTTGTTGAAGCGGTCCTTCATCGAACGCCAACGTGTTTTTGACTTTGGATACTGTTAAAAAAAAATTGTCGTCAGAAAAAGGACTTTTGGCCGTGCTCACACAACTGTGTGTGATGAGAGAAACTCCAGAGAGTTTCTTTCATCACACACAGTCGAGTGAGCACGGCCAAGGTCTCTGATACTTCACACTGCAGTGCAATACTTACCAAATGCAGTTCGGACCCGAGTCGGGGCGTTGTCCCAGCCATCCCACATCGCTTGGGCCACCTCATTCCATAAGCGCCGGATCGTGATGTTGTTCGAGTGCAGTGGATCCCGGGTGTCCCACAACGGGACTCGCTCCTGGACCAGGGAGATGAGGAGGTCATTCTCGATAAGATCGATATTGGATTGAAGTTCATTTTCTGTCCTCCGTAGTACACGCCTGCGCAAGGCAATATTGCCTTGCGCTGGCGTGTACTACGGAGGACACAGCATGAACTTCAATCCAATATTGCAGCCAGCATGCAGCCAGCAGGTAAGGAAAGGGTGAATCAAACACCCGAAAACCCCGCCCATATGACCCAAAACCGGTCCCGCCAAATTCAGGTGACAGGTTCCCTTTAAAGTTTGCTCAATTAACATAAGGAAAACAAAGAAAAAAGATGCTGAGAAATGGCATGAATAGGAAAGTCAACATACAAAAGGATTCCACAAGAAAAAAGTAAAGAAATACGAGTGGAAAGAAAGGAAGATTCAAGAATATTACACTGGGGACAGTCAGCCTTGTATATGTACCCGCTGCCGTCTTTCCACCGGACCTTGACTCCGCTGCTCCTGCCCTGTCTCTGCCGCAGAAGAGCTCTAAAAAAAGAAAAAAACTAATTGTCACATGTGTCGATGTGACAGTGAATACTTACCAATCTGACGAGGCAAGTACTCACCTCACTGACATGCTCCACTTCCGACTGTCCTGGCCGAAACTCCTCACCAGATGAAGAATCCGAAGAAGACATTCTGATGCATGTAGAAAGAAAGAAATGGCAGAAATTAGGACATGTAGAGACAGAAAATAGAAAATGAAGGTATTGGCTAGGATATACTCACATTGTTCAGGGTCTTGTTTTCCTCCAAGATGTAGCCTGTCTGTGTCTTGTCTGCTTCAGAGTCTGGTGAGAAGTGACCTGCAACTGTCCACACCCTCCCTTTATCACCTTGATGGTGGGGAGTGGCTTATCAGTGTCTAGACATGTTTTTCTCAATTGAAACGCATGCGTTCAAAAACGCAACCAAACGCATGTGCTTAAAAACGCATAGACAGCAATGCATTTTTTGTCGCAATCCTTGCGCAATCGACCGCATGCGTTCCCTGGCGGCAAATAGACGCCTCTAAAAATAACTACAAGCTGCAAACGAGACGACGCATGCGTCGTCAAACGCGGCAGAACGCGAACGAAAAAAATGCATGCGTTTTTAATGTTACATATAGGAATACACGACGCATGCGTTTATATGCAGTACAAACGCTGCGGCAACAAACGCAAATGTGAAACCAGCCTTAGGCTGGTTTCACACTTGCATTTTGATCTGCAGCGTTTGTACAGAAAAAAACGCATGCATTTTTTTTCCCCCTATGTTTAACATTAAAAACGCATTTTTTTTGCTGCATGCGATCTGTCGCAGAAATGCAACATGTAGTAATTTCTAGAGGCTTTTTTTGCCGCAAAAAAATGTATTGTTGTCTATGTAAACGCATGCGTTTTTAAGCACATGCGTTTGCTTGCGTTAAAAACGCATGCGTTTTTATAGAAAAAAACAAGAATACACCCTGATAAGCCACCGCCCACCATCAAGGTGATAAAGGGATCCTACCCCTAACCCTACCCCTACCCCCTAACAATATGACAGTGAATACTCTACGAGTTAATATTTTTAGTACTCTATAGCAATACCGTATATCTTGGGGTGTCCACATTGAACAAAGCTTTTTATTAGAAGAATGTCCTGGTCACCAGGTCAACATAATAGCCAATCCCTATGGATCCCTAGGGTTAGGGTTAGGGTTTGGATCCCTCGGGTTAGGGTAAGGGTTTGGATCCCTTTATCACCTTGATGGTGGGGGGTGGCTTATCAGTGACCTGGTGACCAGGACATTCTTCTAATAAAAAGCTACCCCTAACCCTAACCCAAACCCTAGAGATCCAAACCCTACCCCTAACACTAACCCTAACCCTAGCTATTTCTATTTATAGTGGGTTTTCTAGTTGATTTTGATGATTGGCAGCTGTCACACACTTCTCAGCATGCGTTTCAAAAACGCAAACGCATGAAAAAACGCATAAACGCGTCAAAACGTCGCTTTTTTTTTTAACCGCATGCGTCTAAACAACGCAGCGTTTGTACGCGTTTACATGCGTTTTTTCACCACCTGCTTTTTTTTTTTTTTAAACGCTGCTTTTAAAAACGCAAATGTGAAACCAGCCTTAGGCTACGTTCACATTTGCGTTGTGCGCCGCAGCGTCGGCGACGCAACGCACAACGCAAACAAAACCGCAACAAAACGCACGCTAAAACGCTGCGTTTTGCGTCGCATGCGTCCTTTTTGGCCGAATGTTGTACGCAAAAAAAATGCAACTTGTTGCGTTCTCTGCGCCCAACGCTTGCGGCCATGCGTTGCAAAACGCAGCACAACGCATACGCCCCCATGTTAAATATAGGGGCGCGTGACGCATGCGGCGACGCTGCGGCGCCGAACGCTAATGTGAACGTAGACTTATACAACCAATAGAAGGTGCTGTACAAGTGCATGAAATTACAGAGGTTATACAACCAATAGAGGGCGCTGTACAAGTGCATGAAATTACAGAGGTTATACAACCAATAGAGGGCGCTGTACAAGTGCATGAAATTACAGAGGTTATACAACCAATAGAGGGCGCTGTACAAGTGCATGAAATTACAGAGGTTATACAACCAATAGAGGGCGCTGTACAAGTGCATGAAATTACAGAGGTTATACAACCAATAGAGGGCGCTGTACAAGTGCATGAAATTACAGAGGTAAGGCTACGTTCACATTTGCGGCCAGCGCCGCAGCGTCGGGCGCCGCAGCGGCGCCGCATGCGTCATGCGCCCCTATATTTAACATGGGGGCGCATGGACATGCGGCGCACTTGCGTTTTGCGCCGCATGCGTCGCTGCGGCGCCCGCGTCGGGGCGCAGAGGACGCAGCAAGTTGCATTTTTGCTGCGTCCAAATTCAATGAAAAAAACGACGCATGCGGCGCAAAACGCAGCGTTGTGCATGCGTTTTGCTGCGTTTTTGTTTGCGTTGTGCGCTGCGGCGCCGACGCTGCGGCGCACAACGCAAATGTGAACGTAGCCTTAGGCTACGTTCACATTTGCGGCCAGCGCCGCAGCGTCGGGCGCCGCAGCGGCGCCGCATGCGTCATGCGCCCCTATATTTAACATGGGGGCGCATGGACATGCGGCGCACTTGCGTTTTGCGCCGCATGCGTCGCCCGCGTCGGGGCGCAGAGGACGCAGCAAGTTGCATTTTTGCTGCGTCCAAATTCAATGAAAAAAACGACGCATGCGGCGCAAAACGCAGCGTTGTGCATGCGTTTTGCTGCGTTTTTGTTTGCGTTGTGCGCTGCGGCGCCGACGCTGCGGCGCACAACGCAAATGTGAACGTAGCCTAAGGCCGCTTTCACATTTGCGGTTGTGTCCGCAGCGTTTCTTCCGCAAATATCTGCATGCGTTGTGTATTCCTATCTTTAACATTATCGACGCATGCGTTTTTCTATGTTCGCGTTTTGCCGCGTTTGACGACGCATGCGTCGTCTAGCCGTCTGCGTCTTGGCGCGGAAATGCAACATGTAGTAATTTTTAGAGGCGTCAATTTGCCGCCTGGAAACGCATGCGGCTGATTGCGCAAGGTTTGCGCCCAAAAAACGCATTGTAGTCTATGTAAACGCATGCGTTTTCCAGTACATGCGTTTGCTTGCGTTTGCCGACGCATGCGTCTCAATTGAGAAAAACATGTCTAGACACTGATAAGCCACCCCCCACATAGAAGGTGATAAAGGGAGGGTGTGGACATTTGCAGGTCACTAGTCAGCAGACTGCCTTGCAGACGAGACGCCCCACAGCCCCTTGGATCAGCAAACAAGCCTCAGAACTATGTGAGTATATCCTATCCAAAGCATTTCTTTTCTATAATCTGTGTCTATGTGCCCTAATTTCTGTCATTCCTTTCTTTCTGCACACATCAGAATGTCTTCTGCTTCTGATGAGGAAACGCCTGGGCCTGCACAAGAGGAACATGTCAGCGAAGTGAGTATTCACCTCCTCAGATTGGTAAGTATTCACTGTCACATCTACACATATGACAATGTATATTTTCCCTTTTTCAGACCACTTCTTCTACAGCGGAAGACACTGAGCAGGAGACTGGGCAGGAGCAGCGTAGTCACGGCCGGGCAACACGGCGGCATCGTGTAAGTATAGCTGGCTGAATGTGTATTGTATCCTCACTTTATAATTCTGGAATCTTCATTTCTTTCTACTCTCTTTCTTTCCCTTTGGCTTCAGCACCAGTGTTTTTTTTTATTTCAATATTCATGCCATTCCTCTGATTCTGTTTTCTGTCTTCCGTATGTGAACGCCTCCTATATTAATGTCCTTTTTGTTGTTAGGTTCCAGAGGAGGATGAGGACCTAATTGAGAATGAACACCTCATCTCCCTGGTTCACGAGCGAGTCGCATTGTGGGACACCCGGGATCCACTGCACGCCAACAATGTGACGATCCGGAGGCTTTGGAATGAGGTGGCCGCAGCGTTGTGGGATGGCTGGGCCAATGCCCCGGCTCGGGTCCGTTCTGCATTTGGTAAGTATCGCAATGCAGTGTGATGTAGTCAATACCTTGGCCATGCTCACACAACTGTGTATGATGTCAGAAAGTCATTACTTTTTCACAGCACATACAGTTGTGTGACCATGGTCAAAAGACCATTGTCCTAACTAGTATGTTTTGTTTTGCCAACAGTGTCAAAAGTGAAAACACGTTGGAGATCGATGAAGGACCGCTTCAACAAGGACCTGCGCCAAGAGAGCCGGCTTCCAAGTGGTTCTGCAGCAAGGATACGCAAATACAAGTACCACCGCATCCTTGCGTTTTTGAGACCAGTCCTTGCACGAAGAACGTAAGTATATTGGTTAAAAAAGAAAAAAAAATGGTGTATAATGCAATTTGTTGTTGGTCATTATTTCCCATCAGTATTTGTAATCCGAAACCTTGATTGATTGATAGATGCAGCAGTGGGGTACGTGTTCTTTGAATACTTTCCCTCACATAGTTCCTCTCCAGGTTTTGGCATACCAATACTGATTAGAAATACTGATCAAATACTGAGAGTGTGATGGCAGCCTGCACAACAGATCTATACTCAGCAAGTTAGGTGTCAGAAATAATGAATTCAGGATGCCAATGGCTCCTCAATTCATTTTTCCTGACACTTGTCCTGGTGAGTATACAGGTGGCTTGTATGTCCTCTGTCGTCAATTCGTATTTCCCATCAGTATTTGTAATCCGAAACCTTGATTGATTGATAGATGCAGCAGTGGGGTACGTGTTCTTTGAATACTTTCCCTCACATAGTTCCTCTCCAGGTTTTGGCTTACCAATACCTTGTATAGAGATATGGCTTGTATTGCCTCCATCGTCTCTTCATAGTTTACATCAGTTTTTGTAATCCCCAAGGACTGGTCGATGCATGCAGAAGTATAGCATGTTGTTTTATGAAACTTTTATTCCTACTGTTGAACTCCTGGCTTGAAAATTCTGATGTAAAATTCACTACAAATAGTAGTGTGACCTTTCCCTATCTGAATGTGTATCTAACTGTTCAGTTATCTTTTTGTAAATGTTTTGTAATATTTTTTTATTTTTTTTCCGCAGCACTTGGAGCTCCACTGTTGGCCCAGGTTCTGGAGCGGTCCTTCATCAGTCAGCCACGGACCCGTCCCAGCCATCCTCCAGCGCTGCAGCAAGTGGGCCTGCCACACAACCTGGAGACCAGGAAGCTGGTCCATCAGATGTTCCCCTTCCCCAGTCCTCTGCCTCTAGCCAATTTTTTATGGGCTCCTCCCGGCACCGGCAGAGGGCCGCGGACAGGTCACTCATGCCCGAGTTTTTGCACTTGAGCTCGGTCTTCCATGAGGGACTCAAGGCGATGGGTGACCGACTGGATACTGCCATTCGTCATATGAGCACATGTATCCAGGAGGTAACCACAGCCCTTGCCCAAGTGAAAGCCGACCTCCAGAGGCCAGCACATCATTTTTTTAATCAGATAGAACAGGGCATGTCGGAACACCTTAGTCCTGAGCTCCAGATTACTATTATGCAGGCCTGCAATGCTGCTTACGTGCAGGCTATGCAGCAGAGTCGGTATTTTCAGCAGACAGTGGGGGCATTTCCAACAGTGCCCACACTGTCACGCTTTACATCAATGCCGACATCTGCTGCATACCACTGCACGGCCACCTCCATTCCAAACACTTCCGGACCGTATTATAGCACCACCACCATGCCCAGTGCAGTGGGTCAGCCCACCGCCACCACCATGACAACTGCTGCTCCTGCTTGGGCCTCCTCCACTGCCACCAGCATGCTGCCGCCGCCGGACCCTGCCCTGGTGTTTCCTGGCACCACCACTACCAGACTGCCGCCGCCGGACCCTGCCCTGGCGTTCTCTGGCACCACCACTACCAGACTGCCGTTGCCGGACCCTGCCCTGGCGTTCTCTGGCACCACCACTACCAGACTGCCATTGCCGGACACTGCCCTGGCGTTCTCTGGCACCACCACTACCAGACTGCCATTGCCGGACCCTGCCCTGGCGTTTCCTGGCACCACCACCACCAGACTGCCGTTGACGGACCCTGCCCTGGCGTTCCCTGCCACCACGACAACGTGCCCGCGCAAAACAAGAAAGGGGAAAGGCAAAAAAAAACAAAAAACCATAGCTATCCCTCCCCCCTCACCTCCCAATGTGTCTGTAATGTCTGGTTTGTCTCACCCTTCCAGTGTGTCTCAACCCTCTCATGTGTCTAGCCCTATCCCTGAATATCCTGACCCCAGTAGTTTCATAGCGCCTTCTCCTGCCACCCCTATGTCGGCTACAGTAATAAGCCAGACCTCACTACTCAACACCCCACAATATCGGCACTCAACCCCAAGCAGGCGCAGTTAATTTTTTGGTTTGTGTGTGTTTAATAAACCTGTGTTTTTTGCCCCAATAAGGTTTGGTTAATTGTGTATTTCGCCACCGTCACCACACAGCCTGCGCCAATAACAAATTATGCGTCAAACACATTTTTGGGGGCCACCTCCAACCTCCAGTACCTACTTAGCAGAACACTGAAGCTTGGTGTGTTTGGTTGAGAGATATGAGGTTGCCCCCAAAAATAACACTTGTATTTTCTCCAAAAACAGTTCTTTCTGTTTACTCCGTGACTTTTGGTCGCACACAGAAGACAAAATGGTGGTAATACACAGCACAACTATACTCAACAGGTCCTTTCTTATCCGAAACATTATTTATGACCCCTGACCTGCTGATTTTAGAAATGCATTGTATTACCTCCATTTTATCTTATTGGTACATATACATATATTTCACACAAAGTGAAGGAACAATGTACATGGCATATCTATACTCACCCGGACAAGTGTCAGGAAAAATGAATTCAAGAGCAAATAGCATCATGAATTCATTAGTTCAGACACGTGACTTGATGACTATAGATCTCTGGTGTAGGCTGCCATCACACTGTCAGTATTCGCTCTGTATTTTACAGCACTATTTGTAAGCCTAAACCTGGAGTGGAACTATGTGAGGAAAAGTACATTAAACAGATATGCACCACTAAAAGCATTTAACTACCGCTCCTGGTTTAGGCTTACAAATACTGATGTTAAGTACTGGACAAATACTGCGACAATAACGGACATCGTCTATACAGTCTGCGGCAAAAAGCTAATGGTGAACCAAGACAGGACTCACGTCAACAACCTAAGCCCAAAAACCCAAAGTGGTTTGTTAAGGAAATAGATAGGAGACATGGTGAAGAAAGTAAAACACAATTATTTTATTTGAAAAAACATTAACATTCCAAACATAAATTTGCAGACCCGAAACCAGCAGTACATTTTACACCATATTGTCCTGCCATGGCACACGTCCAATGTCAGAATCAAAAAACGCTGCAAATTGGTCCCGCATGTGGCCTACTTCAACTGTTGACCGCAGCGGATGATGACGGTAATCAGGCAAAGGGTTGGCAACAGGTTCATCAAGTTCTATGGTGGGTCGCTCCTTAGCCAGAATGAAATTGTGGAGAACCACACAGGCTTTAACTACCTCATCCACTGTCTCCATTTTTAGATTTATTGCAGTTGCTAGAATGCGCCATTTGGACACCATAATCCCAAAGGCACACTCTACTGTTCTGCGTGCCCTGGTTAGTCTGTAGTTGTAGATCCGTTTTGTGCGGTTCAAGTCCCGACTTGAATAGGGCTTCAGGAGATTTTCACTCATCTGAAAGGCCTCATCCCCAACCATTACAAATGGCAGCGGTGGGCCTTGAGTGTAGGGGAGTGGTCGTGGCTGTGGGAAATTAAAATTTTTGCCATAAACACGTCGGCCCATATCAGAGGTTTTAAAAGTCTGTGAATCGTTGCCACGGCCAAAAGCACCAATGTCCACAGCAATGAAGCGACAGTCCGCATCGGCTATTGCCATAAGAACTACAGAAAAATATTTTTTGTAGTTGAAGAACTGTGATCCCGTTCTGGCTGGTTTGGTAATCCGGATGTGCTTCCCATCCACCGCACCCAAACAGTTGGGAAAATCACAAACAGTCCAAAATTTGTCAGCAATTTCTTTCCACATGTCCTCCGTGGGTATGGGTATAAATTCCTCACGGAGAATGGTCCATAAAGCCCGGCAGCGTGGAAATCCCAAGGCGGTACTGGAAATGAAGGGATGACAAGCTCTCTCCAGTTGCAAGAAATCTGTAGTAAGAATAAATAATTTACAAAATAGGCAAAAAAACATCAGACCTGCAAAAAATTTTGGTTAGCTTTTGTTTAGAATTATTACGTACCTTAAGGTAACCAGGAGATGTTCCGCTGGTGGAATGGCTCTACGGAGCTGTGTGTCCTATCTCCGGATGGCTCCTTGGACACGATCAAGCAAATTCCGGAAAGAGTCTTGTGACATCCTGGTATATTCTGGGAATTTTTCTGGGTTCTCATTGAGCTCGCCATACAGGGTGTGATATGTACCACGGCTCTCCCGCAGTTCTACAATGGGGTGTTGCCAAAACCGCCTACGCCGTGTACTTCTCTGTCTTTCCCGGTTTCGGTGTTGCTCCCAAGCAAACGCACATGCCAGAAAAATCTTGATGCTCAGATCCAGTTTAAAGTAATAGCTATCCATGTGAAGATCCATCTTCTCACAGGACACAGGAGCAAAATCTGAAGATTTCAGCTGTCCTAGGGTCTATATATAGATTTCACATAATACACGCCCTCTGTAGTCCCATTGGCTGGTTCTTGCATCTAGAATTTTTCTCTGGTGAAATTTTGCGCCATGCGCACAAAAAACGCAAACGCATAGAAAACGCAAGCAAAAGCATGTAAACGCTGCGTTTTAATGACGCATGCGGTAACCGTAAGCGTTTTAAAAACGCTGCGTTTACACGCGTTTTCATGCGTTTTTCGTGTCCTTGCGTTTGCGGATTAAACGCTGCAGATTCAAACGCTAATGTGAAAGTAGCCTAAGGCTACGTTCACATGTGCGTTGTGCGCCGCAGTGTCGGCGACGCAGCGTCGGCGACGCATCACACAACGCAAACAAAAACGCAGCAAAACGCATGCACAACGCTGCGTTTTGCGACGCATGCGTCCTTTTTTTGCTTGATTTTGGACGCACAAAAAATGCAACTTGTTGCGTCCTCTGCGCCATGACGCACTTATGCCCGGTGCCACCTCTCTTTATTTTTCATCTCTCATTTCATGGCTATGCTACATAGGGACTTCATCTTGGAAATCTTACTAACAGCGACAGGTTGTATGGGGTGTTATACTGCTTGATTTCTGAGCTTTAGGGGGATTTTTATATGAGTAATCATAATCTCCCCAACCCTTTAACCCCTAATTCTTTTTGGTTCCTTTATATTTAGTCCTGCTGTGTTAGAGCATTTTGTTCTGTGTGGCATTTAGAGTCAATTATGGATGAATAACAATATGTGCTTGATTTGTATATATTGAGGGTGGCACCGTGGTATGACCTCATTATAGGTCTTGGTATCTATCTTTTGCGGTGTTTTCACAATTTTAAATGGTTTTAATGTCTTTTTGCAGTGTTAAGTGTGTTGAAATAAACCTTTATCATTGATAATCCTTGTGGTGATCCCTTTAATATGCATGCTACTTCTTTTTTCTTTCATTTTATGTTGTGTCTTTTGTAGCATGCTATTGGTGATCCCTGGCGGTGGTGCCTGCCTAATATTGTTTTCGCAAAATGCAAGTGCAACGCATGTCCATGCGCCCCCATGTTAAATATAGGGGCGCATGACACATGCGGCGACGCTGCGGCGCCCGACGCTGCGGCGCAGAACGCTAATGTGAACGTAGACTAATACAACTAATAATAGAAGGTGCTCTACAAGTGCATGAAATACAGAGGAGGCTACTTTCACACATCAGGTTTTCAGTGTCAGGCTAATGAGTCTACCTTCACATTAGCGTTCGGCGCCGCAGCGTCGCCGCATGCGTCATGCGCCCCTATATTTAACATGGGGGCGCATGGACATGCGTTGTGCTGCGTTTTGCGACGCATGGCCGCAAGCGTTGGGCTCAGAGAACGCAACAAGTTGCTTTTTTTTTGCGTCCAACTTTCGGCCAAAAAGTACGCATGCGTCGCAAAACGCAGCGTTTTGCATGCGTTTTGCTGCGTTTTTGTTTGCGTTGTGCGTTGCGTCGCCGACGCTGCGGCGCACAACGCACATGTGAACGTAGCCTAATACCAATAGAGGGCGCTTCTCACATCACAGAACATTCACATCACAAGTGTGTGATACCAATAGAGGGCGCTTCTCACAACACAGAACATACACATCACAGGTGTGTGATACCAATAGAGGGCGCTATATTCAACTCTGCACATTCACATCACAAGTGCAATACCAATAGAGGGCGCTTCTCACATCATAGAACATTCACATCACAAGTGTGTGATACCAATAGAGGGCGCTGTATTCAACTCTGCACATTCACATCACATGTGCAATACCAATAGAGGGCGCTTCTCACAACACAGAACTGAGGCTACTTTCACACTTGCGTTTTAATCTGCAGCGTTTAATCCGCAAACGCAAGGACACGAAAAACGCACGAAAACGCGTGTAAACGCAGCATTTTAAAACCGCTTACGGTTACCGCATGCGTCATTAAAACGCTGCATTTACATGCTTTTGCTTGCGTTTTCCATGCGTTTGCGTTTTTTGTGCGCATGTTGCAAAAATTTACTAGCGAAAAATCTAGATCACAAGAAACAGCCAATGGGACTACAGAGGGCGTGTATTATGTGAAATCTATATATAGACCCTAGGACAGCTGAAATCTTCAGATTTTGCTCCTGTATCCTGTGACAAGATGGATCTTCACATGGATAGCTTTTACTTCAAACTGGATCTGAGCATCAAGATTTTTCTGGCATGTGCGTTTGCTTGGGAGCAACACCGAAACCGGGAAAGACAGAGAAGTACACGGCGTAGGCGGTTTTGGCAACACCCCATTGTAGAACTGCGGGAGAGCCGTGGTGCATATCACACCCTGTATGGTGAGCTCAATGAGAACCCAGAAAAATTCCCGGAATATACAAGGATGTCACAAGACTCTTTCCGGGATTTGCTTGATCGTGTCCAAGGAGCCATCCGGAGACAGGACACACAGCTCCGTAGAGCCATTCCACCAGAGGAACGTCTCCTGGTTACCTTAAGGTACGTAATAATTCTAAACAAAAGCTAGCCATAATTTTTGCAGGTCTGACATGTATTTTTGGCATTTTTGTAAATTATTTATTCTTTCTACAGATTTCTTGCAACTGGAGAGAGCTTGTCATCCCTTCATTTCCAGTACCGCCTTGGAATTTCCACGCTGTCCGGAATTGTTTTTGACACCTGCCGGGCTTTATGGACCATTCTCCGTGAGGAATTTATACCCATACCCACGGAGGACATGTGGAAAGAAATTGCTGAAAAATTTTGGACTGTTTGTGATTTTCCCAACTGTTTGGGTGCGGTGGATGGGAAGCACATCCGGATTATCAAACCAGCCAGAACGGGATCACAGTTCTTCAACTACAAGAAATATTTTTCAGTAGTTCTCATGGCAATAGCCGATGCGGACTGTCGCTTTATTGCTGTGGACATTGGTGCTTTTGGCTGTGGCAACGATTCACAGACTTTTAAAAACTCTGATATGGGCCGACGTGTTTATGGCAAAAAAATTTAATTTCCCACAGCCACGACCACTCCCCTACACACAAGGCCCACCGCTGCCATTTGTAATGGTTGGGGATGAGGCCTTTCAGATGAGTGAAAATCTCCTGAAGCCCTATTCAAGTCGGGACTTGAACCGCACAAAACGGATCTATAACTACAGACTAACCAGGGCCCGCAGAACAGTAGAGTGTGCCTTTGGGATTATGGTGTCCAAATGGCGCATTCTAGCAACTGCCATAAATCTAAAAATGGAGACAGTGGATGAGGTGGTAAAAGCCTGTGTGGTTCTCCACAATTTCATTCTGGCTAAGGAGCGACCCACCATAGAACTTGAGGAACCTGTTGCCAACCCTTTGCCTGATTACCGTCATCACCCGCTGCGGTCAACAGTTGAAGTAGGCCACATGCGGGACCAATTTGCTGCCTTTTTTGATTCTGACATTGGGCGTGTGCCATGGCAGGACAATATGGTGTAAAATGTACTGGTGGCTTCAGGTCTGTAAAGTTATGTTTGAAATGTTAATGTTTTTTCTAATAAAATAATTGTGTTTTACTTTCTGAACCATGTCTCCTATCTATTTTCTTAACAAACCACTTAGGGTTTTTGGGTTTAGGTTGTTGACGTCATTGCGTCCTGTCTTGGTTCACTAGTAGCTATTTGCCGCAGACTGTATAGACGATAGCTGTTGGGTGTCGCAGTATTTGTCCAGTACTTAACATCAGTATTTGTAAGCCAAAACCAGGAGTGGTAGTTAAATGCTTAGTGGTGCATATGTATTTATTGAAATTTTCCTCTCATAGTTCCACTACAGGTTTAGGCTTACAAATAGTGCTGTAAAATACAGAGCGAATACTGAGAGTGTGACGGCAGCCTACACCACAGATCTATAGTCATCAAGTCAGGTGTCAGAACTAATGAATTCATGATGCTAATTGCTCTTGAATTCATTTTTCCTGACACTTGTCCGGGTGAGTATAGATATGCCATGTACATTGTCCCTTCACTTTGTGTGAAATATATGTATATGTACCCATAAGATAAAATGGAGGTAATACAATGCATTTCTAAAATCAGCAGGTCAGGGGTCATAAATAATGTTTCTGATAAGACACGACCTGTTGAGTATAGTTGTGCTGTGTATTACCACCATTTTGTCTTCTGTGTGCGACCAAAAGTCACGGAGTAAACAGAAAGAACTGTATTTGGAGAAAATACAAGTGTTATTTTTGGGGGCAACCTCATATCTCTCAACCAAACACACACCAAGCTTCAGTGTTCTGCTAATTAAGTACTGGAGGTTGGAGGTGGCCCCCAAAAAAGTGTTCGACGCATTTTTTGTTATTGGCGCACGGTGTGTGGTGACGGCGGCGAAATACACAATTAAACAAACCTTATTGGGGCAAAACACAGGTTTATTAAACACACACAAACAAAAAAATTAACTGCGCCTGCTTGGGGTTGAGTGCCGATATTGTGGGGTGTCCAGTTGTGAGGTCTGGCTTATTGTAGCCGACATAGGGGTGGCAGGAGAAGGCGCTATGAAACTGCTGGGGTCAGGAAATTCAGGGATTGGGCTAGACACATGAGAGGGCTGAGACACACTGGAAGGGTGAGACAAACCAGACATTACAGACACATTGGGAGGTGAGGGGGGAGGGATAGCTATTGTTTTTTTTTGCTTTTTTTTGCCTTTCCCCTTCCTTGTTTGGCGCGGGTTCGTTGTTGTGGTGGCAGGGAACGCCAGGGCAGGGTCCGGCAACGGCAGTCTTGTGGTGGTGGCAGGGAACGCCAGGGCAGGGTCCGGCAACGGCAGTCTTGTGGTGGTGGCAGGGAACGCCAGGGCAGGGTCCGGCAACGGCAGTCTTGTTGTCGTGGCGGGGAACGCCAGGGCAGGGTCCGGCAAAGGCAGTCTTGTTGTCGTGGCGGGGAACGCCAGGGCAGGGTCCGACAACGGCAGTCTTGTGGTGGTGGCGGGGAACGCCAGGCCAGGGTCCTTCGGCAGAGCTCTTGTGGTGGTAGTGGGGAACGCCAGGCCAGGGTCCTGCGGCGGCAGCATGGTGGTGGCAGTGGAGGAGGCCCAAGCAGGAGCAGCAGTTGTCATGGTGGTGGCGGTGGGCTGACCCACTGCACTGGGCATGGTGGTGGTGCTGTAATACGGTCCGGCAGTGTTTGGAATGGAGGTGGCCGTGCAGTGGTATGCAGCAGATGTCGGCATTGATGTAAAGCGTGACAGTGTGGGCACTGTTGGAAATGCCCCCACTGTCTGCTGAAAATACCGACTCTGCTGCATAGCCTGCACGTAAGCAGCATTGCAGGCCTGCATAACAGTAATCTGGAGCTCAGGACTAAGGTGTTCCGACATGCCCTGTTCTATCTGATTAAAAAAATGATGTGCTGGCCTCTGGAGGTCGGCTTTCACTTGGGCAAGGGCTGTGGTTACCTCCTGGATACGTGTGCTCATATGACTAATGGCAGTATCCAGTCGGTCACCCATCGCCTTGAGTCCCTCATGGAAGACCGAGCTCAAGTGCAAAAACTCGGGCATGAGTGACCTATCCGCGGCCCTCTGCCGCTGCCGGGAGGAGCCCATAAAAAATTGGCTAGAGGCAGAGGACTGGGGAAGGGGAACACCTGATGGACCAGCTTCCTGGTCTCCAGGTTGTGTGGCAGGCCCACTTGCTTCAGCGCTGGAGGATGGCTGGGACGGGTCCGTGGCTGACTGATGAAGGACCGCTCCAGAACCTGGGCCAACAGTGGAGCTCCAAGTGCTGCGAAAAAAAAAAAAAAAATTATTACAAAACATTTATAAAAAGATAACTCAACAGTTAGATAAACATTCAGATAGGGAAAGGTCACACTAGCACTATTTGGAGTGAATTTTACATCAGAATTTGCAAGCCAGGAGTTCAACAGTAGGAAGAAAAGTTTCATAAAACCACATGCTATACTTCTGCATGCATCGACCAGTCCTTGGGTATTAAAAAAACTGATGTAAAATAAGAAGAGACGATGGAGGCAATACAAGCCATATCTCTATACAAGCAAGCCACCTGTATACTCACCAGGACAAGTGCCAGGAAAAATGAATTGAGGAGCCATTGGCATCCTGAATTCATTATTTCTGACACCTAACTTGCTGAGTATAGATCTGTTGTGCAGGCTGCCGTCACACTCTCAGTATTTGCTCGGTATTTCAAATCAGTATTGGTATGCCAAAACCTGGAGAGGAACTATGTGAGGGAAAGTATTCAAAGAACACGTACCCCACTTCTGCATGTATCAATCACTCATGGTTTTTGATTCCAAATACTGATTCAAAATAGTGACCCAAAAAAGCTAGCATTATACACAACTTTTATTTTTCTTTTTTAACCAATATACTTACGTTCTTCGTGCAAGGACCGGTCTCAAAAACGCAAGGATGCGGTGGTACTTGTATTTTCGTATCCTTGCTCCAGAACCACTTGGAAGCTGGCTCTCTTGGCGCAGGTCCTTGTTGAAGCGGTCCTTCATCGATCGCCAACGTGTTTTGACTTTTGACACTGTTGGCAAAACAAAACATAATAGTTAGGACAATGGTCTTTTGACCGTGGTCACACAACTGTATGTGCTGTGAAAAAGTAATGACTTTCTCTCATCATACACAGTTGTGTGAGCATGGCCAAGGTATTGACTACATCACACTGCATTGCGATACTTACCAAATGCAGAACGGACCCGAGCCGGGGCATTGGCCCAGCCATCCCACAACGCTGCGGCCACCTCATTCCAAAGCCTCCGGATCGTCACATTGTTGGCGTGCAGTGGATCCCGGGTGTCCCACAATGCGACTCGCTCGTGAACCAGGGAGATGAGGTGTTCATTCTCAATGAGGTCCTCATCCCCTTCTGGAACCTAACAACAAAAAGGACATTAATATAGGAGGCGTTCACATACGGAAGACAGAAAACAGAATCAGAGGAATGGCATGAATATTGAAATAAAAAAAAACACTGGTGCTGAAGCAGAAGGGAAAGAAAGAGAGAAGTAGAAAGAAATGAAGATTCAAGAATTATAAAGTGAGGATACAATACACATTCAGCCAGCTATACTTACACGATGCCGCCGTGTTGCCCGGCCGTGACCACGCTGCTCCTGCCCAGTCTCCTGCCCAGTCTCTTCCGCTGTAGAAGAAGTGGTCTGAAAAAGGGAAAATATACATTGTCATATGTGTAGATGTGACAGTGAATACTTACCAATCTGAGGAGGTGAATATTCACTTCGCTGACATGTTCCCCTTGTGCAGGCCCAGGCGTTTCCTCATCAGAAGAAGAAGACATTCTGATGTATGCAGAAAGAAAGAAATGAAAGAAATTAGGGCATATAGACACAGATTTATAGAAAAGAAATGCATTGGATAGGATATACTCACATAGTTCTGAGGCTTGTTTGCTGCTCCAAGGGGCGTCTCGTCTGCAAGGCAGTCTGATGAGTAGTGACCTGCAACTGTCCACACCCTCCCTTTATCACCTTGTATGTGGGGGGTGGCTTATCAGTGTCTAGACATGTTTTTCTCAATTGAGACGCATGCGTCGGCAAACGCAAGCAAATGCATGTACAGAAAAACGCATGCGTTTACATAGACCACAATGCGTTTTTTCGGCGCAAACCTTGCGCAATCAGCCGCATACGTTTCCAGGCGGTAAAATGACGCCTCTAAAAATTACTACATGTTGCATTTCCGCGCCAAGACGCAGACGACTAGACGACGCATGAGTCCTCAAACGCGGCAAAACGCGAACACAGAAAAACGCATGCGTCGATAATGTTAAAGATAGGATTACACAACGCATGCGGATATTTGCGGATTAAACGCTGCGGACACAACTGCAAATGTGAAAGCGGCCATACACATCACAAGTGTGTGATACCAATAGAGGGCGCTGTATACAACTGCGCATTCACATGAAAAGTGCAATACCAATAGAGGGCGCTTCTCACATCATAGAACATTCACATCACAAGTGTGTGATACCAATAGAGGGCGCTTCTCACAACACAGAACATACACATCACAAGTGTGTGATACCAATAGAGGGCGCTTCTCACAACACAGAACATACACATCACAAGTGTGTGATACCAATAGAGGGCGCTGTATACAACTCTGCACATTCACATCACATGTGCAATACCAATAGAGGGCGCTTCTCACAACACAGAACATACACATCACAAGTGTGTGATACCAATAGAGGGCGCTTCTCACAACACAGAACATACACATCACAAGTGTGTGATACCAATAGAGGGCGCTTCTCACAACACAGAACATACACATCACAAGTGTGTGATACCAATAGAGGGCGCTTCTCACAACACAGAACATACACATCACAAGTGTGTGATACCAATAGAGGGCACTGTATACAACTCTGCACATTCACATCACATGTGCAATACCAATAGAGGGCGCTTCTCACAACACAGAACATACACATCACAAGTGTGTGATACCAATAGAGGGCGCTGCTCACAACACAGAACATACACATCACAAGTGTGTGATACCAATAGAGGGCGCTTCTCACAGCACAGAACATTCACATCACAAGTGTGTGATACCAATAGAGGGCGCTTCTCACAACACAGAACATTCACATCACAAGTGTGTGGTACCAATAGAGGGCGCTGTATACAACTCTGCACATTCACATCACATGTGCAATACCAATAGAGGGCGCTTCTCACAACACAGAAAATACACATCACAAGTGTGTGATACCCATAGAGGGTGCTGTATACAACTGCACATTCACATCACATGTGCAATACCATTAGGCTACGTTCACATTTGTGGTGTGCGCCGCAGCGTCGTCGCCGCAACAAAACGCATGCGTCGTGCGGCCCTATCTTTAACATTGGCGCCGCATGTACATGCGTTGTCATGCGTTGTGTTGCGTTGTACGCCGCATGCGGCGTTAGGGCGCACCTGTCAGGGCGCGGCAAACGCAACATGTTGCATTTTTCGGGCGGCGCCGACCTTTTAAAAAACGCATGCGTCGTGTTTGCGTCGTGTTTGCGTCGTCGATGCGCCTTATTCCCCATTGACTTGTATTGACAACGCAGACGACGCAAGTACTTGCGTTGTGGTGCGTTGTACGACGCATGCGTTTTCCAATAAAAAATGCAAAACATTGTCTAGACTTTGGCATTGTCTTTCACAAGGCTATCCAGACAAGACAAGACTGAGAGGAGAATCTGCTTTCCAAACCTGTAAGTATATATTTCTCTTTGCATATTTTTTATTCTGTGTTTTATTTCTTGATTTTGATGTAATTTGTGCAATGTTTGGTGTGTACTATTGTACGGTTATGGCACTGTGGGTTGTTATTGAAAAATAGTTTTTTTGAATCTGGTTCTGATGTACTTCTGGCGTTATATGCTGGCGTTTATTGTCTTCGGCCTTGCTTGGTTTTGGATTGGTTTTATGGATTTTGGGTTGTTCTGGTGTCATGTGGTTGTTCAATGTCTTTTTTTTTTGCAGTTTTTTTCTTGTTAAATTTCTGGTGCATGTCTTTTTCTGGTTTCTATTGTTGGGGGTAACCGTATGGCGTTTTCTTGGCTCATGTCTTGCTGTGTTTTATTATGCTGTTGGCATTTTTTTTTCTTTCCTTGAGTGTCTTTTCTTGCTGGTGGGGGGGCTACATTTATGATGTTTCATGTATTGTTCCGTGCGGCTATATGCCATTCTATTTCCATTTTTTTTTTTTTTAATCTCTGATGGTTTAACGTCGTTTTCCGTATGGCATATATCTCCTTCCTTGACTGTTTGCATTGCCAAGTGTGTAGTATAATGGATGTTTTTTTTTTTTTTTTGGTGGGGCCCTTTTTTTTTAATTTCATGTGTTTTCTTTTCTATTTGACTATGGTTTTTCTTTTGGTTGCTGTATATTGTAACAGCGGTTGTCCCGTAATGTTTATTGCTTATTATCTAGAATGGTATTTTTCGCCTTTTTCTGATGTATTTCAGTGGTTAGATGTCACCAGATGGTGTTGTTTTGGATCATGTCTTGTTGTAATTGTAAAGTATGGCGTTCATTAGTTTGCTATTTCATTGTGCCTTTTTTTTTCCTGTATAAATAAAGGGGTTTTTTTGTAACTTTTTATTTTTAAAAATTTGGACATAGGTGTCTATTTTGTTTGGGTCTATTCTTGTGTTGTATCTTCTATTGTATTCTCTTGCAATGTATGGCGTTGTGGTGTCGCTTGTTGAGTTTGCATTGTCCTATCAGTCAACAGTCAATTGTGGTTTTTTCTTTTTTTTGGCTATTTTATTGTATGTGGCATTGTTAGCTTTGGATGTGATTTTTTGCTCATTTTTTCATTGCAGAACAAACTTGCAAGAATGGCGAGTGACTCTGAACATAGCCAATCGGCGCGGGGGAGTGCGGTGAGTAATTATGTCCAGTTGCTTATTATTCGCAGCCATTTGTAGCATTGGCAATAATTTTTTTATACAATTTTTACAGGCTTCCTCAAGTGATGGGGAAGGCAGTCAGCGGGAGCAGAGAGCTCGGGGCCAAGGTGTGGCGTCAGGACGGCGAGTGAGTGAGTTTTTTTTTTTTTTTTTTCTTGACTAGCATCCTGCTGTGAGTAACATTACATTTGAGTAGCATCCTGCTTTCACTAGGGATGTTTACTAAGCTTAATTACATTATAGCTTTTAAGGGCAGCAAGTATTGGGGGAAGGTAACATATAGTTGAACTCCCTGCACAAAAACATTCCTAAATACAGGTGTAGAAACCAGAAATATACATACAGACAGGATAGGGCAAAGGTACATATCATGACAGGTGCTGGTGGTTGTTAATATTTGCATATTTGTAACCTTAATGTTTTCTAATTTTTCTAGGTTTCACAACGGGACCAAGGAGATTGTGGGATAGATGTGGACCTCCTGATCTCCAGCATCCAGGAGCGTGGCCCGTTGTGGGACAACGGCACATGGACCAGGTGGTGTTGAGGCGTTTGTGGGTTGAGGTGGCAAAGTCGCTGTGGGATGGCTTTGAAAGCGCTTCAGGCACAGACAAAAGCAACTTTGGTAAGTATTGTTGATACGCTGCTATGACCCATCTTGCCAGGATAAACACAACCGTGTGTGATGCGATCAACGCCTAAACTTTGCATCGCACACGGTTGTTTTATCCTTTTAAAATGCTAAATATGTAACCTTTTTTTTTTTTTTGCATTCACAGTTAAAAAGTTGAGGACCAGATGGCGATCCATGAAGGACCGTTTCAATAAGGGGATCCGTGCTGCGGAGGAGCAAGCTCGGAGTGGTGCTGCTGCGTCCAAGTCTGTGCCCTACAAGTACAGCAGGGCATTACAGTTCCTAAGACCGGTCCTTGGCCGCCGACAGTAAGTATTTTGTCCACATACCATATTGCACAGCCACATTGTACATTGCCCAGCCACATAGCATATTGCACAGCCACATTGTACATTGCCCAGCCACATAGCATATTGCACAGCCACGTACATTGTGCATCCACATAGTATATTGGCAGGCCACTATATCGCAGCCACATAGTACACGTTCTAGCCACGTATCCACATAGTATATTTCCCAGGCACATAGTGTATTGGCCATCCATGTAGTCAGCGTAGCATATTGGCCATCCACGTAACTTTTTCCCTAGTGGAATGGTATATAGCCCATTAGTAATTTTTTTGGTTAAGCGTGAGTCCTTGTAGTCCATGACAGGTTACGTTCTGAGTCAGGGTAGTTCTGATCGCAGGAATAATGATGACGTCTCGATCACATGATCCTAACGTCATGGCCGTTCCTGCGATCAGATCAGCAAAGTCACTGTTTTTTTTTTTAAATTTTTATCTTGACTTTAAATTTTATACTATTTTTGCGGCATAGGCAGCGTCAAGAAAGAGTTTTAGACAAAATTTTTTTTTACCCATGACAGTGGTATGCGGTCAAAAGGCTTTGGCAGCAGGAATGAACATTAATTTTCTGCCGTTGGTATGTCCATGATTGTTATCGTCAGCCATAACGGTCAGCTGGCGATAACAATCAGCAATTTATTATAGGCCACACAGACTGAGAGACAGAGGATTTGTATTGTTGTGTAATGTAATGTTAATTTTATTACAGGAGTTGGCGTTATTAATTGAAGACTAATTTTTCCCTTATCTTTTCACAGGACACACAGCAGCACCCTCGAGCGAGCTCGCCCCGCAGGAGCGGACCTTCATGAATCGCCATCTGACCCGTCACAGCCCTCCCACAGCGACAGCAGGCTTGCACCACCATCTGGAGAACCGGCAGCCGGTCCATCAGGTGTTCCCCTGCCCGAGGCCTCTGGCGCACCTTCGTTCGGGAATTCCCGACAGCGCCAGCGGGCCTCGGACAGGCCAGCCATGCCCGAATTTTTGCATTTGACCACGGTTTTCCAGAACTGTTTCAAGGCGTTGGGCGATAAAATGGACACTGCTCTGTCCAATATCGACCAGCGCCTTGAAAATATGGAATCCGAGCTCTCGAGTCCGGCCAAACATTTTTTTAGTACCATTGCTAAGGGCATGGTGGAACACCTTACGCCGGAACTCCAGATTTCGGTGATGCAGGCCTGCAACACTGCCTACGTGAGGGCTCTGCAGCAGGCTCGGGTCATGCAGTCAGCGACAATGCCCGTAGTGCCGTCGCTGGCTAGCATGACTCCGACTCCTGCTGCAGAGCCACTCCAGCCAACCCACCCAGGTCCACGTGCGGAGCGACGCCACCACAGGCACCATAGCAGTGTGCCGCCGACTCCTGCTCCTGCCAGGCCCTCATCCTCCCGTAGCCGTCACGGACCTGCCGCGGGACAGAAAAAAAGAAAACGGAGGAAGAGGACACACACGGAGGCTCTGGCTGCTCCAATACAGACACCAAGCTCGCGTCGGGGCTCTAGCCGCAGCAGGAGCAGCCAGGGCCATTCAAGAACCAGGCCAAGACTTGAGTTGCCTCCTCCCTCCCCTACAGAGTTGGCGGTTTCCTCCCCAGTCTACCCTGCGGAGGGTTTGGACCTGCCATCGAGCCTCCTGGACTCTGGCTCATCATCCTCCTCTTCCTCTCCCCATTCACAACCAGAGACATACCATTCCCCCATGGTGGCAGAGGTTGATAACCCCTAAGTTTATTTCCCCTTTTTTTTTTCTGTTTCCCCCCAATAAAAATTGTTCATTTTAAAACAACAATATTTGTTCTTATTTTCCAGTATACTTCTCGGCAATTCACGCCGTGCGCCGTCTACACATATTTTGTGCTTCAAACACCTCATATATGCAATGTCAGACAGTATTTTTACAATTTTTATTTTGCCTTTTTTTGGTGTCTCTCATTGCTGTATGAGGTGTTTACAAACACTAAAGTGTATGTGTCCACGTTCAGGATTGCATCAGGATTTGGTCAGGATTTTACATCAGTATTTGTAACCCAAAACCAGGAGTGGGTGATAAATACAGAAGTGGAGCATATGTTTCTATTCTACTTTTCCTCTAATTGTTCCTCTCCTGGTTTTGGCTTACAAATACTGATGAAAAATCCTGACCAAATCCTGATGCAATCCTGAACGTGGACACATACCGTAAAGGTACCTTCACACTTAAGCAACGCTGCAGCGAAACAGACAATGATGCAGATCACTGCAGCATCGCTATTTGGTCGCTGGAGAGCTGTCTGTGTGACAGCTCTCCAGCGACCAACGATGCCGAGGTCCCCGGGTAACCAGAGTAAACATCGGGTTGCTAAGCGCAGGGCCGCGCTTCCGATGTTTACCCTGGTTACCAGTGTTAAATGTGAAAAAAACAACAGTACATATACTCACAATCGCGTCCCCCGGCGTCCACTTCCCTGCACTGACTGAGTGACGGCCCTAACAGCAGAGCGGTCACATCACCGCTGTGCTGTGCATTCACTTTACGGCCGGCGCTCAGTCAGTGCAGGAAGCGGACGCCGGGGGACGCGAAGATGAGTATATGTACTGTTTTTTTTTTACATTTAACACTGGTAACCAGGGTAAATATCAGGTTACTAAGCGCCGCCCTACGCTTAGTAACCCGATATTTACCCTGCTTACCATTGTAAAACATCGCTGGTATCGTTGCTTTTGCTGTCAAACACAACTATACACGGCGATCTGACAACCAAATAAATATGTTATATGGTATGGTATAAATTTGTTCTTTGAAGCAGGGTAGAAAACTTAGAAAAAATTTTTATTAAACAACATTTTAAAAACAAAAGGTTCCAATTTTTTAGATAAGGCACATTACATTTGTGAAGTATAGGTAGATGCAAAATTTGAAATAACCAAACCAACCTAAACGGATTACATTTATTGCACATTTACTGGAGAATTAGTTTATTATTATATTACATTTTTAGCACAGTCACAGTAGAGGTATTTATTGGTGTAGTTAAAACCAGAATACAGTCCAACAGTAACATAACACTACACCATTTGATCTTGCCATGACACACGGCCAACATCTGACACAAAATAGGCCGCAAAACGATCCCTCATCTGCTCAATTTCCACACTTGTCCTCAGAGGATGATCATGGTAATCGGGCAATGGGTTGGCTATGGGTTCATCGAGTTCCACATTCAGTCTCTCTTTGGCCATAATGTAATTGTGGAGAACCACACAAGCCTTCACCACCTCATCCACTGTTTCAATTTTAAGATTAATGGCGGATCCTAATATCCGCCATTTGGAGACAAGGATGCCAAAGGCGCACTCCACAGTCCTTCTGGCCCTGGACAGTCTGTAATTGAAAACCCTTTTTGTATGGTCCAAGCCCCGACTGGAGTAGGGTTTCAATAGGTTGGCAGACATTTGGAATGCCTCATCCCCAACCACAACAAATAGCATCGCAGGGCCTTCCGTGTGGGGAAGAGGTCGTGGCTGGGGGAAATTAAAATTGTTGCCATATAATTTTTGGCCCATATCCGACTCTTTAAATGTGCGTGAGTCATTTGCACGGCCAAACGCACCAATGTCCACTGCGAGAAAACGGCAGTCCGCACCGGCTATTGCCATGAGCACAGTTGAAAAGTATTTTTTATAATTGTAGAAAAGGGATCCACTTTTCGCAGGCTTGGTAACCCGAATGTGCTTTCCATCCACTGCGCCAATACAGTTTGGAAAAGAACACACTTGCTCAAATTTCTGTGCGTTGGCCTCCCAGATTTCACTTGTAGGGACGGGTAAAAATTCCTCCCGGAGATTATCCCACAAAGCGCGGCATGTCTCAGCAATAATTCCGGAAAGAGTGGAGACTCCAATCCGGAATTGAAAATGAAGTGATCTCAAGGTCTCTCCGGTAGCCAGGAGACTGCCAAGAAGATAAAGAAATTACATTAAAGTACATTGCAATTTATAAAAGTACATTGACCATACCAAATCCCCCCCCCCCAAAAAAAAAAGGGAAGAACATATCACAGTCATTCAAACAGCTACGTACCGTAGAGTCACCAGCAGCCGTTCCTCTGCGGAAATAGCTCTCCGGAGCTGCGTGTCCTGCCTGCTAATGGCTCCTTCCACCCGACGCAGCAGATACCGGAAGCTGTCCTGAGACATCCTGGTATATTCGAAATATTTCTCCAGGTTGTCATTCAGTTCGCCAAACAAGCAATGGTATGCTCCACGGCTCTCCCGGACTTCCACGATAGGGTGTATCCAAAAGCGGCGACAACTCCATCTCCGTTTTTCCCTTTCCCTTTGATGAAAACAGGCGACAGCATAGGCATTAGCCAAGGCAAATTCCATCTCCATATCCATGTAGATACTGTCCATGGGACGCTCCATCATGAATACCAGCAAAATGGGAGGAATTCATCTCTGCCAGGGTATATATACACAATTACATAACACCAACCCTCTTCTAGCCATTGGTGGTCCTTATCTAGTGTGTAGACCCTTTTTTTTTTTTTGGTGATGAAGAATGACTCACTGCAGGAAAACGCATGCGTCGAAAAACGCAGCGTTTTTTGGTCAAAACGCAACTGCGTTTCCAAAAAACGCAGCGTTTTTCGACGCATGCGTTGAACGCATGCGTCGAAACACCATGCGTTTCTATTGCGTTTTTGTTGCGTTGTGCGTTGCGGCGACGACGCTGCGGCGCACACCGCAAATGTGAACGTAGACTATATTCAACTCTGCACATTCACATCACAAGTGCAATACCAATAGAGGGCGCTTCTCACAACACAGAACATACACATCACAAGTGTGTGATACCAATAGAGGGCGCTGTATTCAACTCTGTACATTACATTCATATCACAAGTGAAATACCAATAGAGGTCGCTTCTCATAACACAGAACGTACAAATCAGTCTACGTTCACATTTGCGTTGTGCGCCGCAGCGTCGGGCGCTGCAGCGTCGCCGCATGCGTCATGCGCCCCTATATTTAACATGGGGGCGCATGGACATGCGTTGCGTTTTGGGACGCATGCGTCCTTTTTGGCGCAAGCGTCATGGCGCAGAGGACGCAGCATGATGCATTTTTTTGCGTTCAAAACTAGAACGCATGCGTCTCAAAACACAGCGTTGTGCATGCGTTGTGTCGCCGACGCTGCGGCGCACAACGCAAATGTGAACGTAGCCGCACAAGTGTGTGATACCAATAGAGGGCGCTGTATTCAACTCTGCACATTCACATCACATGTGCAATTCCAATAGAGGGCGCTTCTCAACACAGAACATAGGCTGGTTTCACACTTGCGTTTTTATCTGCATGCGTTTTTTAAAAAAACGCATGTGTGAAAAAACGCATGTAAACGCGGTAAAACGCTGCGTTTTTATAGAAAAACACAAGAAAACACAAGAAAAAACAAGAAACCACTAACCCTAACCCTACCCCAAACCCTATCCCTAACCTAACCCCCAACCCTACCCCTAAGGTTAGGATCCCTAGTAACCCTTGGGATCCTAACCCTAACCCTAACCATAAGGTTAGGAGCCCTAGTAACCCTAGGGATCCTAACCCTAACCCTAAGGATCCTAACCCTAACCCTAGTGATTCTAACCCTAACCCTAACCCTAGGGATCCTAACCCTTAGGTTTAGGATCCTAACCATTAGGGTTTTCTTGTTTTTTCTTGTGTTTTCCTATAAAAACGCATGCAAACGCATGTGCATAAAAATGCATGCGTTTCCATAGACATCAATGTTATTTTTGCCGCAAATCAAACGCAAAAGAACGCATGCATTTTTTTTCGGCAAAAAAACGCCGATAGAAATTACTACATGTTGCATTTCTGCAACTGAACGCACGCGTTAAAAAACGCATGCGTTGCAAAAAAAAACGCATGCAAAAAACGCATGCGTTTTTAATGTTAAGTATAGGAAAAAAACACATGCGTTTTTTAGCGCAAAAATGCAGCATTCAAAAACGCAAGTGTGAAACCAGCCTTAGGCTACGTTCACATTAGCGTTGTGCGCCGCAGCGTCGCCGCATGCGTCATGCACCCCTATATTTAACATGGGGGCGCATGGACATGCGTTGCATTTGCGTTTTGTGATGCATGCGTCGCTGCGGCGCACGCGTCAGGGCGCAGCAAGTTGCATTTTTTGTGCGTCCAAAATCAAGCAAAAAAAAGGACGCATGCGTCAGAAAACGCTGCGTTGTGCATGCATTCACATTTGCGTTGTGCGTTGCATCGCCGACGCTGCGGCGCACAATGCAAATGTGAACGTAGCCTTAGGCTACGTTCACATTAGCGTTGTGCGACGCAGCGTCGGGCGCTGCTGCGGCGACGCATGCGTCATGCGCCCCTATATTTAACATGGGGGCGCATGGACATGCGTCGCACTTGCGTTTTGCGCCGCATGCGTCCCTGCGGCGCCCGCGTCCGGGCGCAGAGGATGCAGCAAGTTGCATTTTTGCTGCGTCCAAAATCAATCAAAAAAAGGACGCATGCAGCGCAAAACGCAGCGTTGTGCATGTGTTTTTGTTTGCGTTGTGGCGCCGACGCTGCGGCGCACAACGCAAATGTGAACATAGCCAAATGCTGCAGACAAAAACGCAAGTGTGAAACCACCCTACACATCACAAATGTGTGATACCAATAGAGGTCGCTGCTCACAGCACAGAACATTCACATCACAAGTGTGTGATACCAATAGAGGGCGCTGTATTCAACTCTGCACATTCACATCACATGTGCAATACCAATAGAGGGCGCTTCTCAACACAGAACATTCACATCACAAGTGTGTGATACCAATAGAGGTCGCTGCTCACAACACAGAACATTCACATCACAAGTGTGTGATACCAATAGAGGGCGCTGTATACAACTGCGCATTCACATCAAAAGTGCAATACCAATAGAGGGCGCTTTTCACAACACAGAACATACACATCACAGGTATGTAATACCAATAGAGGGCGCTGTATACAACACAGAACATGACACAGCAGAGTCGTGTAATGCCAATAGAGGGCGCTGCTCACCACATAGCACAAGTGTGTAATACCAATAGAGGGCGCTGCTTACACGTCACAGGTATGTACTACAACAAACATTGTGAGGAATAGAATCCAGCTCCGAAATAATTCTACAAATTTTATAAAAAACTGCATTAAAAGATTGGACGTTTTTCTCTGCAGTGGCCAAGAATGTGAGACCATAGCTTGTCCTTACTCATAGGTATAAATGTAATATCTGGGCACATAAATCCCCATGTTGGCTTCTGGAACTGACATTGTCAGTAACAGGACAAATCCCCTCTTAATACATGAATTAATATGCATAAGACCACCAATAACTATATATATGAAAAGGAAATGAAATTAATTCTATCTAAAAGAAACACATAACACACATTGCAGTTCATATATGATTTGATATTATACATCACGTATTAGTGGTGAAACAATCTGTTTTATCTAAGTATTTGCAGAGTCCACATTTATTATAGACCTTTAGACCTTTACCAGGAAGGATGGTTAATGTTATTTGTGAATGAGCCGGGAAATTATATTCTGAATGTTTTAGCTTTTCTTGCCGATCTATAATATTTTGGGTACAATCTTCGGCTACTTTCGGTTTTTTGTTTCAGGCACTATCCGGAAAGTTTTGAAAAAAATGGATCCGTTTTTTTTTACGCCAGATCCTTTTTTTTGTTATAGAGTCGTATTAGCGCCGGATTGCTGATGGCTTCACGTTTCATCTGTTATTTTCCAGATCCGTTCAAATAGTCGTTACCAGCAGACAGAGAAAACATCCATAGGAACGTTTTTTTGTCCGGCAAAAAAAGCACACAGTGACGGAGCCGGCCAAAAACGTGTGAAACGGAGATGTGAAATGATGAATCCGGCCTCCGGATCCGGTTTTCCAAGCATTTCCCATGCAAATCATGCACATTTTCAGTCTCTCTCTCTTACTCAAACAAAAACCAGATCCAGCTATAAAACTGATCCGCCGCATCAGTTCACTATTTCCGCTGGATCCATTTATTTTTTCAAAATTTACCGGATTCGGCCTGAAACAAATAAAGTGATGTGTGAAATTAGCCAAAAAGAGAGAAAGAGAGAGAGAAAGAGAAACAGAGAAAGAAAGAGAGGAAGGGAGAGAAAGAGAGAGAGATCAATGCAAAATGCTTGGAAAACCGGATCTGGAGGCCGATTCAGCATTTCACATCTCTGTTTCACACGTTTTTGGCCGGCTCCGTCACTGTGCACTTTTTTCGCCGGACGAAAAAACATTTCTCTGGACGTTTTCTCCGTCCGCCGGAAACGACTATTTGGAGGGATCCGGAAAAAAACGGACGAAACGTCTGGCCATCAGGCGCAATCCGGCGCTAATACAACTCTGAGAAAAAAACGGATCCGGCGTAAAAAAAGAAAACGGATTTGTTTTTTTTGTTTTTTCAAAACTTGCCGGATTGTGCCTGAAACAAAAAAACTAATGTGTGAAAGTAGCAGGTGCGTAATGCCAATAGAGGGCGCTGCTTACAACACAAGCACGTATACATTAGGCTAGGTTCACATTTGCGGTTGAGTCCACAGCGTATCGTCCGCAATCGCATGCAAATGATAATTCATAACAAAATAAGTCCTCACACAATTATTAAGCTTATATTGAAAAAAACAGCACTTCATTAAGAATGAACTAGAAGACCATATTCCTTATGCACCATAGTCACAGTTTAGGTGGAAAAGAAAAATCTGAAGTGACAACAAAATTTATTTTAAAACTATATTAGTTTTTATTCAATTAAATACAACACAATTAATAAATGTTTAGGAATAGACATTAGCTAGAATGGAGGTAAACCAAAAGGAAGGTTCCCAGCCGACATTAATTTGACAGATTAATTAAGTAAAATAGTAACAGCAAAAGAGCAAATACTATTTAAATATAATAAAGTGCATTGTGCAAAAAAGGAGTGTAAATATCACATATATTAAATAGTCATAAAGTGCTTTTCCACAAAAGGACCTAATCAATATTTAAACACCACAAGAGGGTAGTGTTGCATTAAGAATCAAACTTTGCTGTTTTCATGACCTTGGGATTTTTCGTTTTTCCATGTTCGTTTTTCGCTCCCCTCCATCCCAGAGCCATAACTTTTTTATTTTTCCGTCAATTTGGCCATGTCAGGGCTTATTTTTTGCGAAACAAGTTGTACTTTTGAACGACATCATTGGTTTTCGCATGTCGTGTACAAGAAAACGGGAAAAAAATTCCAAGTGCGGTGAAATTGCAAAAAAAGTGCAGTCCCACACTTGTTTTTTTGATTGGCTTTTTTACTAGGTTCACTAAATGCTAAAACTGCCATTATGATTCCACAGGTCAGTACGAGTTCACAGACACCAAACATGGCTGGGTTCTCTTTTATCTAAGTGGTGAAAAAAAATTCCAAACTTTGCTTAAAAAAAAAAAAAAAAAAGAATTGCACCATTTTCCGATACTCGTAGCGTCTCCATTTTTCATGATCTGCGGACAGGTGAGGGCTTATTTTTTGCATGCCAAGCTGGCGTTTTTAATGATAGCATTTTGGTGCAGATATGTTCTTTTGATCACCCGTTATTGCATTTTAATTCTATGTCGCGGCGACCAAAAAAAAACGTAATTCTGGCGTTTCAAATTTTTTTCTCACTACGCTGTTTAGCGATCAGGTTAATCCTTTTTTTTATTGATAGATCGTTCGATTCTGAACGCGGCGATACCAAATATGTGTAGGTTTGATATTTTTTTTATTGATTTATTTTGAATGGGGCAAAAGGGGGGTGATTTAAACTTTTATATATATTTTTTTCTTTTTCACATTTTTTTTAACTATTTTTTTTTTTACTTTTGCCATGCTTCAAGCTGGCACAACACGATCAGCTCTGCTACATAGCAGCGATCATGAGATTGCTGCTATGCAGCAGAAATGGAGGTGTGCTTTGAGCGCCGATCACAGGGTGGCGCTCACAGCAGGCCGGCATCAGTAACCATAAAGGTCTCAAGGACCTCTATGGTTACAATGCAGAAGCATCGCTGACCCCCGATCATGTGACGGGGGTCAGCGATGCGCTCATTTCCGTCCACCCGGCCGGAAGCGCCGGTTAAATGCCGCTGTCTGCGTTTGACAGTGGCATTTAACTAGTTAATAGCGGCGGGTGAAGCGCGATTTCACCCGCGGCTATTGCGGGCACATGTCAGCTGTTTAAAACAGCTGACATGTCCCGGCTTTGATGCGGGCGCACCGCTGGAGCCCTGCATCAAAGCGCGGTATCTGACCTCGGACGTACTATCCCGTCCAAGGTCAGAAAGAGGTTAATTATCAATTTATAATCTGTGCAAGTAAATACGAGTCACACTTATTACCTGATTATTTAGGTGTTCGCTTAGCATGCCGCTCTCACAACCCTTTGCCTCCTGCCCCGACGCGTGCGTTTCGCCGCCCTGCTTCTTCGGGGGGGTTGTGACAGCGGCATGCTAAGCGAGCACCTAAATAATCAGGTAATAAGGGATTTCAGTGTTATCATTTGCACTTAATATTCTCTTGATTGTGTTTTTTTCTAACCTTCACAGCAGCATTCGGGCTATTGAAGCCATTTGTTTGTTTGTTTTGGTGATAGGATCTAAAATAGGGATTAACACTAGTGTAAAGGTACCTTCACACGAAACGACGCTGCAGCGATAGCGACAACGATGCCGATCGCTGCAGCGTCGCTGTTTGATCGCTGGAGAGCTGTCACACAGACCGCTCTCCAGCGACCAACGATGCCGAGGTCCCCGGGTAACCAGGGTAAACATCGGGTTGCTAAGCGCAGGGCCGCGCTTAGTAACCCGATGTTTACCCTGGTTACCAGCGTAAAATGTAAAAAAACCAAACAGTACATACTCACATTCGCGTCTCCCGGCGTCCGCTTCCTGCACTGACTGACTGACTGAGCGCCGGCAGTAGCAGGGCACAGCGGTGACGTCACCGCTGTGCTGTACTTTTGTCAAGGTGAAAATATATTTCTTATATATCTTTCTGTACTTTTATATATCTTTATACTCTTATACTGTGAAACAATAAGTTTTTCCTATCTGCTAGCTAATGCATATGTAATTGTATTTAAAGATGGTTGCCAGTGTTCAGTTTCGTTTCAGGTTAGTGACCGAAGGGTTAAGTCATTTCTTTGGAAATCGAAACTTAAGGAATGTGAAGAAAAGGAGGATCCACCAGAAGACATCAGAACAAATCAGAAAGACTGAATGCTAGCTTAAACCCCGCCTAATGCACGCCTTCCCCTAACACTCAATATAGTATTGTGTATTTTAGAATAAAGCCAGTTGGTGTGACCGTTGCAGACATGAGTAGATGCACGGGCATTCAATTGAGATTGAATCAGCACCTTGTCTGAGTCATTCTTACCCGGTACCAAATGCTCGGCTCATACTTTAATTTGGAATGACTGGTGAATGAGGTTATATTGTCGTTTACGACCCCGACACTTTCACTTTCACTTTGCGGCGCTCAGTCAGTGTGGGAAGCAGACGGCGGGGGATGCGCAGGTGAGTATGTACTGTTTGTTTTTTTTACATTTTACACTGGTAACCAGGGTAAACATCGGGTTACTAAGCGCGGCCCTGCGCTTAGTAACCCGATGTTTACCCTGGTTACCAGTGTAAAATATCGCTGGTATCGTTGCTTTTGCTGTCAAACACAACGATACACGGCGATCGGACGACCAAATAAAGTTCTGGACTTTATTCAGCGACCAGCGACATCACAGCAGGATCCTGATCGCTGCTGCGTGTCAAACTAAACGATATCGCTATCCAGGACGCTGCAACGTCACGGATCGCTAGCGATATCGTTACAAAGTCGTTTCGTGTGAAGGTACCTTGACTCGTATTTCATGCATTTGGTATTTCCAGGAGGGCGCGTCTCAATCAGTTCCTGGACATGCGCAGTCCAAAATACGCAAGTGCATCGAAAGCATGCGTATGCAAAGACATGCGAACGCTTGCGTAATGTGTTTTTTTTTTTTAACACACTCATCCGCATGCCTGAGCATTTTTGACGGAAATTTGCAGCCTCAAAAACTCCAACATGGTGCATTAGCCGCGCCCCGCCGCACACTGAAAAAAAAAAAACCTGCATGCGTAAGCAAACGCAGGCGAAAGCATGCACCTGCGTCTACAATGTTAAAGATAGGAAATCAAGAAGCATGCGGATGTATGCGTCAGAAACGCTGCGGACACAACCGCAAATGTGAAACCAGCCTTAGTCTACGTTCACATTTGCGGTCTGCGCCGCAGCGTCGGGCGCCGCAGCGTCGCTGCATGCGTCATGCGCCCCTATATTTAACATGGGGGCGCATGGACATGCGTTGCACTTGCGTTTTGCGACGCATGCGTCACTGCGGCGCACGCGTCCGGGCGCAGAGGACGCAGCAAGTTGCATTTTTGCTGCGTCCAAAATCAACCAAAAAAAGGACGCATGCGTCGCAAAACGCAGCGTTGTGCATGCGTTTTGCTGAGTTTTTATTTGCGTTGTGCGTTGCGTCGCCGACGCTGCGGCGTACAACACAAATGTGAACGTAGCCTTAGAGGTGCGTAATACCAATAGAGTAGTTATGATAGCTTTTAATTACTAACAAAAACAAAATAAATGATGCTACAAAGCAAGCTTTCGGGACTTCTTAGGTCCCCTCAGGCATGATATAAACAAAGTTTCTGAAGAAACACAAATACAGGGGCATCTCACAAAATTAGAATATCATCAAAAGGTTAATTTCAGTTCTTCAATACAAAAAGTGAAACTCATATTATATAGAGTCATTACAGAGTGATCTATTTCAAGTGTTTATTTCGGTTAATGTTGATGATTATGGCTTACAGCCAATGAAAACCCAAAGTCTTTATCTCAATAAATTAGAATACTTTATAACACCGAGTCGGTGCACGGGGATTCTGCCACAGCTGCTGTCCTGGAGCTTGTTGTCCTGTAGGTAAAGAAATGTGCATAAATGTAAATATAATGCCTTCCCACAGGACGCAGGAGCGCTATCCCCCATCCACTAAGGGTACTAAGCCTACATGTCCACCAGCAAGACGCAGTTGCGCCGCTGTTACCCCACTACAAGGCTTTATCCAGAACTGGCAAATCCATTAAACCACATACAACTTACCAGCAATTTAAGGCTGATACATTGGCACCTGCAAGAAAGGTTGTCTCCAGTGACATACCAACTTTCTATTTGAATCACGTATGCAAACAGCAGCAAGACGCTGATGCACCGCTGCTATTCCTCAGCAAGGTCATACTCAGAGAGAAATCGACTATCAGGCCATACTTGGTATCAAAAAGACTGTACCTGCCCCTTGACACTACAGGGATAACATCCTCACTACCATAAGAGCCACTCATAAATCCTGGATTAAGTGCGACTTTAGAGTAAGACCCGGGAGGGTCGAAACGTCAAATCACTCAGTCGCTTATACTGCCTACTATTTGATCTGTCACATTTGATTTTCTGTTTTTCACTTGAATAAATTAGCAAATTTAAAAAAATCCTTTTGTTTCTAAGATATTCCACACAGGGAGTGCGGTGGATTTCAATAATACTGGTAAAGAAATGTGTGCATGCTGCTGATATCGGCACTGCCGCATGGCCTCGGTATAAGCATCGTGACAGGCCTTCATCACTGAGGCTGGTTTCACACTTGCGTTTTGATCTGCAGCGTTTTATAAGAAAACGTAGGTGGTGAAAAAACGCATGTAAACGCATGCAAACGCTGCGTTTTTTAGACGCGGCGTTTTGACGCATTTACATGCGCTTTTTCCTGCGTTTGCGTTTTTGAAACGCATGCTGAGAAGTGTGTGACAGCTGCCAATCATCAAAATCAACTAGAAAACCCACTATTAATAGAATTAGCTAGGGTTAGGGTTAGGGGTAGGGTTAGGATCCCTAGGGTTAGGGTTTTTATTAGAATGTCCTGGTCACCAGGTCACTGATAAGCCACCCCCCACCATCAAGGTGATAAAGGGATCCAAACCCTAACCCTAACCCTTGGGATCCAAACCCTAACCCTAACCCTACCCCTAACCCTTGGGATCCAAACCCTAACCCTACCCCTAACCCTTGGGATCCAAACCCTAACCCAAACCCTACCCCTACCCCTTGGGATCCAAACCCTAACCCTACCCCTAACCCTTGGGATCCAAACCCTAACCCAAACCCTACCCCTAACCCTAGGGATCCAAACCCTAACCCTACCCCTAACCCAAGGGATCCTAGGGATCCATAGGGATTGGCCATTTTGTTGACCTGGAGACCAGGACATTCTTCTAATAAAAAGCTTTGTTCAATGTGGACACCCCAAGATATACAGTATTGCTATAGAGTACTAAAAATATAAACTCGGAGAGTATTCACTGTCATACTGTTAGGGTTAGGGGTAGGGTTAAGGTTAGGATCCCTAGGGTTAGGGTTAGGATCCCTTTATCACCCTGATGGTGGGGGGTGGCTTATCAGGGTGTATTGTTTTTTTCTATAAAAACGCATGCGTTTAAAACGCAAACGCATGTACGCAAAAACGCATGCGTTTCCATTGACATCAATGTATTTTTTGACGCAAATCAAACGCAAATGAACGCATGCGTTTTTTGCGGCAAAAAACGCCTCTGAAAATTACTACATGTTGCATTTCTGCAACATGCCGCATGCAGCCAAAAAACGCATGCGTTGTTAAATGCGGACAAACGCGTACAAAAAAAACACATGCGTTTTTAATGTTAAACATAGGGAAAAAAAAGCATGCGTTGTTTTTCCCAAAAACGCTGCAGATCAAAACGCAAGTGTGAAACCAGCCTGAGGCTAGTTTCACATTTGCGTTTAAAAACGCAGCGTTTATAACGCAAATGCAGGTGGTGAAAAAAACGCATGTAAACGTGTGCAAACGCTGCGTTTTTTTAGACGCATGCGTTTTCTCATGCGGTAACAAAAAGCGGCGTTTTGACTGCCAATCATCAAAATCATCTAGAAAACCCACTATAAATAGAAATAGCTAGGGTTGGGGTTAGGCTTAGGATCCCTAGGGTTAGGGTTAGGATCCCTAGGGTTAGGATCCCTAGGGTTAGGATCCCTAGGGTTAGGGGTAGGATTCCCTAGGGTTAGGGGTAGGGTTAGGATCCCTTTATCAGCTTGATGGTGGGGGGTGGCTTATCAGTGTGTATTCTTGTTTTTTTTTATTGAAACGCATGCGTTTAAAACGCAACCAAACGCATGTGCTTAAAAATGCGTGCGTTTACATAGACAGCAATACGTTTTTTTGCCGCAAAAAAAGCATGCTTTTTTTGCGGCAAAAAAACGCCTCTAGAAATTACTACATGTTGCATTTCTGCAACAAAACGCAAGCATAGAAAAGAAGCATGCGTCGTCAAACACGGCAAAACGCATACAAAAAAAACGCATGCGTTTTTAATGTTAAATATAGGAAAAAAAACGCATGCTTTTTTTGCGCTAAAACGCTGCGGCAAAAAATGCAAATGTGAAACCAGCCTCACAGCTGGAGATCAGGACTAAGGTTTTCTGTCACGCCCAGTTCTATAGTGGAAAAATAATGTCACACCGGTCTATTAAGGTCGTCTTCCAGGCGGTCCAGGCGTTTGTGTACTTCCTGGAACAGTGAGTTCACATGAGTGAACCCACTCTCCAATCTATATCCATAACCGCCTTTACCCTAGCCTGGAAGACCGAGCTTAAGTGAATAACCTCGGGCATGACCGACCTCTCCCAGGCCCTCTGCCGCTGGCGAGCAGACCCAAGTTAAGTAGTGGCAGAGAGCTGGGAGAGGGGAAAACCAGAAGGACCGGCTTCCTGTTCCCCAGCCTGTGAAGCCTGCCTGGCTGCTGCATAGCTGGTGGATGATTGGGATGGTGCCGGTTCGTTAGCTGGTCAGTGGGGGGCTGCTCCAACAGAGGAAGATCCAGGTTCTACAGTGGTTCTGTGTGGAAATGAAATAAAATAAGATTATTACAAAAAAAATAAATTAAATAATAGTGAAAGACAACACAAAAGATACTCACGTTCGCTGAGCAACCGCTGGCTTCAGAAAAGAAAGCTGGTTATGATACTTGTATTTTCTGATTTTTTGCGCTGCACCACTTTAAACCCAAATCTTCTCTCTCGTGTCCTTATTGAAGCGATCCTTCATCGAACGCCAACAAACTTTTACTCTCTTCTCTGTGAAGGGGGAAGAAAAAAAAATTGTGAAAAGACAGCAAAATTTACAGAAAAACAGGGGCGGCCAAAATTGCAATACTTACCAAAATCCTTTCTGACTTGTGGCCTTGCATGGTCCAATTATCCAGCAGCGATCTGGCCACTTTTTCCCCAGAGTTGGATCAAGACTGAGTGGGAATAATTCCGATCATGGCGGTCCCACAATGCTGCACGCTCTTGCACAGCTTCAATAAGGACATTATTATCGATATCACGTTGCCCTTCCTCACGTTGTGGAACCTATAGATGAAATACAAAAAAAGAATTTGTAAGTAAAACTGAAAACAAATTAAATTACAACTCTGATAAAGGCTACTTACACCCAGTCTTTCCTCCTCAGCAACTTGAGGCCGACGACCCTGGGAAGAAACATTTCCACTTGACTGCTCCTGCTCTTCTGCACTGTCAGGTACATGTAAAGAAAATACAGGATTTAACACATGTCTAGTATTGACAGTCAATACATACCAATCAGTAAATCAAATGTGATAACATAATCAGCGTCATGTCCACTTTCGGAAGCTTCAGTGGCGGACATGTTGGAAGAGCAGGCAGCAGTCAAGTGAAACACTAGAGAAAAAAAGGCAAATGTAACTTGGTAAAAGCCAAACACAATGTAGCACAAAAAAAATGAACACCAATACTTACATTACAGGCAGTAGTCCAAGCACACAGCAGGCAGGCAGCACACAAAAGGAACCGCAGCAGAGCACAGGACGGACTGAAGAACAGCACCAGAACAGCAGCACCAGGACCAAGAGTGCAGCACCTAGTCTACAAGGAATGGAAAAAAAATTCTGTACAGAGTGCAAAGACAGAAAGACATTTTTTTATGATTATTATTATTTATTTATTGTTATAGCGCCATTTAGTCCATGGCGCTTTACATGTGAGGAGGGGTATACATAATAAAAACAAGTACAATAATCTTAAACAATACAAGTCATAACTGGTACAGTAGGAGGGAGGACCCTGCCCGCGAAGGCTCACAATCTACAAGGGATGGGTGAGAATACAGTAGGTGAGGGTAGAGCTGGTCATGCAGCGGTTTGGTCGATCTGTGGTTACTGCAGGTTGTAGGCTTGTCGGAAGAGGTGGGTCTTCAGGCTCTTTTTGAAGGTTTCGATGGTAGGCGAGAGTCTGATGTGTTGTGGTAGAGGGTTCCAGAGTAGGGGTGATGCGCGAGAGAAATCTTGTATACGATTGTGGGAAGAGGAGATAAGAGGGGAGTAGAGAAGCAGGTCTTATCAAAGCTTCCATACTTACATCCAGAGTCTTCTGCATCCATCCAATGTCCTGTGGCCACATCAAGAGTAATGGACTTCCTGTCTCCAGACAATTTTCAGGTGGTTGCATAATGCTAATTGGATCCTAAGGGGAGGGGAGAGGGAGAAGAATGGAAAACGCCGGATCCGTCGAAAATTGGCTTTCCGGTGCCCGAAAAAACCGACATAGTAATGTTTTTTGTGTCCGTCGAAAAAACGGACAGCGACGGATCCTGCTAGAATGGAAGCCTATGGCGCTGGATCCATCAAATGACGGAATCTGGCAAGGGATTCCATTTTTTAAAACGGAGCATGCTCAGATTTTTTTTTTTTAGGGTATGTGCATTAGCGTTTTCCATTCTGTTGGATACGGCAAAAAAAACCAGATCTGTCGCATCAGTTTTTCACAATTTACAACGGATCCGCTTTTTTCCAAAATTCGTCGAATTAAGCCTGACGGCAAAAAAATGATGTGTGAAAGTAGCTTAAGGCTGCTTTCACTCATCAGTTTTTTGTGTCAGTAACTATCCGGCGAATTGTGAAAACAAAACGGATATGGCAAAAGTTGCCGCAGGATCAGTTTTTTTCTCATAGACTTGTATTAGCGGCAGAGAAAAAAACGGATTCGGTGGCAACTTTTACCAGATCTGTTTTTTTCTAAATTCGCAGGATTGTGCCTGACGGCAAAAACCTGATGTGTGAAAACAGCCTAATACCAACAGAGGGCGCTGTATACAACACAGCACATTCAAATCACAGATATGTAATAATACCAATAGAGGGCGCTCCATACAACACAGCACATTCAAATCACAGGTATGTAATACCAATAGAGGGCGCTCCATACAACATAGCACATTCAAATGACAGGTATGTAATACCAATAGAGGGCGCTTCATACAACACAGCACATTCAAATCACAGGTATGTAAGGCTACGTTCACATTTGCGTTGAGCGCCGCTGCGTCGGCGACGCAACGCACAACGCAAACAAAACCGCAAAACGCACGCTAAAACGTTGCATTTTGCGACGCATGAGTCCTTTTTTGCCGAAAGTTGGACGCAAAAAAAATGCAACTTGTTGCGTTCTCTGCGCCCAACGCTTGCGGCCATGCGTCGCAAAACGCAGCACAACGCATGTCCATGCGCCCCCATGTTAAATATAGGGGCGCATGACGCATGCGGCGACGCTGCGGCGCCCCAACGCTGCGGCGCCGAACGCTAATGTGAACATAGAATAATACCAATAGAGGGTGCTGCATACAATACAGCACATTCAAATCACAGGTACTGTATGTAATAATACCAATAGAGGGCGCTGCATACAACAAATTCAAATCACAGGTATGTAATAATACCAATAGAGGGCGCTGCATACAACACAGCACATTCAAATCACAGGTATGTAATAATACCAATAGAGGGCGCTGCATACAACACAGCACATTCAAATCACAGGTATGTAATAATACCAATAGAGGGCGCTGCATACAACACAGCACATTCAAATCACAGGTACTGTATGTAATAATACCAATAGAGGGCGCTGCATACAATACATTCAAATCACAGGTACTGTATGTAATAATACCAATAGAGCGTGCTGCATACAACACAAGCACACTCAAATCACAGGTATGTAATACCAATAGAGGGCGCTGCATACAACACAAGCACATTCAAATCACAGGTATGTAATAATACCAATAGAGGGCGCTCCATACAACACAGCACATTCGAATCACAGGTACTGTATGTAATAATACCAATAGAGCGCGCTGCATACAGCACACTCAAATCACAGGTATGTAATACCAATAGAGGGCGCTGCATACAACACAAGCACATTCAAATCACAGGTATGTAATAATACCAATAGAGGGCGCTTCATACAACACAGCACATTCAAATCACAGGTACTGTATGTAATAATACCAATAGAGGGTGCTGCATACAACACAAGCACATTCAAATCACAGGAATGTAACCATAGAGGGCGCTGCATACAACACAGCACATTCAAATCACAGGTATGTAATAATACCAATAGAGGGCGCTGCATACAACACAGCACATTCAAATCACAGGTATGTAATAATACCAATAGGGGGCGCTGCATACATCACAGCACACTCAAATCACAGGTATGTAATACCAATAGAGGGCGCTGCATACAACACAAGCACATTCAAATCACAGCTATGTAATACCAATAGAGGGCGCTCCATACAACAAAGCACATTCAAATCACAGGTACTGTATGTAATAATACCAATAGAGGGTGCTGCATAAAATAAATTCAAATCACAGGTATGTAATAATACCAATAGAGGGTGCTGCATACAACACAGCACATTCAAATCACAGGTATGTAAAAATACCAATTGAGGGCGCTGCATACAACACAAGCACGTTCAGATCACAGGTATGTAATAATACCATTAGAGGGCGCTCCATACAACACAGCACATTCAAATCACAGGTACTGTATGTAATAATACCAATAGAGGGCGCTTCATACAACACAAGCACATTCAAATCACAGGTATGTAATAATACCAATAGAGGGCGCTCCATACAACACAGCATTCAAATCACAGGTACGGTATGTAATAATACCAATAGAGGGCGCTGCATACAACACAAGCACATTCAAATCACAGGTATGAAATACCAATAGAGGGCGCTGCATACAACACAGCACATCCAAATCACAGGTACTGTATGTAATAATACCAATAGAGGGCGCTCCATACAACACAGCACATTCAAATCACAGGTACTGTATGTAATAATACCAATAGAGGGCGCTGCATACAACACAGCACATCCAAATCGCAGGTATGTAATAATACCAATAGAGGGCGGTCCATACAACACAGCACATTCAAATCACAGGTACTGTATGTAATAATACCAATAGAGGGCGCTGCATACAACACAGCACATCCAAATCGCAGGTATGTAATAATACCAATAGAAGGCGCTCCATACAACACAGCACATTCAAATCACAGGTATGTAATAATACCAATAGGGGGCGCTGCATACATCACAGCACACTCAAATCACAGGTATGTAATACCAATAGAGGGCGCTCCATACAACACAGCACATTCAAATCACAGGTATGTAATAATACCAATAGAGGGTGCTGCATACAACACAGCACATTCAAATCACAGGTATGTAAAAATACCAATTGAGGGCGCTGCATACAACAATACAACACAAGCACGTTCAGATCACAGGTATGTAATAATACCATTAGAGGGCGCTCCATACAACACAGCACATTCAAATTACAGGTACTGTATGTAATAATACCAATAGAGGGCGCTTCATACAACACAAGCACATTCAAATCACAGGTATGTAATAATACCAATAGAGGGCGCTCCATACAACACAGCATTCAAATCACAGGTACGGTATGTAATAATACCAATAGAGGGCGCTGCATACAACACAGCACATCCAAATCACAGGTATGTAATACCAATAGAGGGCGCTCCATACAACACAGCACATTCAAATCACAGGTACTGTATGTAATAATACCAATAGAGGGCGCTGCATACAACACAGCACATCCAAATCGCAGGTATGTAATAATACCAATAGAGGGCGGTCCATACAACACAGCACATTCAAATCACAGGTACTGTATGTAATAATACCAATAGAGGGCGCTGCATACAACACAGCACATCCAAATCGCAGGTATGTAATAATACCAATAGAGGGCGCTCCATACAACACAGCACATTCAAATCACAGGTACTGTATGTAATAATACCAATAGAGGGCGCTGCATACAACACAAGCACATTCAAATCACAGGCAAGTAATACCATTAGAGGGCGCTGCATACAACACAAACACATTCAAATCACAGGTATATAATACTAATAGCGGGCGCTGTATACAACACAAGCACATTCAAAACACAGGCATTTAATACAAATAGAGGGCGCTGCACAAAACCCATACACATCACAAGTGTATAATACCAATAGAGGGCGCTGCACAAAACCCATACACATCACAAGTGTGCACTCACAATAGAAGTACATGCACATCAAAGGTGTGTAATACCAATAGAGGGCGCTGTTCAGAACACAGCACATAGGCTACGTTCACATTTGCGTTGTGCGCCGCAGCGTCGGCGCCGCAACGCACAACGCAAACAAAAACGCAGCAAAACGCATGCACAACGCTGCGTTTTGCGCCGCATGCGTCCTTTTTTTTATTGATTTTGGACGCAGCAAAAATGCAACTTGTTGCGCCCGGACGCGGGCGCCGCAGGGACGCATGCGGCGCCAAACGCAAGTGCGACGCATGTCCATGTGCCCCCATGTTAAATATAGGGGCGCATGACGCATGCGGCGACGCTGCGGCGCCCGACGCTGCGGCGCAGACCGCAAATGTGAACGTAGCCATACACATCCAATTGTGTAATACCAATAGAGGGCGCTGCATACAACACTGCATATAGACATCAATGCTTTTGCCGCGAAAAAAACGCATGCGTTTTTTCGCGGCAAAAAAACGCCGCCGCTAGAAATAAAGGTTGCATTTCTGCAAATGAACGCACGCGTCAAAAAACGCATGCGTTGCAGAAAACACGTCAAAGGCTACGTTCACATTTGCGGTGTGCGCCGCAGCGTCGGGCGCCGCAGCGTCGCCGCATGCGTCATGCGCCCCTATATTTAACATGGGGGCGCATGGACATGCGGTGCACTTGCATTTTGTGCCGCATGCGTCACTGCGGCGCCCGCGTCCGGGCGCAGAGGACGCAGCAAGTTGCATTTTTGCTGCGTCCAAAATCAATAGAAAAAAGGACGCATGCGGCGCAAAACGCAGCGTTGTGCATGCGTTTTGCCGCGTTTTTTGTTTGCGTTGTGCGTTGCGGCGCCGACGCTGCGGCGCACAACGCAAATGTGAACGTAGCCAAAACGCATGCGAAAAACCGCATGCGTTTCACATATGCGTTGTGCGCCGCAGCGTCGGCGCCGCAGCGCACAACGCAAACAAAAACGCGGCAAAACGCACGCTAAAACGCTGCGTTTTGCGCCGCATGCGTCCTTTTTGGCCGAAAGTTGGACGCAAAAAAAAATGCAACTTGAAGCGTTTCTTGCGTCCAACGCTTGCGGCCATGCGGCGCAAAACGCAGCACAACGCATGTCCATGCGCCCCCATGTTAAATATAGGGGCGCATGACGCATGCGGCGACGCTGCGGCGCCCGACGCTGCGGCGCTGACCGCAAATGTGAACGTAGCCTTATACCAATAGCGGGCGCTTCTCACAACACAGAACTTTACACATCACAAGTGTGTGATACCAATAGAGGGCGCTTCTCACAACACAGAACATTCACATCACAAGCGTGTGATACCAATAGAGGGCGCTGTATACAACTGCGCATTCACATCAAAAGTGCAATACCAATAGAGGGCGCTTCTCACAACACAGAACATACACATCACAAGTGTGTGATACCAATAGAGGGCGCTGCTCACAACACAGAACATACACATCACAAGTGTGTGATACCAATAGAGGGCGCTGTATACAACACAGAACATTACACAGTAGATTCGTGTAATACCAATAGAGGGCGCTGCTTACACGTCACAGGTATGTACTACAACAAACATTGTGAGGAATAGAATCCAGCTCCGAAATAATTCTACAAATTTTATAAAAAACTGCATTAAAAGATTGGACGTTTTTCTCTGCAGTGGCCAAGAATGTGTGAAACCTTACTTGTTTGAGACCATAGCTTGTCCTTAGGTATAAATGTAATATCTGGGCACATAAATCCCGATGTTGGCTTCTGGAACTGACATTGTCAGTAACAGGACAAATCCCCTCTTAATACATGAATTATTATGCATAAGACCACCAATAACTATATATATGAAAAGGAAATGAAATTAATTCTATCTAAAAGAAACACATAACATACATTGCAGTTCATATATGATTTGATATTATACATCACGTATTAGTGGTGAAACAATCTGTTTTATCTAAGTATTTGCAGAGTCCACATTTATTATAGACCTTTAGACCTTTACCAGGAAGGATGGTTAATGTTATTTGTGAATGAGCCGGGAAATTATATTCTGAATGTTTTAGCTTTTCTTGCCGATCTATAATATTTTGGATACAATCTTCGGCTACTTTCGCACATCAGGTTTTTTGTTTCAGGCACAATCCGGAAAGTTTTAAAAAAAACGGATCCGTTTTTTTTTTACGCCAGATCCTTTTTTTTGTTATAGAGTCGTATTAGCGCCGGATTGCTGATGGCCTCACGTTTCATCCGTTATTTTCCAGATCCGTTCAAATAGTCGTTACCGGCAGACAGAGAAAACATCCATAGGAACGTTTTTTTTGTCTGGCGAAAAAAGCACACAGTGACAGAGCCGGCCAAAAACGTGTGAAACGGATATGTTAGGCTGGTTTCACATTTGCGTTTTTTGCCTCTGCGTTTTACCGCAAAAAAGCGCATGCGTTTTTTTCCTATATTTAACATTAAAAACGCATGCGTTTTTGCATGCGTTTTGCCGCGTTTCTATGCTTACGTTTTTTGCGGAAATGCAACATGTAGTAATTTCTAGAGGCGTTTTTTTTCCCGCAAAAAAACGTATTGCTCTCTATGTAAACGCATGCGTTTTTAAGCACATGCGTTTGTTTGCGTTAACAACGCATGCGTTTTTATAGAAAAAAACAAGAATACACACTGATAAGCCACCCCCCACCATCAAGGTGATAAAGGGATCCAAACCATAACCCTACCCCTAGGGATCCTAACCCTACCCCTAAACCTACCCCTAACACTACCCCTAACCCTAGGGATCCTAACCCTAACCCTACCCCTAGGGATCCTACCCCTAACCCTAACCCTACCCCTAACCCTACCCCTAGGGATCCTAACCCTAACCCTACCCCTAGCTATTTCTATTTATAGTGGGTTTTCTTGATGATTTTGATGATTGGCAGCTGTCACACACTTCTCAGCATGCGTTTCAAAAACGCAAATGCAGGAAAAAACGCATGTAAACGCAGCAAAACGCCGCATTTTGTTTTACCGCATGCAAAAACGCATGCATCTAAAAAACGCAGCGTTTGCACGCGTTTACATGCGTTTTTTCACCACCTGCGTTTGCGTTAAAAACGCTGCGTTTTTAAACGCAAATGTGAAACCAGCCTAAGACTGGAGGAGGTAATAATATGCAAAGACACACAAATAAGCTTGCAGGCCAACATTGACCATAATGTCTTTGAGCGGAGTGAAATAACCTTACAGCATTTGGCAGACACCGTAATATGAATAAACACTTAGGAAGCCTTTGCAGACGTTTTTTGTTAATTATTCTAATTTACTGAGATAATGACTTTTGGGTTTTCATTGGCTGTAAGCCATAATCATCAACATTAACAGAAATAAACACTTGAAATAGATCACTCTTAGTAGTGACTGTGTATAATACATGAGTTTCACTTTTTGTATTGAAGAACAGAAATAAATTAACTTTTTGATATTCTAATTTAGAGAGAAGCACTTGTGTTCACAGCAAGTGAATATACATGGAGACCGCTTTCTCATCGCGTCTCCGCAAGATAAATAGACATGCTGAGCACTTGGTGCCACTTGGTTCATGATGGAACATACCAATTTCCTTGAACAGAAAAACAGAATTCTAGATGGCAGTAGGAGAGAAAACCAATGAATTGCAAAAAAGACCTAAAAAAATATTCTTTAATGACAATAATTAAAATTAGGACTAGAAACCACACAACCAACCAGGGAACACAAAAATAGGATCAGATAGTCGTTAAATACAGATAATCACTAAAAAGGAAAAGGGCTAGGGAAGATAAGACATGCCTCACCCTACTAAATTCCCTTCCTTGCAGCGGAGGTTGGCACTCTGGGATACGATATGGCGCCCCCGCTCAATGTAGACTGACCCTAAGGAACCTAAAAGGTATCCCTAACAAAGCCACCACCCAAAACACACCACAAAAAAAAACACAAAATGAATAATTACACTAAAGTGTTGCAGCTGCTAATGGCTGTAAATGCAGAATGACGTTAAGTGAGCCTTGTTCAATTCCATCTAAGGAAATATATGAACTATGAGTGGTATCAAATATGAATCCTTTTTAAAGATTGTTATTATTTATAAATACAGCAGTGAATAGTCATAGAGAAAGATTATTTTTAAGGTCTTTTGTGCAATTCATTGGTTTTCTCTCTTGATACTAGACCTAGGCCATCCTTTTTGTTTTTTTCTAGATAGCAGTAGGAACCTAGCCTTAGATACAATAGCAAATACTATCCCACTTAGGCCACGTTCACACTAGCAGTATTTGGTCAGTATTTTACATCAGTATTTGTAAGCCAAAACCAGGAGTGGAACAATTAGAGGAAAAGTATAATAGAAACACGTCATCACTTCTATATTTATCATCCACTCCTGTGTTTTGCTTAGAAATAGTGATGTTAAAAACTGATCAAATACTGAACGAGTGAATGTGGCCATAAGCTTAGATACAGAAGCGAGGCAGATGCCTGCATCAGCTGCCAAAACTTTCTGGCACATGTAAGAAAAGTGATAAGGTGACATACAACTCCTAACGGCTCGCTCACACTGGTGTATAACCAATGTTATATAATGATTCAGTGTTCATCTGATAGTTTTCTCAGCTTGGGTCAGACTGAAAATAGAAAAAAAAAAATTTGCAGCATGCTGCAATTGTCTGCGAGAATCGAATCACACTTACCAATGTAAGTCATGGGGTGGGACTGAGGAAAAAAATTATCGCACACAGATCACACATGTGCCGTTTGATTTTTATTAACACATCTCAAAAGAAACCCGACATTCCATCAGCCAAGTACAATAAATTCAGAGCCCGAACTGTCAGAATAGGATAGATAGAAATATGTCAGTGAGATGTATAATTAGTGCTGTGTGTGAAAAGTTTTCTGTACTTGTATTTAGATAAAGAAATGAATAAAAGGAAAGGAGACAGGCAAGAGAAGGTCTTAACCCCTTTCTGACATTAGACGTACTATCCCGTCGAGGTGGTCTGGGCCCCTATGACCACCTCAACGGGATAGTACGTCATATGCGATCAGCCACGCTGACGGGGAGAGCGCGGCCGGGTGTCAGCTGATTATCACAGCTGACATCCGGCACTATGTTCCAGGAGCGGTCACGGACAGCTCCCAGCACATTAACCCCCGGAACACTGATCAAACATGATCGCAGCATAGGGAAGCATCGCGCAGGGAGGGGGCTCCCTGCGTGCTTTCCTGAGACCCTCAGAACAACGCAACGTGATCGCGATGTTCTGAGGGTCTCCTCCCATTAGGCCCTGGATCCAAAATGGCCGCTGGGGTCCTTCCAGGTCCTGCATGGGGGTGGCTTGCAAGCGCTTGCTGAGAGCAGGCGTCGGCAAGCCTCCTGCACTGCCTGTCAGTGCTTTGCAAAGTGTCAGATAAGCGATCTGACACTATACAGTGATGTCCCACCAAGGGACAAAGTAAAGAAGTTAAAAAATATATATATATTAACGTGTAAAAAAAAAAAAAAAAAAATCCAAATTAAAAAAAAATTGTTCCAACAAATACATTTCTTTATGTAAATAAAAAAAAAAATAAAAGAACACATATTTAGTATCGCCACGTCAGTAACGACTCGACCTATAAAACTGTCCCAGTAGTTAACCCCTTCAGTAAACACCGTAAAAAATAAATAAAACCACGAGGCAAAAAACTTTATCATCATACAGCCGAACATAAAGTGGAATAAAGCGTTCAAAAAGACGGATATAAATAAACATGGTACCGCTGAAAACGTAATCTTGTCCCGCAAAAAACGAGCCGCCATACAGCATCATCAGCGAAAAAATAGAAAAGTTATAGCCCTCAGAATAAAGCGATGCAAAAAATAGGTATTAAGCTTACCGTTAATGATGTTTCCAGGAGTCCATCCTGACAGCACTATGGAGGACGTCCTCCTCCCCCTTGCTGGGACAGGAAACACACGAGTTCAAAAGGTCCGGTCCCACCCCCAATCCTCAGTGTTGTAACAAGAACCGCCTCAAGGGAGATGCAAAAAATTATATTTAATGGTAAAGAACATAACACCATGTATTTAGGAACATATTACATCATATGTTAGGAACATAGTACAGACATGTCAGGTTCACATTACGTTAGCATAACTAAATTAACAGGGAGGGAATTACCCGTGCTGTCAGGATGGACTCCTGGAAACATCATTAACGGTAAGCTTAATACCTATTTTCCAGGACGTCATCCTGACAGCACTATGGAGAGTACCAAAGCACCTCCTCAGGGTGGGATTACCGCTTGGAGAACTTTTCTCCCGAATGCAGTATGCTGACCAGACAAAACATCAAGCTTATAATGTTTGCAAAAGGTATTCGCACTAGCCCATGTAGCGGCCTTACAAATCTGCTCTAGAGAGGCGCCTGCCCTCTCAGCCCAAGAAGTAGCCATCCCTCTAGTAGAGTGTGCATGGAGACCCTTTGGAGGAGGGATGCCCTCCGACTGGTAGGCCTCGGAGATCACGGAAGTGATCCACCGAGCAATGGAGGCCTTAGAGGCCTTCTTTCCCCTATTCTTACCGCCGAACAAAATAAACAGATTTGGGTCGATACGCCATGGGTTGGTGGCTGACAGGTAGTCGATGACCGCCTGTCTGACATCCAGGGAATGCAGAGCTTCCTCTTTAGAATTGGAAGGGTTACAGCAAAAGGATGGTAACACTATCTCCTGATTCCTATTTTTTAGAGTTCCCACTTTTGGAACGAACGAGGGATCTAGTTTTAGGACCACACTATCGTCTCTAATCTGGAGGTACGGGTCCCGTGTGCACAGGGCTTGGATTTCCCCCACCCTCTTAGCCGTGGTGATCGCCACTAGGAATGCCGTTTTACGTGTCAGGGCTGAAATGGACATGTTATCCGCCGAGGCGTAATTATTTTTGCAGAGGAATCTCAGGACAAGGTTAAGGTCCCAAGGAGGAGATAATTGTCTAATGGTGGGGCGCAACCTTTGGGTGGCTCTAATAAATCTAACTATCCAAGGGTGTGTTGCCAGGGGATAGTCTAGAAAGGAGCTAAGTGCCGAGATCTGCACCTTCAAGGTGCTCGGCCTAAGCCCTTTATCGAACCCAGCCTGCAGAAAATCCAGAATTCTGGGTAAGTCGGGAGTGCCTGCCGCAACCTCAGACCTGCCACCCTCCAGACAGAAACGCCTCCAGATCTTCAAGTAGATTGCTGACGTGACCGGCTTCCTACTAGCCTTGATAGTGGATATGACCTGGTCGGACAGGCCTCTTGCCTTCAGGATGTTCCTTTCAGGATCCAGGCTGAGAGATGTAGCTTCTCTGGGTCCGGATGGTACACTGGGCCCTGGTGGATTACATCTGGTCTGTGAGGGAGCTCCACTGGACTCTCTATCGCCAGGTCTACCAGCAGGGAGAACCAACTCCTTCTTGGCCAGTATGGAACTACCAAAATTACTTGAGCCTGTTCTTCCTTGATCTTCCTGAGAACAGCCGGGATTAGTGCTAGAGGAGGGAAAGCATATGAGAGGGGCTCCGTCCAACTCTGACTTAGACCATCTATCCCTTCCGGCAGATCCCGAGGGTTCAGCGAGAAGAACCTTGAGACCTTCGAGTTTCTCCTGTTTGCGAAGAGGTCTATACTGGGAGTGCCCCAACGCCGGCACAGCTCCTGGAAGATGTCCTGGTTGAGTTCCCACTCTGTTGCAAACACTCTTCTTCTGCTCAAGTAATCCGCTATGACGTTTTGGGAGCCTTCTAAGTGGATTGCCGAGATGGAGAGGATCGACCTTTCTGCCCAGCGAAATATTCTCCCCGCCAGCTCCTGGAGAAGATGGTGTCTTGTGCCACCTTGGTGTTTTAAAAAGGAAACGGTTGTCACGTTGTCGGACAATACCCTGACGTGACGATTCTCCAGAGTGCGACGATTCCTTCTCAGGGCTTCCCAGACGGCATACAGCTCTCTGAAGTTGGATGAGTTGCGAGCGACGTCTGGAGGCCATCGTCCCTGGAGGATCCTCCCTTCTAAGTGAGCTCCCCAGCCCCAGGCGCTGGCGTCTGTAGTAACTACTACGTAGGGATCGGTAGTCCATAGTACTCCAGTTCTTAGTTTCTCTGGGTCTGTCCACCACAGGAGAGATCTTCGTACTGGATCTGGTAGATATAAAGTACTGTCCAGAGAAGACTGACGACGGTCCCACTTGGAGAGGATTAAGCTCTGTAGTGGTCTTGAATGGAACTGCGCCCATCTTACGCATGGTATGCATGCCGTCATTAGGCCTAGCACTCTCATGGCCATCCTTATTGAGACTCTGCGTTCTAGTAGGAGCCTGATCTGAATCTGTATTGCCTCCAGCTTGGATTCGGGTAGTAGGGATATTCTGTTTGCAGAATCCAGACAGACACCCAGGAAGACCTTTTTGTGCTCCGGAATCAGGTCTGATTTCTGCCAGTTTATGATCCATCCCAGGTGTTCCATTATCGCGACGGTTCGGGTCCTGCGAGCCGATAGGATCTCTGGTGTTCTTGCTATCAGGAGAAAGTCGTCGAGATATGGGACTATTATAATCCCCTGGTTTCTTAGGAAAGCCACTATCTCCGACACCAGCTTTGTAAATACGCGAGGTGCTGAGGCAAGTCCAAACGGCAGGCACTGGAACTGGTAGTGACAGGTCCCGGACGGCAGAACTACCGCGAACCTCAGAAGCCTCTGAGATAGATGGTGGATAGGGACCTGATAATAGGCACTCTTCAAGTCGAGAGTGCACATTACCGCGTTCTGATCTATTAGAAGGATTGCAGAACGGATGGACTCCATACGAAACCTCTTGTACCTGACCCAGGCATTCAGAGGTTTCAAATTTACGATTGTGCGTGAGTCGCCTGACGGTTTTGTTATGGAGAACAGGGAGGAGTAGTGACCCTGGCCTACCTCTAGCGGAGGTACTGGTATTATGACTTCTGAGGAAAGCATGTCCATTAAGTCTTTTAACATGGGAGAGTCTTGCATAACCACCGTAGGTACGATGTACCTGTCTGGTGGAGGGGAGTAGAACTCTATACTGTATCCTTCTGAGATAGTACGAAGGACGCATTGATTCTGAGTGACTCTGCTCCAGTTTACCGCGAAATGGCGAAGCCTTCCCCCTATAAGAGTGGCGTCATTGCGATTTGGATTTAGAGGAGGGGCTGAAGAAGAAACTCCTGTTCTTACTACCGTGGCCACGGGAACCCCTATTAAAACCTCTATTGGACCTTCCCCCTCTGAAGTCGGACCTGTAGTCGGACTGTCTTCTAAAGGGAAACCCTCTCCGAAAGGACTGAGGCCTCTTAGGCTTGTCCTCTGGGAACCCTTTTTTCTTGTCTGAAGCCGACTCTAAGATAGTATCGAGGGAAGGACCAAACACCCTTGCACCTGAGAAGGGGATTGAACACAATTTTGTCTTGGACGCACTATCCCCCGACCAAGACCTTAGCCAGACCGCCCTTCTAGCCGCATTAGATAATGATCCGTTTCTGGCTGAAAATCTGACTGACTCAGCCGTCATGTCAGATAGAAAAGCAGTAGCGGATTTCATTATAGGGAGAGAGTTTAGGATCTCTGACCTTGGGGTCTTATTAGAGAGATGCTCCTCTAATTGACCCATCCAAAGGTGCATAGACCGGGCTACCGAGGTAGCTGCAATGTTGGTCTTAATTAGAGCCGCGGAAGACTCCCAGGCTCTCTTTAGCAATATGTCCGCCTTACGATCCATCAGATCGCGCAAGGTCGATGAGTCCTCGAATGGGATAGCTGTCTTTTTGGCGACCTTCACCACCGGGACATCCACCTTGGGTATCTCGTCCCATAGCTTAACGTCATCCGGCTCAAAGGGTAGGCGCGCTTTAAAGTCTTTAGACAGTGTCAGCCGACGTTCCGCCTTCTTTCCACTCTTCGAGCACCATGGCCTTGATATGCTCACTAACCGGGAAGACTGTCTGCCGACGTGACATAAGTCCCCCAAACATCAGGTCCTGCCTAGATTGCGGCTTAGATGTCTCTTCTATTTGCATGGTGCATCGCACCGCTTGCTCCAGCTCATTTGTGTCCTCCGCCTGGAAAAGGTACTTCCTCTGATGGTCCTGGCTTCCAGAAAGAAGCTCGCCCTCTTCCTCAGAGACGAGGTCTTCAGAGTCAGACCTGTCATCGGAAGTATATTCTGGCTCCCGCCTGGCCCTTTTGCGACTGGGCATAGGGCTGGGCTTTTCCACCATGGTAGCTAGGGAAGCCTGGACCTCTTCTCTTATTAAGGACCTCATCTCAGACAATAGGGTGGGCTGCTCGTCTCTCATAACCTTAGATGTGCAATCTGAACATAAGGTTTTGCCATGGGTGTCCGGGAGTTTTGCACTGCATATCGGACATCTACTGGATTTCCCAGAAGCCTTTCCAGATTTCTTAACTTGACCAGGGGGGACAGCCGGAGTTCCCTTATCCTTAAACAATATAAGATAGGGAAAGTAACAGGGTGGCTCTTATTACCAGGGTGCAGGGGGAGTTTGCGCTCTGCGCACTTACCCCATCCTCAGGTGGCATGCTTTCCATGGCTCCGGAGTATCGGTGCTCCTTGCGGCTGTCAGCGTCTGCAAAGTGCTGCAATTCCTGAGTCCTCGCTGGAGTGCACGCCTCCCCTGTATCTCCAGCGCTACCGGATGTGCCGGCAACGAATGGCGCAAACCGGAAGTGACGCGGTCCCCGGAACTTCCGCCGAAAGAGTCAGAGCCCGGCGTACACGCTGCTGGAGGCTGCCGACCTCGGGGACCGTGTCCGCGGCCGAGAGCCCCCCCACTGGGAGGAGCGGCCGCTGGTCTTTGGAGCAGAGGGACCCCCCTCTGGAGGGTTTCTGCCCTGAGCCTCTTGACAGGGGGAAGGATTTGGCAAGCCGCACGATCCCCCTGAGCTCCGGTAAGCTGCGCAGCTTCTCTCGTGCGTCCCTTGCAGGGACAGGAAAAACACTGAGGATTGGGGGTGGGACCGGACCTTTTGAACTCTCGTGTGTTTCATGTCCCAGCAAGGGGGAGGAGGACGTCCTCCATAGTGCTGTCAGGATGACGTCCTGGAAATAATTATATTTCCCATAAAATAGTTTTTATTGTATAAAAGCGCCAAAACATTAAAAAAAATTATATAAATGAGTTATCGCTGTAATCATACTGACCCGAAGAATAAAACTGCTTTATCCATTTTACCAAACGCGGAACGGTATAAATGCCCCCCAAAAGAAATTCATGAATTGCTGGTTTTTCTTCATTCTGCTTAAGAAAAAGAGGAATAAAAAGCGATTAAAAAAAAGTCACATGCCCCAAAATGGTACCAATAGAAACGTCAACTCGTCCTGCAAAAAACAAGACCTCACATGACTCTGTGAACCAAAATATGGAAAAATTATAGCTCTCAAAATGTGGTGATGCAAAAACTATTTTTTGCAATAAAAAGCGTCTTTTAGTGTGTGACAGCTGCCAAATATAAAAACCCGCTATAAATAGCAAATAAAAAAAACCTTTATCACCGCCTTACTTATGGAAAAATAATAACATTTAAAAAAGTATTTATTTCTATTTTCCCATTAGGGTTAGGTCTAAAGTTAGGGTTAGGATAGGGGCTAAAGTTAGGGTTAGGATAGGGGCTAAAGTTAGGGTTAGGATAGGGGCTAAAGTTAGGGTTTGGATTACATTTACGGTTTGGATTACGGTTAGGGATGGGGTTAGGGTAAGGGTTGGGGTTAAGAGAGTGGTTAGGGTTGGGATTAGGGTTAGGGTAATGTTCAGGTTAGGGGTATGGTTAGGGTTGGGATTAGGGTTAGGGGTGTGTTGGGGTTAGGGTTGGAGTTAGATTTGGGGGTTTCCACTGTTTAGGTACATCAGGGGCTTTCCAAACGCGACATGGGGTCGGATCTCAATTCCAGCCAATTCTGCGTTGAAAAAGTAAAACAGTGCTACTTCCCTTCCGAGCTCTCCAGTACGCCCAAACAGGGGTTTACTCCAACATATGAGGTATCAGCGTACTCAGGACAAATTGTTACCCTTGGGAAAATAAAAATTTGGGGGCTAAAAAAAACGGCTCTGCGTTATAAACTGTAGTGAAACACTTGGGGGTTCAAAGTTCTCACAACACATCTTGATAAGTTCCTTGGGGGTCTAGTTTCCAATATGGGGTCACTTGTGGGGGTTTCTACTGTTTATGTACATCAGGGGCTCTGCACATGCAACGTGACGCCTGCAGACCATTCCATCTATGTTAGGGCTGGTGGAACGCACTGAATAAATATAAAGATAGTAATAAGGTGAGTTTGCAGCCCGGGGTCCACCGTGAAGAGATGGAACCTGCTGCTAGGTAATGGCGGCATTATATGGCGGTAATACGCCAGAATAAACACGGGTTCCGTCACTCGATATGAACTGATGCGAACTCTGTTGCTTCCCAGAGTCGCAGGGAATCAAAGGAAATGCTGTGCCCTGTTAGCAGTCACAGGGTGCAGCAGATGGACGCTAGTGGGATCCCTGAAACTCACCCCCACCATGCTGGTGATTGATCTCGCTCTGACCCTCGGTAGCTTTTGAGCCCGCGCCTGAGGACGCCCTGAGTCAGATGCTGAGATCAAGCGGGAGTTCCCACACTACACTGACCGGTTGTCAGGACTAATTAAAGATTTACCCCACAGAATGCGTACAGCGCCGCACTGACGGACGCCACTAACCACCCTAACTAGGGCTAGGAAAGCGCACTAGTTGGGCACGGTGCCGCACTGGCAGTCACTGCAAATTGATGCAGTAAACTCGTGCCTGGAGCTGGATGGCACAATCTGGCCTATGTAGCTCAATCACTCAAGTACATTCAACAACACTAGGAATGGGTATGATACGGAGCTTTCACCAGATTCAGGCATACATCCACACTCACACTTGGGTATTTTCTATCATATAGACCCCTCAAAGTGACTTCAAATGTGATGTGATCCCTAAAAAAAAATGGTGTTGTAAAAATGAGAAATTGCTGGTCAACTGTCAACCCTTATAACTCCCTATAAAAAAAAAAAAATTTCATTCCAAAATTGTGCTGATGTAAAGTAGACATGTGGGAAATGTTTCTTATTAAAGGGAACCTGTCACCCCTCAAAATCGAAGATGAGCTAAGGCCACCAGCATCAGGGGCATTCTGTAATGCTGTAGATAAGCCCCCGATGTATCCTGAAAGATGAGAAAAAGAGGTTAGATTGTACTCACCTGGGGGGGCGGTCCGGTCCGATGGGCCTCCCGGTCCGGTCTGGGGCCTCCCATCTTCATAGGATCACGTCCTCTTCTTCTCTTCAGGCTGCGGCTCCGGCGCAGGTGTACTTTGTCTGCCCTGTTGAGGACAGAGCAAAGTACTGCAGTGCGCAGGCGCCGGGAAAGGTCAGAGAGGCCCAGCGCACTGCAGTACTTTGCTCTGTCCTCAACAGGGCAAATAAAGTACGCCAGTCGCAGCCTGAAGACAAGAAGAGGACGTCATCTTAAGAAGATGGGAGGCCCCGGACTGGACCGCAGCGGGACAGCCCCTGGGTGAGTATAATCTAACCTCTTTTCTCATCTTTCAGGATACATCGGGGGCTTATCTACAGCATTACAGAATGCTGTAGGTAAGCCCCTGACGCCAGTTGGCTTAGCTCATCTTCGATTTTGGGGGTGACAGGTTCCCTTTAACCCCTTAATCACATATGACGTACTATCCCGTCAAGGTGACCTGGGACTTAATTCCCAGTGACGGGATAGTACGTCATGTGCGATCGGCCGCACTCACGGGGGGAGCGAGGCCGATCGCGGCCGGGTGTCAGCTGACTATCGCAGCTGACATCCGGCACTATGTGCCAGGAGCGGTCACGGACCGCCCCCGGCACATCAACCCCCGGCACACTGCGATCAAACATGATCGCAGTGTACCGGCAGTACAGGGAAGCATCGCGCAGGGAGGGGGCTCCCTGCGTGCTTCCCTGAGACGATCGGTACAAGGCGATGTACTCACCTTGTACCAAGCGTCTCCTCCCTGCAGTCCCCGGATCCAAAATGGCCGCGGGGCTGCATCCCGGTCCTGCAGGGAGTACTTCCGGGTCCACAGCAGGCGCTGGTAAGCCTGCACAGCTGTATGTCAGATCGCTGATCTGACAGAGTGCTGTGCAAACTGTCAGATCAGCGATCTGTGATGTCCCCTCCTGGGACAAAGTAAAAAAAGAAAAAAAAAAAAAAAATCCTAAATAAAGAAAAAAAAAAATAAAGCCACCACACAGCATCATAAGCAAAAAAATAAAAACGTTATATAGTCCTCAGAATAAAGCGATGCCAAAATAATTATTTTTTCTATAAAACAGCTTTTATCGTATAAAAGCGCCAAAACATAAAAAAATAATATAAATGAGATATCGCTGTAATCGTACTGACCCGAAGAATAAAACTGCTTTATCAATTTTACCAAACGTGGAACGGTATAAACGCCTCCCCCAAAAGAAATTCATGAATAGCTGGTTTTTGGTCATTCTGCCTCACAAAAATTGGAATAAAAAGTGATTAAAAACTGTCACGTGTCCGAAAATGTTACCAATAAAAACATCAACTCGTCCCGCAAAAAACAAGACCTCACATGACTCTGTGGACCAAAATATGGAAAAATTATAGCTCTCAAAATGTGGAGACGCAAAAACTTTTTTGCTATAAAAAGCGTCTTTTAGTGTGTGACAGCTGCCAATCATAAAAATCCGATATAAAAAACGCTATAAAAGTAAATCAAACCCCCCTTCATCACCCCCTTAGTTAGGGAAAAATAATAAAATTTTAAAAAAATGTATTTATTTCCATTTTCCCATTAGGGCTAGGGTTAGGGCTAGGGTTAGGGTTGGAGCTAAAGTTAGGGTTGGGGCTAAAGTTAGGGATAGGGTTTGGATTACATTTACGGTTGGGATTAGAGTTAGGGGTGTGTCAGGGTTAGGGGTGTGGTTAGGGTTACCGTTGGGATTAGGGTTTGGGATGTGTTTGGATTAGGGTTTCAGGTAGAATTTGGGAGTTTCCACTGTTCAGGCACATCAGGGGCTCTCCAAACGCGACATGGCGTCCGATCTCAATTCCAGCCAATTCTGCGTAGAAAAAGTAAAACAGTGCTCCATCCCTTCCGAGCTCTCCCGTACGCCCAAACAGGGGTTTACCCAAACATATGGGGTATCAGCGTACTCGGGACAAATTGGACAACAACTTTTGGGGTCGAAGTTCTCTTGTTATCCTTGGAAAAATAAAAATTTGGGGGGCTAAAATCATTTTTGTGGGAAAAAAAGGATTTTTTATTTTCACGGCTCTGCGTTGTACACTGTAGTGAAACACTTGGGGGTTCAAAGGTCTCACAACACATCTAGATAAGTTCCTTGGGAGGTCTAGTTTCCAATATGGGGTCACTTGTGGGGGGTTTCTACTGTTTGGGTACATCAGGGGCTCTGCAAATGAAATGTGACGCCTGCAGACCAATCCATCTAAGTCTGCATTCCAAAAGGCGCTCCTTCCCTTCCGAGCTCTGCCATGCGCCCAAACAGTGGTTCCCCCTCACATGTGGGGTATCAGCGTACTCAGGACAAATTGGACAACAACTTTTAGGGTCCAATTTCTCCTGTTACCCTTGGGAAAATACAAAACTGAGGGCTAAAAAATCATTTTTCTGAAAAAAAAAAGGAATTTTTATTTTCACGGCTCTGCGTTATAAACTGTAGTGAAACACTTGGGGGTTCAAAGCTCTCAAAACACATCTAGATAAGTTCCTTAAGGGGTATACTTTCCAAAATGGTGTCACTTGTGGGAGGTTTCAATGTTTAGGCACATCAGGGGCTCTCCAAACGCAACATGGCCTCCCATATCAATTCCAGTCAATTTTGCATTGAAAAGTCAAATGGCGCTCCTTCCCTTCCGAGCTCTGCCATGCGCCCAAACAATGGTTTACACCCACATGTGGGGTATCAGCGTACTCAGGACAAATTGCACAACAATGTTTGTGGTCCAATTTCATCTCTTACCCTTGGGAAAATAAAAAATTGGGGGCGAAAATATCATTTTTGTGAAAAAATATGATTTTTTATTTTTTGGTTCCAAAATTGTGCTGATGTAAAGTAGACATGTGGGAAATGTTACTTATTAAGTATTTTGCGTGACATATCTCTGTGATTTAAGGGCATAAAAATTCAAAGTTGGAAAATTGCGAAATTTTCAAAATTTTCGCCAAGTTTCCGTTTTTTTCACAAATAAGCGCAAGTTATATCGAATAAATTTTACCACTATCATGAAGTACAATATCTCACGAGAAAACAATGTCAGAATCGCCAAGATCCGTTGAAGCATTCCAGAGTTATAACCTCATAAAGGGACAGTGGTCAGAATTGTAAAAATTGGCCCGGTCATTAACATGCAAACCACCCTCGGGGCTTAAGGGGTTAAGTATTTTGTGTGACGTATCTCTGTGATTTAAGGGCATGAAAATTCAAAGTTGGAAAATTGCGAAATTTTCAAAGTTTTCGCCAAATTCCCTTGTTTCACAAATAAACGCAAGTAATGTCGAGAAAATTTTACCACTACCATGAAGTACAATATGTCACGAGAAAACAAAGTCAGAATCACGGGGATCCATGCAAGCGTTCCAGAGTTATAACCTCACAAAGGGACAGTGGTCGGTCAGAATTGTAAAAATTGGCCCGGTCATTAACATGCAAACCACCCTTGGGGGTTAAGGGGTTAAAGGGAACCGGCCATGTGCTTTTTAGCATGTCACCTGTCCCCAGTGTGTGGTTAGTGATGCAATGACTAACACATTTTATTATTTAAAAACGGTGATCTAATCATGTGCAAAAAGTACTTTATATAGTTAGATTGTACCTGCTCATTTAGTGATAAGGGTGTACTTCATTTCATTCAGTCGCGGTTGTCGCCACCCACACAGTTTCAATGATTGCATTATACTGCCTCTGTACAAATCCCTGGTTAGACCGCACATGGAGTACTGTGCACAGTTTTGGGCACTGGTGCTCAGGAAGGATATAATGGAACTGGAGCGAGTACAAAGGAGGGCAACAAAATTAATAAAGGGGATGGGGAAACTACAATACCCAGAGAGACTAGCAAAATTAGGATTATTTGGTCTAGAAAAAAAAAGACGACTGAGGGGCGATCTAATCATCATGTGTAAGTTTATAAAGGGGACAATACAAATATCTCGCTGAGGATCTGTTTATACCAAGGAAGGTGAAGGTCACAAGGGGCATTCTCTGCGTCTGGAGGAGAGAAGGTTTTTCCACCAACATAGAAGAGGATTCTTTACTGTTAGGGCAGTGAGAATCTGGAATTCCTTGCCTGAGGAGGTGGTGATGGCGAACTCAGTTGAGAGATCCAAGAGAGGCCTGGACATCTTCCTGGAGCGTAACAGTATTGTATCTTACAGTTATTAGGTTCTTTAGAAGGACGTAGATCTGGGATTTATTCTGACGGAATATAGGCTGAACTGGATGGACAAATGTCTTTTTTCGGCCTTGCTAACTATGTTACTATGTTACAAACTGATGCTTTCCTGTCAAAATTATGGGCCGTAGACATGGATCACTTATAATCATAATGACTTAATATGGTTTTACAGTATGTATGTAAAAAATACTGTCTGTCGGTGATTTTTGGATAAGCTGTCCAGAAAAAAAAATAAAAGGTGAAGTTGGCAACCCTCACATGGAGCCATAAGCTCCCTGTTCCATCATTCACCCCGTGCATCTGACATTCAACACAGTAGACATGATGATGCCACTATAATCCCTTAAAATAAGTATATATATTTACACATATACATTTTATCTGTATAAATTACATGATGGAAAAATGTATATACTAGATATACATTGTCATGTAAAAGTTTGGGCACCCCTGGTCTAAAGTTAAAGATGACACATTTATTTTGTATTTTAGGCAAATAAAAGAAATATATATATTTTCATCTTTTACAAGTTAAAAATTACAAAAAGGAAAAATGGGTTAATGAAAATGTTTGGGCACCCTTGGAGAATAGTGTGCTCAGATAACTTTGACCAAATGATTAGCCTGTTAGGGTTATAACTTGTTCACCATCATCGTTACGTAAGACCAGGTGATGCAAATTTCCGGTATTTATAAAAATACAGCCTCCTCTAACCTTGTGCCAAAAAACAGTAGCCATGGGTTCTTCTAAGCAGCTGCCTAACAGTGAGAATGGTGGAGGCCAACAAAGCAGGAGAAGGCTATAAGAAGATAGCAAAGTGCTTGAGTTCAAAATGTAAGAAATGGCAGTTAGCAGGAACAGTGGAGGTCAAGATAAGGTCTGGGAGACCAAGCAAAATTCCAGTGATAGCTGCTCATGTGATTGCTAGAGAGCAAATCAGAACCCCCATTTAACTGCAAAATAACTTCGGAAAGATTTAGCAGACTCTGCAGTTGTGGTACATTGTCCTACTGTTCAGAGACACATGCACAAACACGACATTCATGGAAGAGTCATCAGAAAGAAAACCTCTCCTGCATCCTCACTGTAAAATTCAGCATCAGAAATAAGTTAAAGAACATTTAAACAAGCCTGATATATTTTGGAAACAAGTCCTGTCGACCAAAGAGGTTTAAATAGAACTCTTTGGCCACAATGATCAAGTATGTGTGGAGAATAAAGGGCACAGAATTTCAGGAAAAGAACATCTGGCCTACCATTAAGAATGGGGGTGGATCAATCATGCTTTGGGATTGTGTTGCAGCCAAATGGTACAGGAGCATTTGACGGGTAGATGGAAGACTGGATTCAATGAAATTTCAACACATTCTTCCACTGAAAAAATGCAGCAAAAACACAGCATGTGAACAAGACCTTAGCTAAGAGGTGCAGTAATGCTGCAACATAAAAATCTCACCAGACTGGGGGAAGGTAGGGTTACAAGACTGGAGATTGTTGATAAAAGGTTTTGTTCATATTCTAAAAACAAGGAGTGGGAGAATAAGAAGAGGACATTTTAGAATAAATTAGGCACTTTACACATTTCCAGGGTCAGTTCCTCACATAGAGGATGGGGGAGGGGAATGTCCTCTAAGAAATGGGAAATGTTTGACTCAAACCAATGGAGGGCGCTGAGCACCCAACTTGTGGCCTGCATGTTAACGCTTTCCTCCCGGCACACACAGTCTTTTTCAGCAGCTTCAAGCAGTCTAATATCAACAGTGAGAACATGGAATAATCTACCGCCAGATGTTACATACGGTCCGTATGCGCTCACTGATTCATTGTGACGTCAGAGCCAAAATAGAGGCAATAGTCTGCACAACCAAAAGAAGGGCGCTGCGCACCAAAACTCCCTTTTATTTCATAAAACAAGTGCAAAAATCACATGCAAAGAAAAAAAAAAACTACGCTCTTGAAGCAGTAATTGGAATTACCAAAATTGCTCTTTTCCTCCATAGAAAATACGTGAACTTGCATCATCGCTATACGCCTTGGTTATAAAAGGGTTAACACTGGCAGAAGACACAGCACACACAATCGCCAAAGCCAATAGAGTGCACCCTCCACAAGCATAACCCTTTCCTGTCCAGTGCACCTTTATGTGTGATTATTCACGGACAGGTGTAGTACCGATTAACTATGGGGCTATTCACATGTCTGCGTATTATGTGGATTGAGCGGTCCCTACAAAAACATGGAGACCTGCGAGCTCGATCTAAAAATCACAGATCAAACTCACCAACGCAGGGCTATGGCTCCATCTATGTGCCACCCTACTGTCACCAACTGTTTAATTGGGAAAGCAGAATATAACGCCATTATTTTTTGTGGCATACCAGAAAAACTGATGAAAAACAACAAAAATCTTGCATACATGAAAAAACACTAAGGTCTGAACGAGGCGTAATACATTTTGGCCACTTTTGGTCTTATGATACTTTCCGAAGGCAAAATGAAACAAACAAAAAAATCAATGAAAAAACAAAAAAAAAATATTTTCTTCCCCTATGGACAGAGACCCTGAACAGCGAGTTTTTATGATCCCAAGGAATAAGGGGCTGACAACAGAGAGCACAGGGGATCAGGGGCTGACAACAGAGAGCACAGGGGATCAGGGGCTGACAACAGAGAGCACAGGGGATCAGGGGCTGACAACAGAGAGCACAGGGGATCAGGGGCTGACAACAGAGAGCACAGGGGATCAGGGGCTGACAACAGAGAGCACAGGGGATCAGGGGCTGACAACAGAGAGCACAGGGGATCAGGGGCTGACAACAGAGAGCACAGGGGATCAGGGGCTGACAACAGAGAGCACAGGGGATCAGGGGCTGACAACAGAGAGCACAGGGGATCAGGGGCTGACAACAGAGAGCACAGCACAGGGGATCAGGGGCTGACAACAGAGAGCACAGGGGATCAGGGGCTGACAACAGAGAGCACAGGGGATCAGGGGCTGACAACAGAGAGCACAGCACAGGGGATCAGGGGCTGACAACAGAGAGCACAGCACAGGGGATCAGGGGCTGACAACAGAGAGCACAGGGGATCAGGGGCTGACAACAGAGAGCACAGGGGATCAGGGGGCTGACAACAGAGAGCACAGGGGATCAGGGGCTGACAACAGAGAGCACAGGGGATCAGGGGCTGACAACAGAGAGCACAGGGGATCAGGGGCTGACAACAGAGAGCACAGGGGATCAGGGGCTGACAACAGAGAGCACAGCACAGGGGATCAGGGGCTGACAACAGAGAGCACAGCACAGGGGATCAGGGGCTGACAACAGAGAGCACAGGGGATCAGGGGCTGACAACAGAGAGCACAGGGGATCAGGGGGCTGACAACAGAGAGCACAGGGGATCAGGGGCTGACAACAGAGAGCACAGGGGATCAGGGGCTGACAACAGAGAGCACAGGGGATCAGGGGCTGACAACAGAGAGCACAGGGGATCAGGGGCTGACAACAGAGAGCACAGGGGATCAGGGGCTGACAACAGAGAGCACAGGGGATCAGGGGCTGACAACAGAGAGCACAAGGGATCAGGGGCTGACAACAGAGAGCACAGGGGATCAGGGGCTGACAACAGAGAGCACAGGGGATCAGGGGCTGACAACAGAGAGCACAGCACAGGGGATCAGGGGCTGACAACAGAGAGCACAGGGGATCAGGGGCTGACAACAGAGAGCACAGGGGATCAGGGGCTGACAACAGAGAGCACAGGGGATCAGGGCTCTCTGTTATCAGCCCCTTATCCCTTGTGCTCTCTGTTGTCAGCCCCTTATCCCCGTGCTCTGTTATCAGCCCCTTATCCCCTGTGCTCTCTGTTGTCAGCCCCTCATCCCCTGTGCTCTCTGTTATCAGCCCCTTATCCCTTGTGCTCTCTGTTGTCAGCCCCTTATCCCCTGTGCTGTGTTGTCAGCCCCTTATCCCCTGTGCTGTGTTGTCAGCCCCTTATCCCCTGTGCTCTCTGTTATCAGCCCCTTACCCCCTGTGCTCTCTGCTATCAGCCCCTCATCCTCTGTGCTCTGTTGTCAGCCCCTCATCCCCTGTGCTCTCTGTTGTCAGCCCCTCATCCTCTGTGCTCTCTGTTGTCAGCCCCTCATCCTCTGTGCTCTGTTGTCAGCCCCTCATCCCCTGTGCTCTCTGTTGTCAGCCCCTCATCCTCTGTGCTCTCTGTTGTCAGCCCCTCATCCTCTGTGCTCTGTTGTCAGCCCCTCATCCCCTGTGCTCTCTGTTGTCAGCCCCTCATCCTCTGTGCTCTCTGTTGTCAGCCCCTCATCCTCTGTGCTCTGTTGTCAGCCCCTCATCCTCTGTGCTCTCTGTTGTCAGCCCCTCATCCCCTGTGCTCTCTGTTGTCAGCCCCTCATCCCCTGTGCTCTCTGTTGTCAGCCCCTCATCCTCTGTGCTCTCTGTTGTCAGCCCCTCATCCCCTGTGCTCTCTGTTGTCAGCCCCTCATCCCCTGTGCTCTCTGTTGTCAGCCCCTCATCCCCTGTGCTCTCTGTTGTCAGCTCCTCATTTCTCTGCTCTTTTCCTTACAGCACTGTGACAAACCGAAACCTTGGCTGTGATTAGCTGATCACTGCCCCGCTTTGCACTTACCGGGCTGCCGTCCGGTGCCGTCCTCACTTTCCCGCTGCCTTGTTCTCTACCGCCCCCTATCCCCGTTGTACCACACTGCCAGTTCCCACCACGATTTGCTCCTTTCTGCCTCGTGTATCAGACGTTCTCCCTAATTTTTCCTCCATAATGCAATGATGACGTCACATTTGCTTCGCAAAGTCTGCTGGGACTTGTAGTCACACGAGCAATCTACGACGTGGTGGTGGGAAGCACGGTAACTGTAGGTGGCGTTGTTTCACCTGTGCACTACTGAACGATAGACTCTATACTCTGAGTCCTGACCTGTGAGGTCATCACTACCGAACACGGCTCACTTTCCTCATAGCCAAGGGAAGAAATCACCCCTCCCCCTGCAGCAGAGCACGTTCAAAACACAGCCAATACTGTGTGACACCGATAGAGGGCGCTGTGCCTAGGCTTTGCACAAATCACACTACATGTCCTCTGTTGACCACATTTCTCAGATTTGTTTGCATTCAATAATGAACAAACAATATTTCTGCATAAATAAAACTGTATTTCCAATGTGTGCTATTTTTAGATTACTATTAATAACTTGATGTGTTTTAATTTGATTATGAAATAATAAATATTAAAATGATAATCATAATTTTGATTAATAATTATAATAATGATATAATAAAAACAACAATAATTAATAAACCAATGTTTATATTATGTTTATTATAGTGCCATTTATTACATGGCACTTTACATGTAATTATATAATGTAAACATAATTATAATTGATAATAATAATAATAATAATAACAATAATAATAATAGCACCTTGTGTCCCTCCCAGACACATTGGAGAACTAGCATGGGGAACTTCCAGGAATGTTATCCCGATTAACCCTTTCCTTCCCAGGAGAACCGGAACTTTTTTAAATTCTTCCTTCCATATTGCCATACAAGGGATGGTTTATTGAGGGGCAAGTTGACGTTCTGATTGACATCGATCATCATTTTATCATATAATGTCCCGAAAAACAGGAGAAAAGTTCAACTATGGTGAAATGATGAAAAAAAGCCACAATACCGCCATTGATTTTTTATTTTTTTTTGTACTTTGTTTTTATGGTGTTCATCCCAAAATAATAATGACCTGCCACGACGATTCTCCAGGTCTGTATAATCATGGCAATACCAAATTTAGACAGATTCAAGAAAAAAACAAAATAAATTACCTTAACTTTTTAAGAAAAAAATGGATCTGTGCCACATTCTGTTTGTCCATCTAAGGAGCTGTATTGGAGCTTGTTTTTGGCGCAGGGACCTGATGTTTTCACTGACATTATTTTGGATCGGAGCGTGCGGCCGCATAGGAATACATGCAGTGCACGCTCTGCTCCTGAGTGCCAGCGGCAGCGCCGGGTATTATCATGCGAGACTCATCTGTGTTTCTTCCAGGTGAGTATGAGCCCTATCACCTAATCCCCTGAAGCCATTGTCCCCTGTAAACAAAAATAAAAACAATATCCCTCACCTGTCTGATGTTGAAAGTTTACCTCTGTCACAGGCGTCGGCTGATGGGACTAATATTGCCATCAGCTTATGCCTGCTGTCACTGATGGGAGTATTTATCAGCTGGCATTTGTGTTATAAAAAAATAAAAAAATATGTGGTTTCCCTTGTATTCTTGATAACCAGTCAGGAAAAAAACAACAGCTGCGGGCTGTAACCCTCAGCTGTCAGCCTTATCATGGCTGGTTATCAAGAACAGTGGTGTCCCCATGATGTTTCTGTACCATTGATTCCCAGGCTCCGGTAAGTGTCACATTGATTTCATCAGTGTGTCATCAGTGTGCAGCACGTTTTGCGGCCCGTGCTGCTGTTAAAAAACGGTCATGTCAGAGTATCTTGCTCACAGACACACTGTCCGTGGACCACACTGACATATGCACAGACCAGGTACGGACTGGGGCTGAAATTCAGTCCTGGCATTTGAAATCACATAGGCCCATGTTGTCCCCGTCCCAAGAACCAGATGGGGTATATTACTAATATTACCCTGGATGGAGGAAAGGAAGATTTGCTACAAAACCAATATTTCTAATGATACCCATGGCTGCTGGGGTAAGTGACGGAGTCAGTGACTTTGTGCTCCATCACAACTCTTCACAGTATGGGAGTATTGAGAACACCGATTCTGTTAACAACATAGCAGTCAAGGCAGCCCACAACCAGACAGGCCCTTCTGGCCCTGGCACAGACCCATTCACTTGAATGGGTCCACGTGTTTAAATGTCTCCGGTGAAAACTGCCACCACAGGTACAGGAGACACTGATGTCTGAAAGAGCCGTCAGGAACAGAACTAAGTGAAGAAAAAAAGGGAGAGGTTGCTGGCTGCAGTTTCATCAGAAGAAGGGATATAGTTAGGGAGGGAAGATTAACCCCCAAACTGCTTGTGCTGTAGTGATTTCCACTGTCCAACACCACCTTTTTTTGCAGGGACAGACAGTGGAGGCTGGATTTCTGTGCATCAGCTCTGTAGCTTATTAGGCTGCCTTATAAGGCTCCCTGATAGTTGCATTGCTGTTTGCACGCTGCTGTGCAAACCAACTGCTTTTTTAAAAGCAAAAATCCTGTTGCTCCTTTCTGCAGTTATCTTGCTTATTCCTTTTTATTGCTGCCATACTTATCCTGAGATCATTGTAGGGAGATTGAAATTGTACTACAGTCCTTGTATTTTTTCATATATCTTCCAGCCACTTTCTGCCACTTACATTGTGTTGTGTTATACACTGGGCCTGAGTTTTGGTTCAGTCTCCCCCCCAAAAAAGGGAGATTTAAATTAATTAATTTAAATTCTCAACAAGTTTACATACACCTTCTACCTTGTTTTACAGTACCATACAACGGTTGTTATTTTGGTTAGATTTAACAAAAAATGAGGAAGTCTGGTGGAAGAGCCCGTGGGCGGTGGTTGCCAGCTGGTACTGATGGTGGTGGTGCATCTGGTGGTAGTGGCAAAAGCACAATAGCACTGTTCTGTCCTCACTAAATGAGACAGGCCCACGTAGCTATCCAGTCAGCTAAACCGCTATACCGGGGTCCAATAAGGAGACTGTGGTTGAGTCTGTGCTTTATTAAACGTAGTGGTATATTGATGCGGTGAAACTGTGAACAATGATATACATGGAATCAGTAGTACATGGAATAGAACAAATACATACTACACATGATAAACGTTATGCATGACATTTAGAAGGCTAGTAACTGAACTAGGAGTGCAACTGGTTAAGCTAGGCTAATATAGAGCGGAAATATCTACAGAGAGCATAAAGACATACCGGCAATGCAATCGCAAGGGGGATGAAGTGTAAGCGTCTTTCCTGGAAGGCAAACTGGAGGAAGTGAAAGAAAAATGGAGGGAAATGTAGGCTGAGCTACCATAATGCATTGCAAAGGGGGGAGGAGAATCAGACATGGAAAATACGAAAACAGAAAAATAGAACTGGCAACATAACTCTGACCGCTAGAGGGAGCCAAAACACTACAAATAAAGGTATGGATATATCAATCCTGTATACTGAGAAAACTGCAATTATGCAAACAAATAATCGGGGGTAACAAATTAGATGGCGGAGACAGAACACTCCCCGTCTGACATCAACGGATGTCACTACTCCTTTCTTCTGAAGGCAACAATAGGACCAGTTCAGATACCGGTCTAGAAAATGTCTTAGGTTCATTCCCTTTGGTCATCCTTAGCTCAACTTTGCGGACGTTGCCGTCCTTGCTCGGGAATGTTGCAATAACTAGACCAAGTGGCCACTGTTTCCGATTAATTTGACAGTCTTTCACAAGAACAAGGTCACCTACGTTCAGATTAGGTTTAGTAGATTGCCACTTCGTACGTGGCTGTAGGGTAGACAAATATTGTTGGCGCCACCCAGGGCCATATTTAGAGTTTCTGCTGCCCTAGGCACTTTTAGCTTGCCTCCCCCTTTGGTGAGTATGACACTATCGGCAGTGACTTTGGCAAGAATTGCTGATGTGAAAGTCGCTTTTTGCAGCAGATCCAGCAGTTTTTCTGCATGTGCTGCGTAACGGATCACATAGGCTACGTTCACATTTGCGTTGTGCGCCGCAGCGTTGGCGGCACAACGCAAACAAAAGTGCAGCAAAAAGCATGCAGAACGCTGCGTCCTGCGATGCATGCGTCCTTTTGGTTGACTTTGGACGCAGCAAAAATGCAACTTGCTGCATCCTTTGCCCGGACGCGGGCGCCGCAGTGACGCATGCGTCGCAAAACACAAGTGCAATGCATGTCCATGCACCCCCATGTTAAATATAGGGGCGCATGACGCATGCGGCAACGCTGACCGCAAATGTGAACGTAGACTAACAACAGCATAGTGCAACATCAAAAGAAAGAATCACACTGCCCCACAATACAGGCGATGACCTAACATGTTGACTACTTTCTCAGCACAGTGTATTTTAGTTAGAGAGAGAACGTAATTTGAAGCAGGAAGGTAGCAATGGGTGACGTTAGAGATGCATATAAATTAACAAATATTAGAATAATTATTCATATTATTCTCATGCTACTGAAGTCTCCGTAATGTAAGTTGGCATTACAGAAGGCATGGAAGTAAAAGTTTAGAAACAACTTTAACAGATATAGACGCTTGCTTTTGCATCCGTCGTCGTCGCCGCCGCTTAAGATCAAGTGTAGTATCTGTTCTTATCAGTTTAATATCTGATACGTCCCCTATTTGGGGACCATATATTAAATGGATTTTTGGAACAGGGAGATGGAAGAAGAGCTTGCTCTGTCCACTCCACGCATTGACCCGTTATTGCAGTATCTCCGGGACCAGTGCACTCCTTCTCTGATCCAGTTTCTAAAAACAGATTGAATTGAAATCAGCGCGAGTTGTCTTTTAACCCTTTATGGGAATTGATTTCAGGGTCAAAGAAGCACTTTTCTCAGGCCAAGTGTAGCATTTTGTTTGATTTCTCCTGGCCAATTGCAACATTTTCTGCGCCTTGCCTGGCCTTGCTTTCACCTATGTCTGTCAAACATTGCATTGCATTCAATATGCAATCAATCAATCAATCAATCAATCAATCAATCAATTTGTCTTTACTGGTTGCTGCAACAGGTGTGTTAAGATTTAGGCCTTTCTTACAGTGTTGCAAATATACTGTGTCGGCTACCAAACTAGGCCCCTGCTGTCTGTCAGCACTTGCTATTTAAATTGAAGCATTCAATGAGTAGTTCTGCCATACATACTGCATTTCTGACCGCAGGAATTCTTTTTTGAAACATTGTCTCCCTCTTGTGGACCACCGGTTTTTCAATGCGTTGTATTATATGCATTTTTAAAAGAAAAAAAGTAAGTAAAAATGGTGCCTGTGCTGATCTTGAATAGGCTTGTCTTGTCCATCTACACCTGTGTGTGTGTGAGCATTCTAATGCTTTTCACCAACCAGGTGCGCTGCCTGCAGTAGATAGAATCTTAGCACGGAACATTCATGTGCTGTCACAATGGGGCTGGCTGGAGGGTGTGGTCAAAGTAGGCGGAGTTATGCAGATTCAAAACGCGTCGTGCACAGCTTGAACAAACACTCACACACAGACAGACAGACAGACAGACACACACACTCTCCGTCTCTCACACACAGACACACATACACAGCAGAACTGTCATTGACAGCAGAACTGTCATTGAGAAGGCCTCCCTCCAGAGTTTCTGAAAATGTCCTCCCTGCGGCAATCTTTTGCTCTGTCTCCACAATGGGTATTGGTGGTAGGCCTTGGTGCGGCCCACGGGGCGCAGCGGCTTCGGTATCGCTTCTCGGCCTTTTGGCTAAGATCAAGTGTAGTATCTGTTCTTATCAGTTTAATATCTGATACGTCCCCTATTTGGGGACCATATATTAAATGGATTTTTGGAACAGGGAGATGGAAGAAGAGCTTGCTCTGTCCACTCCACGCATTGACCCGTTATTGCAGTATCTCCGGGACCAGTGCACTCCTTCTCTGATCCAGTTTCTAAAAACAGATTGAATTGAAATCAGCGCGAGTTGTCTTTTAACCCTTTATGGGAATTGATTTCAGGGTCAAAGAAGCACTTTTCTCAGGCCAAGTGTAGCATTTTGTTTGATTTCTCCTGGCCAATTGCAACATTTTCTGCGCCTTGCCTGGCCTTGCTTTCACCTATGTCTGTCAAACATTGCATTGCATTCAATATGCAATCAATCAATCAATCAATCAATCAATCAATCAATTTGTCTTTACTGGTTGCTGCAACAGGTGTGTTAAGATTTAGGCCTTTCTTACAGTGTTGCAAATATACTGTGTCGGCTACCAAACTAGGCCCCTGCTGTCTGTCAGCACTTGCTATTTAAATTGAAGCATTCAATGAGTAGTTCTGCCATACATACTGCATTTCTGACCGCAGGAATTCTTTTTTGAAACATTGTCTCCCTCTTGTGGACCACCGGTTTTTCAATGCGTTGTATTATATGCATTTTTAAAAGAAAAAAAGTAAGTAAAAATGGTGCCTGTGCTGATCTTGAATAGGCTTGTCTTGTCCATCTACACCTGTGTGTGTGTGAGCATTCTAATGCTTTTCACCAACCAGGTGCGCTGCCTGCAGTAGATAGAATCTTAGCACGGAACATTCATGTGCTGTCACAATGGGGCTGGCTGGAGGGTGTGGTCAAAGTAGGCGGAGTTATGCAGATTCAAAACGCGTCGTGCACAGCTTGAACAAACACTCACACACAGACAGACAGACAGACAGACACACACACTCTCCGTCTCTCACACACAGACACACATACACAGCAGAACTGTCATTGACAGCAGAACTGTCATTGAGAAGGCCTCCCTCCAGAGTTTCTGAAAATGTCCTCCCTGCGGCAATCTTTTGCTCTGTCTCCACAATGGGTATTGGTGGTAGGCCTTGGTGCGGCCCACGGGGCGCAGCGGCTTCGGTATCGCTTCTCGGCCTTTTGGCTAAGATCAAGTGTAGTATCTGTTCTTATCAGTTTAATATCTGATACGTCCCCTATTTGGGGACCATATATTAAATGGATTTTTGGAACAGGGAGATGGAAGAAGAGCTTGCTCTGTCCACTCCACGCATTGACCCGTTATTGCAGTATCTCCGGGACCAGTGCACTCCTTCTCTGATCCAGTTTCTAAAAACAGATTGAATTGAAATCAGCGCGAGTTGTCTTTTAACCCTTTATGGGAATTGATTTCAGGGTCAAAGAAGCACTTTTCTCAGGCCAAGTGTAGCATTTTGTTTGATTTCTCCTGGCCAATTGCAACATTTTCTGCGCCTTGCCTGGCCTTGCTTTCACCTATGTCTGTCAAACATTGCATTGCATTCAATATGCAATCAATCAATCAATCAATCAATCAATCAATCAATTTGTCTTTACTGGTTGCTGCAACAGGTGTGTTAAGATTTAGGCCTTTCTTACAGTGTTGCAAATATACTGTGTCGGCTACCAAACTAGGCCCCTGCTGTCTGTCAGCACTTGCTATTTAAATTGAAGCATTCAATGAGTAGTTCTGCCATACATACTGCATTTCTGACCGCAGGAATTCTTTTTTGAAACATTGTCTCCCTCTTGTGGACCACCGGTTTTTCAATGCGTTGTATTATATGCATTTTTAAAAGAAAAAAAGTAAGTAAAAATGGTGCCTGTGCTGATCTTGAATAGGCTTGTCTTGTCCATCTACACCTGTGTGTGTGTGAGCATTCTAATGCTTTTCACCAACCAGGTGCGCTGCCTGCAGTAGATAGAATCTTAGCACGGAACATTCATGTGCTGTCACAATGGGGCTGGCTGGAGGGTGTGGTCAAAGTAGGCGGAGTTATGCAGATTCAAAACGCGTCGTGCACAGCTTGAACAAACACTCACACACAGACAGACAGACAGACAGACACACACACTCTCCGTCTCTCACACACAGACACACATACACAGCAGAACTGTCATTGACAGCAGAACTGTCATTGAGAAGGCCTCCCTCCAGAGTTTCTGAAAATGTCCTCCCTGCGGCAATCTTTTGCTCTGTCTCCACAATGGGTATTGGTGGTAGGCCTTGGTGCGGCCCACGGGGCGCAGCGGCTTCGGTATCGCTTCTCGGCCTTTTGGCTAAGATCAAGTGTAGTATCTGTTCTTATCAGTTTAATATCTGATACGTCCCCTATTTGGGGACCATATATTAAATGGATTTTTGGAACAGGGAGATGGAAGAAGAGCTTGCTCTGTCCACTCCACGCATTGACCCGTTATTGCAGTATCTCCGGGACCAGTGCACTCCTTCTCTGATCCAGTTTCTAAAAACAGATTGAATTGAAATCAGCGCGAGTTGTCTTTTAACCCTTTATGGGAATTGATTTCAGGGTCAAAGAAGCACTTTTCTCAGGCCAAGTGTAGCATTTTGTTTGATTTCTCCTGGCCAATTGCAACATTTTCTGCGCCTTGCCTGGCCTTGCTTTCACCTATGTCTGTCAAACATTGCATTGCATTCAATATGCAATCAATCAATCAATCAATCAATCAATCAATCAATTTGTCTTTACTGGTTGCTGCAACAGGTGTGTTAAGATTTAGGCCTTTCTTACAGTGTTGCAAATATACTGTGTCGGCTACCAAACTAGGCCCCTGCTGTCTGTCAGCACTTGCTATTTAAATTGAAGCATTCAATGAGTAGTTCTGCCATACATACTGCATTTCTGACCGCAGGAATTCTTTTTTGAAACATTGTCTCCCTCTTGTGGACCACCGGTTTTTCAATGCGTTGTATTATATGCATTTTTAAAAGAAAAAAAGTAAGTAAAAATGGTGCCTGTGCTGATCTTGAATAGGCTTGTCTTGTCCATCTACACCTGTGTGTGTGTGAGCATTCTAATGCTTTTCACCAACCAGGTGCGCTGCCTGCAGTAGATAGAATCTTAGCACGGAACATTCATGTGCTGTCACAATGGGGCTGGCTGGAGGGTGTGGTCAAAGTAGGCGGAGTTATGCAGATTCAAAACGCGTCGTGCACAGCTTGAACAAACACTCACACACAGACAGACAGACAGACAGACACACACACTCTCCGTCTCTCACACACAGACACACATACACAGCAGAACTGTCATTGACAGCAGAACTGTCATTGAGAAGGCCTCCCTCCAGAGTTTCTGAAAATGTCCTCCCTGCGGCAATCTTTTGCTCTGTCTCCACAATGGGTATTGGTGGTAGGCCTTGGTGCGGCCCACGGGGCGCAGCGGCTTCGGTATCGCTTCTCGGCCTTTTGGCTAAGATCAAGTGTAGTATCTGTTCTTATCAGTTTAATATCTGATACGTCCCCTATTTGGGGACCATATATTAAATGGATTTTTGGAACAGGGAGATGGAAGAAGAGCTTGCTCTGTCCACTCCACGCATTGACCCGTTATTGCAGTATCTCCGGGACCAGTGCACTCCTTCTCTGATCCAGTTTCTAAAAACAGATTGAATTGAAATCAGCGCGAGTTGTCTTTTAACCCTTTATGGGAATTGATTTCAGGGTCAAAGAAGCACTTTTCTCAGGCCAAGTGTAGCATTTTGTTTGATTTCTCCTGGCCAATTGCAACATTTTCTGCGCCTTGCCTGGCCTTGCTTTCACCTATGTCTGTCAAACATTGCATTGCATTCAATATGCAATCAATCAATCAATCAATCAATCAATCAATCAATTTGTCTTTACTGGTTGCTGCAACAGGTGTGTTAAGATTTAGGCCTTTCTTACAGTGTTGCAAATATACTGTGTCGGCTACCAAACTAGGCCCCTGCTGTCTGTCAGCACTTGCTATTTAAATTGAAGCATTCAATGAGTAGTTCTGCCATACATACTGCATTTCTGACCGCAGGAATTCTTTTTTGAAACATTGTCTCCCTCTTGTGGACCACCGGTTTTTCAATGCGTTGTATTATATGCATTTTTAAAAGAAAAAAAGTAAGTAAAAATGGTGCCTGTGCTGATCTTGAATAGGCTTGTCTTGTCCATCTACACCTGTGTGTGTGTGAGCATTCTAATGCTTTTCACCAACCAGGTGCGCTGCCTGCAGTAGATAGAATCTTAGCACGGAACATTCATGTGCTGTCACAATGGGGCTGGCTGGAGGGTGTGGTCAAAGTAGGCGGAGTTATGCAGATTCAAAACGCGTCGTGCACAGCTTGAACAAACACTCACACACAGACAGACAGACAGACAGACACACACACTCTCCGTCTCTCACACACAGACACACATACACAGCAGAACTGTCATTGACAGCAGAACTGTCATTGAGAAGGCCTCCCTCCAGAGTTTCTGAAAATGTCCTCCCTGCGGCAATCTTTTGCTCTGTCTCCACAATGGGTATTGGTGGTAGGCCTTGGTGCGGCCCACGGGGCGCAGCGGCTTCGGTATCGCTTCTCGGCCTTTTGGCTAAGATCAAGTGTAGTATCTGTTCTTATCAGTTTAATATCTGATACGTCCCCTATTTGGGGACCATATATTAAATGGATTTTTGGAACAGGGAGATGGAAGAAGAGCTTGCTCTGTCCACTCCACGCATTGACCCGTTATTGCAGTATCTCCGGGACCAGTGCACTCCTTCTCTGATCCAGTTTCTAAAAACAGATTGAATTGAAATCAGCGCGAGTTGTCTTTTAACCCTTTATGGGAATTGATTTCAGGGTCAAAGAAGCACTTTTCTCAGGCCAAGTGTAGCATTTTGTTTGATTTCTCCTGGCCAATTGCAACATTTTCTGCGCCTTGCCTGGCCTTGCTTTCACCTATGTCTGTCAAACATTGCATTGCATTCAATATGCAATCAATCAATCAATCAATCAATCAATCAATCAATTTGTCTTTACTGGTTGCTGCAACAGGTGTGTTAAGATTTAGGCCTTTCTTACAGTGTTGCAAATATACTGTGTCGGCTACCAAACTAGGCCCCTGCTGTCTGTCAGCACTTGCTATTTAAATTGAAGCATTCAATGAGTAGTTCTGCCATACATACTGCATTTCTGACCGCAGGAATTCTTTTTTGAAACATTGTCTCCCTCTTGTGGACCACCGGTTTTTCAATGCGTTGTATTATATGCATTTTTAAAAGAAAAAAAGTAAGTAAAAATGGTGCCTGTGCTGATCTTGAATAGGCTTGTCTTGTCCATCTACACCTGTGTGTGTGTGAGCATTCTAATGCTTTTCACCAACCAGGTGCGCTGCCTGCAGTAGATAGAATCTTAGCACGGAACATTCATGTGCTGTCACAATGGGGCTGGCTGGAGGGTGTGGTCAAAGTAGGCGGAGTTATGCAGATTCAAAACGCGTCGTGCACAGCTTGAACAAACACTCACACACAGACAGACAGACAGACAGACACACACACTCTCCGTCTCTCACACACAGACACACATACACAGCAGAACTGTCATTGACAGCAGAACTGTCATTGAGAAGGCCTCCCTCCAGAGTTTCTGAAAATGTCCTCCCTGCGGCAATCTTTTGCTCTGTCTCCACAATGGGTATTGGTGGTAGGCCTTGGTGCGGCCCACGGGGCGCAGCGGCTTCGGTATCGCTTCTCGGCCTTTTGGCTAAGATCAAGTGTAGTATCTGTTCTTATCAGTTTAATATCTGATACGTCCCCTATTTGGGGACCATATATTAAATGGATTTTTGGAACAGGGAGATGGAAGAAGAGCTTGCTCTGTCCACTCCACGCATTGACCCGTTATTGCAGTATCTCCGGGACCAGTGCACTCCTTCTCTGATCCAGTTTCTAAAAACAGATTGAATTGAAATCAGCGCGAGTTGTCTTTTAACCCTTTATGGGAATTGATTTCAGGGTCAAAGAAGCACTTTTCTCAGGCCAAGTGTAGCATTTTGTTTGATTTCTCCTGGCCAATTGCAACATTTTCTGCGCCTTGCCTGGCCTTGCTTTCACCTATGTCTGTCAAACATTGCATTGCATTCAATATGCAATCAATCAATCAATCAATCAATCAATCAATCAATTTGTCTTTACTGGTTGCTGCAACAGGTGTGTTAAGATTTAGGCCTTTCTTACAGTGTTGCAAATATACTGTGTCGGCTACCAAACTAGGCCCCTGCTGTCTGTCAGCACTTGCTATTTAAATTGAAGCATTCAATGAGTAGTTCTGCCATACATACTGCATTTCTGACCGCAGGAATTCTTTTTTGAAACATTGTCTCCCTCTTGTGGACCACCGGTTTTTCAATGCGTTGTATTATATGCATTTTTAAAAGAAAAAAAGTAAGTAAAAATGGTGCCTGTGCTGATCTTGAATAGGCTTGTCTTGTCCATCTACACCTGTGTGTGTGTGAGCATTCTAATGCTTTTCACCAACCAGGTGCGCTGCCTGCAGTAGATAGAATCTTAGCACGGAACATTCATGTGCTGTCACAATGGGGCTGGCTGGAGGGTGTGGTCAAAGTAGGCGGAGTTATGCAGATTCAAAACGCGTCGTGCACAGCTTGAACAAACACTCACACACAGACAGACAGACAGACAGACACACACACTCTCCGTCTCTCACACACAGACACACATACACAGCAGAACTGTCATTGACAGCAGAACTGTCATTGAGAAGGCCTCCCTCCAGAGTTTCTGAAAATGTCCTCCCTGCGGCAATCTTTTGCTCTGTCTCCACAATGGGTATTGGTGGTAGGCCTTGGTGCGGCCCACGGGGCGCAGCGGCTTCGGTATCGCTTCTCGGCCTTTTGGCTAAGATCAAGTGTAGTATCTGTTCTTATCAGTTTAATATCTGATACGTCCCCTATTTGGGGACCATATATTAAATGGATTTTTGGAACAGGGAGATGGAAGAAGAGCTTGCTCTGTCCACTCCACGCATTGACCCGTTATTGCAGTATCTCCGGGACCAGTGCACTCCTTCTCTGATCCAGTTTCTAAAAACAGATTGAATTGAAATCAGCGCGAGTTGTCTTTTAACCCTTTATGGGAATTGATTTCAGGGTCAAAGAAGCACTTTTCTCAGGCCAAGTGTAGCATTTTGTTTGATTTCTCCTGGCCAATTGCAACATTTTCTGCGCCTTGCCTGGCCTTGCTTTCACCTATGTCTGTCAAACATTGCATTGCATTCAATATGCAATCAATCAATCAATCAATCAATCAATCAATCAATTTGTCTTTACTGGTTGCTGCAACAGGTGTGTTAAGATTTAGGCCTTTCTTACAGTGTTGCAAATATACTGTGTCGGCTACCAAACTAGGCCCCTGCTGTCTGTCAGCACTTGCTATTTAAATTGAAGCATTCAATGAGTAGTTCTGCCATACATACTGCATTTCTGACCGCAGGAATTCTTTTTTGAAACATTGTCTCCCTCTTGTGGACCACCGGTTTTTCAATGCGTTGTATTATATGCATTTTTAAAAGAAAAAAAGTAAGTAAAAATGGTGCCTGTGCTGATCTTGAATAGGCTTGTCTTGTCCATCTACACCTGTGTGTGTGTGAGCATTCTAATGCTTTTCACCAACCAGGTGCGCTGCCTGCAGTAGATAGAATCTTAGCACGGAACATTCATGTGCTGTCACAATGGGGCTGGCTGGAGGGTGTGGTCAAAGTAGGCGGAGTTATGCAGATTCAAAACGCGTCGTGCACAGCTTGAACAAACACTCACACACAGACAGACAGACAGACAGACACACACACTCTCCGTCTCTCACACACAGACACACATACACAGCAGAACTGTCATTGACAGCAGAACTGTCATTGAGAAGGCCTCCCTCCAGAGTTTCTGAAAATGTCCTCCCTGCGGCAATCTTTTGCTCTGTCTCCACAATGGGTATTGGTGGTAGGCCTTGGTGCGGCCCACGGGGCGCAGCGGCTTCGGTATCGCTTCTCGGCCTTTTGGCTAAGATCAAGTGTAGTATCTGTTCTTATCAGTTTAATATCTGATACGTCCCCTATTTGGGGACCATATATTAAATGGATTTTTGGAACAGGGAGATGGAAGAAGAGCTTGCTCTGTCCACTCCACGCATTGACCCGTTATTGCAGTATCTCCGGGACCAGTGCACTCCTTCTCTGATCCAGTTTCTAAAAACAGATTGAATTGAAATCAGCGCGAGTTGTCTTTTAACCCTTTATGGGAATTGATTTCAGGGTCAAAGAAGCACTTTTCTCAGGCCAAGTGTAGCATTTTGTTTGATTTCTCCTGGCCAATTGCAACATTTTCTGCGCCTTGCCTGGCCTTGCTTTCACCTATGTCTGTCAAACATTGCATTGCATTCAATATGCAATCAATCAATCAATCAATCAATCAATCAATCAATTTGTCTTTACTGGTTGCTGCAACAGGTGTGTTAAGATTTAGGCCTTTCTTACAGTGTTGCAAATATACTGTGTCGGCTACCAAACTAGGCCCCTGCTGTCTGTCAGCACTTGCTATTTAAATTGAAGCATTCAATGAGTAGTTCTGCCATACATACTGCATTTCTGACCGCAGGAATTCTTTTTTGAAACATTGTCTCCCTCTTGTGGACCACCGGTTTTTCAATGCGTTGTATTATATGCATTTTTAAAAGAAAAAAAGTAAGTAAAAATGGTGCCTGTGCTGATCTTGAATAGGCTTGTCTTGTCCATCTACACCTGTGTGTGTGTGAGCATTCTAATGCTTTTCACCAACCAGGTGCGCTGCCTGCAGTAGATAGAATCTTAGCACGGAACATTCATGTGCTGTCACAATGGGGCTGGCTGGAGGGTGTGGTCAAAGTAGGCGGAGTTATGCAGATTCAAAACGCGTCGTGCACAGCTTGAACAAACACTCACACACAGACAGACAGACAGACAGACACACACACTCTCCGTCTCTCACACACAGACACACATACACAGCAGAACTGTCATTGACAGCAGAACTGTCATTGAGAAGGCCTCCCTCCAGAGTTTCTGAAAATGTCCTCCCTGCGGCAATCTTTTGCTCTGTCTCCACAATGGGTATTGGTGGTAGGCCTTGGTGCGGCCCACGGGGCGCAGCGGCTTCGGTATCGCTTCTCGGCCTTTTGGCTAAGATCAAGTGTAGTATCTGTTCTTATCAGTTTAATATCTGATACGTCCCCTATTTGGGGACCATATATTAAATGGATTTTTGGAACAGGGAGATGGAAGAAGAGCTTGCTCTGTCCACTCCACGCATTGACCCGTTATTGCAGTATCTCCGGGACCAGTGCACTCCTTCTCTGATCCAGTTTCTAAAAACAGATTGAATTGAAATCAGCGCGAGTTGTCTTTTAACCCTTTATGGGAATTGATTTCAGGGTCAAAGAAGCACTTTTCTCAGGCCAAGTGTAGCATTTTGTTTGATTTCTCCTGGCCAATTGCAACATTTTCTGCGCCTTGCCTGGCCTTGCTTTCACCTATGTCTGTCAAACATTGCATTGCATTCAATATGCAATCAATCAATCAATCAATCAATCAATCAATCAATTTGTCTTTACTGGTTGCTGCAACAGGTGTGTTAAGATTTAGGCCTTTCTTACAGTGTTGCAAATATACTGTGTCGGCTACCAAACTAGGCCCCTGCTGTCTGTCAGCACTTGCTATTTAAATTGAAGCATTCAATGAGTAGTTCTGCCATACATACTGCATTTCTGACCGCAGGAATTCTTTTTTGAAACATTGTCTCCCTCTTGTGGACCACCGGTTTTTCAATGCGTTGTATTATATGCATTTTTAAAAGAAAAAAAGTAAGTAAAAATGGTGCCTGTGCTGATCTTGAATAGGCTTGTCTTGTCCATCTACACCTGTGTGTGTGTGAGCATTCTAATGCTTTTCACCAACCAGGTGCGCTGCCTGCAGTAGATAGAATCTTAGCACGGAACATTCATGTGCTGTCACAATGGGGCTGGCTGGAGGGTGTGGTCAAAGTAGGCGGAGTTATGCAGATTCAAAACGCGTCGTGCACAGCTTGAACAAACACTCACACACAGACAGACAGACAGACAGACACACACACTCTCCGTCTCTCACACACAGACACACATACACAGCAGAACTGTCATTGACAGCAGAACTGTCATTGAGAAGGCCTCCCTCCAGAGTTTCTGAAAATGTCCTCCCTGCGGCAATCTTTTGCTCTGTCTCCACAATGGGTATTGGTGGTAGGCCTTGGTGCGGCCCACGGGGCGCAGCGGCTTCGGTATCGCTTCTCGGCCTTTTGGCTAAGATCAAGTGTAGTATCTGTTCTTATCAGTTTAATATCTGATACGTCCCCTATTTGGGGACCATATATTAAATGGATTTTTGGAACAGGGAGATGGAAGAAGAGCTTGCTCTGTCCACTCCACGCATTGACCCGTTATTGCAGTATCTCCGGGACCAGTGCACTCCTTCTCTGATCCAGTTTCTAAAAACAGATTGAATTGAAATCAGCGCGAGTTGTCTTTTAACCCTTTATGGGAATTGATTTCAGGGTCAAAGAAGCACTTTTCTCAGGCCAAGTGTAGCATTTTGTTTGATTTCTCCTGGCCAATTGCAACATTTTCTGCGCCTTGCCTGGCCTTGCTTTCACCTATGTCTGTCAAACATTGCATTGCATTCAATATGCAATCAATCAATCAATCAATCAATCAATCAATCAATTTGTCTTTACTGGTTGCTGCAACAGGTGTGTTAAGATTTAGGCCTTTCTTACAGTGTTGCAAATATACTGTGTCGGCTACCAAACTAGGCCCCTGCTGTCTGTCAGCACTTGCTATTTAAATTGAAGCATTCAATGAGTAGTTCTGCCATACATACTGCATTTCTGACCGCAGGAATTCTTTTTTGAAACATTGTCTCCCTCTTGTGGACCACCGGTTTTTCAATGCGTTGTATTATATGCATTTTTAAAAGAAAAAAAGTAAGTAAAAATGGTGCCTGTGCTGATCTTGAATAGGCTTGTCTTGTCCATCTACACCTGTGTGTGTGTGAGCATTCTAATGCTTTTCACCAACCAGGTGCGCTGCCTGCAGTAGATAGAATCTTAGCACGGAACATTCATGTGCTGTCACAATGGGGCTGGCTGGAGGGTGTGGTCAAAGTAGGCGGAGTTATGCAGATTCAAAACGCGTCGTGCACAGCTTGAACAAACACTCACACACAGACAGACAGACAGACAGACACACACACTCTCCGTCTCTCACACACAGACACACATACACAGCAGAACTGTCATTGACAGCAGAACTGTCATTGAGAAGGCCTCCCTCCAGAGTTTCTGAAAATGTCCTCCCTGCGGCAATCTTTTGCTCTGTCTCCACAATGGGTATTGGTGGTAGGCCTTGGTGCGGCCCACGGGGCGCAGCGGCTTCGGTATCGCTTCTCGGCCTTTTGGCTAAGATCAAGTGTAGTATCTGTTCTTATCAGTTTAATATCTGATACGTCCCCTATTTGGGGACCATATATTAAATGGATTTTTGGAACAGGGAGATGGAAGAAGAGCTTGCTCTGTCCACTCCACGCATTGACCCGTTATTGCAGTATCTCCGGGACCAGTGCACTCCTTCTCTGATCCAGTTTCTAAAAACAGATTGAATTGAAATCAGCGCGAGTTGTCTTTTAACCCTTTATGGGAATTGATTTCAGGGTCAAAGAAGCACTTTTCTCAGGCCAAGTGTAGCATTTTGTTTGATTTCTCCTGGCCAATTGCAACATTTTCTGCGCCTTGCCTGGCCTTGCTTTCACCTATGTCTGTCAAACATTGCATTGCATTCAATATGCAATCAATCAATCAATCAATCAATCAATCAATCAATTTGTCTTTACTGGTTGCTGCAACAGGTGTGTTAAGATTTAGGCCTTTCTTACAGTGTTGCAAATATACTGTGTCGGCTACCAAACTAGGCCCCTGCTGTCTGTCAGCACTTGCTATTTAAATTGAAGCATTCAATGAGTAGTTCTGCCATACATACTGCATTTCTGACCGCAGGAATTCTTTTTTGAAACATTGTCTCCCTCTTGTGGACCACCGGTTTTTCAATGCGTTGTATTATATGCATTTTTAAAAGAAAAAAAGTAAGTAAAAATGGTGCCTGTGCTGATCTTGAATAGGCTTGTCTTGTCCATCTACACCTGTGTGTGTGTGAGCATTCTAATGCTTTTCACCAACCAGGTGCGCTGCCTGCAGTAGATAGAATCTTAGCACGGAACATTCATGTGCTGTCACAATGGGGCTGGCTGGAGGGTGTGGTCAAAGTAGGCGGAGTTATGCAGATTCAAAACGCGTCGTGCACAGCTTGAACAAACACTCACACACAGACAGACAGACAGACAGACACACACACTCTCCGTCTCTCACACACAGACACACATACACAGCAGAACTGTCATTGACAGCAGAACTGTCATTGAGAAGGCCTCCCTCCAGAGTTTCTGAAAATGTCCTCCCTGCGGCAATCTTTTGCTCTGTCTCCACAATGGGTATTGGTGGTAGGCCTTGGTGCGGCCCACGGGGCGCAGCGGCTTCGGTATCGCTTCTCGGCCTTTTGGCTAAGATCAAGTGTAGTATCTGTTCTTATCAGTTTAATATCTGATACGTCCCCTATTTGGGGACCATATATTAAATGGATTTTTGGAACAGGGAGATGGAAGAAGAGCTTGCTCTGTCCACTCCACGCATTGACCCGTTATTGCAGTATCTCCGGGACCAGTGCACTCCTTCTCTGATCCAGTTTCTAAAAACAGATTGAATTGAAATCAGCGCGAGTTGTCTTTTAACCCTTTATGGGAATTGATTTCAGGGTCAAAGAAGCACTTTTCTCAGGCCAAGTGTAGCATTTTGTTTGATTTCTCCTGGCCAATTGCAACATTTTCTGCGCCTTGCCTGGCCTTGCTTTCACCTATGTCTGTCAAACATTGCATTGCATTCAATATGCAATCAATCAATCAATCAATCAATCAATCAATCAATTTGTCTTTACTGGTTGCTGCAACAGGTGTGTTAAGATTTAGGCCTTTCTTACAGTGTTGCAAATATACTGTGTCGGCTACCAAACTAGGCCCCTGCTGTCTGTCAGCACTTGCTATTTAAATTGAAGCATTCAATGAGTAGTTCTGCCATACATACTGCATTTCTGACCGCAGGAATTCTTTTTTGAAACATTGTCTCCCTCTTGTGGACCACCGGTTTTTCAATGCGTTGTATTATATGCATTTTTAAAAGAAAAAAAGTAAGTAAAAATGGTGCCTGTGCTGATCTTGAATAGGCTTGTCTTGTCCATCTACACCTGTGTGTGTGTGAGCATTCTAATGCTTTTCACCAACCAGGTGCGCTGCCTGCAGTAGATAGAATCTTAGCACGGAACATTCATGTGCTGTCACAATGGGGCTGGCTGGAGGGTGTGGTCAAAGTAGGCGGAGTTATGCAGATTCAAAACGCGTCGTGCACAGCTTGAACAAACACTCACACACAGACAGACAGACAGACAGACACACACACTCTCCGTCTCTCACACACAGACACACATACACAGCAGAACTGTCATTGACAGCAGAACTGTCATTGAGAAGGCCTCCCTCCAGAGTTTCTGAAAATGTCCTCCCTGCGGCAATCTTTTGCTCTGTCTCCACAATGGGTATTGGTGGTAGGCCTTGGTGCGGCCCACGGGGCGCAGCGGCTTCGGTATCGCTTCTCGGCCTTTTGGCTAAGATCAAGTGTAGTATCTGTTCTTATCAGTTTAATATCTGATACGTCCCCTATTTGGGGACCATATATTAAATGGATTTTTGGAACAGGGAGATGGAAGAAGAGCTTGCTCTGTCCACTCCACGCATTGACCCGTTATTGCAGTATCTCCGGGACCAGTGCACTCCTTCTCTGATCCAGTTTCTAAAAACAGATTGAATTGAAATCAGCGCGAGTTGTCTTTTAACCCTTTATGGGAATTGATTTCAGGGTCAAAGAAGCACTTTTCTCAGGCCAAGTGTAGCATTTTGTTTGATTTCTCCTGGCCAATTGCAACATTTTCTGCGCCTTGCCTGGCCTTGCTTTCACCTATGTCTGTCAAACATTGCATTGCATTCAATATGCAATCAATCAATCAATCAATCAATCAATCAATCAATTTGTCTTTACTGGTTGCTGCAACAGGTGTGTTAAGATTTAGGCCTTTCTTACAGTGTTGCAAATATACTGTGTCGGCTACCAAACTAGGCCCCTGCTGTCTGTCAGCACTTGCTATTTAAATTGAAGCATTCAATGAGTAGTTCTGCCATACATACTGCATTTCTGACCGCAGGAATTCTTTTTTGAAACATTGTCTCCCTCTTGTGGACCACCGGTTTTTCAATGCGTTGTATTATATGCATTTTTAAAAGAAAAAAAGTAAGTAAAAATGGTGCCTGTGCTGATCTTGAATAGGCTTGTCTTGTCCATCTACACCTGTGTGTGTGTGAGCATTCTAATGCTTTTCACCAACCAGGTGCGCTGCCTGCAGTAGATAGAATCTTAGCACGGAACATTCATGTGCTGTCACAATGGGGCTGGCTGGAGGGTGTGGTCAAAGTAGGCGGAGTTATGCAGATTCAAAACGCGTCGTGCACAGCTTGAACAAACACTCACACACAGACAGACAGACAGACAGACACACACACTCTCCGTCTCTCACACACAGACACACATACACAGCAGAACTGTCATTGACAGCAGAACTGTCATTGAGAAGGCCTCCCTCCAGAGTTTCTGAAAATGTCCTCCCTGCGGCAATCTTTTGCTCTGTCTCCACAATGGGTATTGGTGGTAGGCCTTGGTGCGGCCCACGGGGCGCAGCGGCTTCGGTATCGCTTCTCGGCCTTTTGGCTAAGATCAAGTGTAGTATCTGTTCTTATCAGTTTAATATCTGATACGTCCCCTATTTGGGGACCATATATTAAATGGATTTTTGGAACAGGGAGATGGAAGAAGAGCTTGCTCTGTCCACTCCACGCATTGACCCGTTATTGCAGTATCTCCGGGACCAGTGCACTCCTTCTCTGATCCAGTTTCTAAAAACAGATTGAATTGAAATCAGCGCGAGTTGTCTTTTAACCCTTTATGGGAATTGATTTCAGGGTCAAAGAAGCACTTTTCTCAGGCCAAGTGTAGCATTTTGTTTGATTTCTCCTGGCCAATTGCAACATTTTCTGCGCCTTGCCTGGCCTTGCTTTCACCTATGTCTGTCAAACATTGCATTGCATTCAATATGCAATCAATCAATCAATCAATCAATCAATCAATCAATTTGTCTTTACTGGTTGCTGCAACAGGTGTGTTAAGATTTAGGCCTTTCTTACAGTGTTGCAAATATACTGTGTCGGCTACCAAACTAGGCCCCTGCTGTCTGTCAGCACTTGCTATTTAAATTGAAGCATTCAATGAGTAGTTCTGCCATACATACTGCATTTCTGACCGCAGGAATTCTTTTTTGAAACATTGTCTCCCTCTTGTGGACCACCGGTTTTTCAATGCGTTGTATTATATGCATTTTTAAAAGAAAAAAAGTAAGTAAAAATGGTGCCTGTGCTGATCTTGAATAGGCTTGTCTTGTCCATCTACACCTGTGTGTGTGTGAGCATTCTAATGCTTTTCACCAACCAGGTGCGCTGCCTGCAGTAGATAGAATCTTAGCACGGAACATTCATGTGCTGTCACAATGGGGCTGGCTGGAGGGTGTGGTCAAAGTAGGCGGAGTTATGCAGATTCAAAACGCGTCGTGCACAGCTTGAACAAACACTCACACACAGACAGACAGACAGACAGACACACACACTCTCCGTCTCTCACACACAGACACACATACACAGCAGAACTGTCATTGACAGCAGAACTGTCATTGAGAAGGCCTCCCTCCAGAGTTTCTGAAAATGTCCTCCCTGCGGCAATCTTTTGCTCTGTCTCCACAATGGGTATTGGTGGTAGGCCTTGGTGCGGCCCACGGGGCGCAGCGGCTTCGGTATCGCTTCTCGGCCTTTTGGCTAAGATCAAGTGTAGTATCTGTTCTTATCAGTTTAATATCTGATACGTCCCCTATTTGGGGACCATATATTAAATGGATTTTTGGAACAGGGAGATGGAAGAAGAGCTTGCTCTGTCCACTCCACGCATTGACCCGTTATTGCAGTATCTCCGGGACCAGTGCACTCCTTCTCTGATCCAGTTTCTAAAAACAGATTGAATTGAAATCAGCGCGAGTTGTCTTTTAACCCTTTATGGGAATTGATTTCAGGGTCAAAGAAGCACTTTTCTCAGGCCAAGTGTAGCATTTTGTTTGATTTCTCCTGGCCAATTGCAACATTTTCTGCGCCTTGCCTGGCCTTGCTTTCACCTATGTCTGTCAAACATTGCATTGCATTCAATATGCAATCAATCAATCAATCAATCAATCAATCAATCAATTTGTCTTTACTGGTTGCTGCAACAGGTGTGTTAAGATTTAGGCCTTTCTTACAGTGTTGCAAATATACTGTGTCGGCTACCAAACTAGGCCCCTGCTGTCTGTCAGCACTTGCTATTTAAATTGAAGCATTCAATGAGTAGTTCTGCCATACATACTGCATTTCTGACCGCAGGAATTCTTTTTTGAAACATTGTCTCCCTCTTGTGGACCACCGGTTTTTCAATGCGTTGTATTATATGCATTTTTAAAAGAAAAAAAGTAAGTAAAAATGGTGCCTGTGCTGATCTTGAATAGGCTTGTCTTGTCCATCTACACCTGTGTGTGTGTGAGCATTCTAATGCTTTTCACCAACCAGGTGCGCTGCCTGCAGTAGATAGAATCTTAGCACGGAACATTCATGTGCTGTCACAATGGGGCTGGCTGGAGGGTGTGGTCAAAGTAGGCGGAGTTATGCAGATTCAAAACGCGTCGTGCACAGCTTGAACAAACACTCACACACAGACAGACAGACAGACAGACACACACACTCTCCGTCTCTCACACACAGACACACATACACAGCAGAACTGTCATTGACAGCAGAACTGTCATTGAGAAGGCCTCCCTCCAGAGTTTCTGAAAATGTCCTCCCTGCGGCAATCTTTTGCTCTGTCTCCACAATGGGTATTGGTGGTAGGCCTTGGTGCGGCCCACGGGGCGCAGCGGCTTCGGTATCGCTTCTCGGCCTTTTGGCTAAGATCAAGTGTAGTATCTGTTCTTATCAGTTTAATATCTGATACGTCCCCTATTTGGGGACCATATATTAAATGGATTTTTGGAACAGGGAGATGGAAGAAGAGCTTGCTCTGTCCACTCCACGCATTGACCCGTTATTGCAGTATCTCCGGGACCAGTGCACTCCTTCTCTGATCCAGTTTCTAAAAACAGATTGAATTGAAATCAGCGCGAGTTGTCTTTTAACCCTTTATGGGAATTGATTTCAGGGTCAAAGAAGCACTTTTCTCAGGCCAAGTGTAGCATTTTGTTTGATTTCTCCTGGCCAATTGCAACATTTTCTGCGCCTTGCCTGGCCTTGCTTTCACCTATGTCTGTCAAACATTGCATTGCATTCAATATGCAATCAATCAATCAATCAATCAATCAATCAATCAATTTGTCTTTACTGGTTGCTGCAACAGGTGTGTTAAGATTTAGGCCTTTCTTACAGTGTTGCAAATATACTGTGTCGGCTACCAAACTAGGCCCCTGCTGTCTGTCAGCACTTGCTATTTAAATTGAAGCATTCAATGAGTAGTTCTGCCATACATACTGCATTTCTGACCGCAGGAATTCTTTTTTGAAACATTGTCTCCCTCTTGTGGACCACCGGTTTTTCAATGCGTTGTATTATATGCATTTTTAAAAGAAAAAAAGTAAGTAAAAATGGTGCCTGTGCTGATCTTGAATAGGCTTGTCTTGTCCATCTACACCTGTGTGTGTGTGAGCATTCTAATGCTTTTCACCAACCAGGTGCGCTGCCTGCAGTAGATAGAATCTTAGCACGGAACATTCATGTGCTGTCACAATGGGGCTGGCTGGAGGGTGTGGTCAAAGTAGGCGGAGTTATGCAGATTCAAAACGCGTCGTGCACAGCTTGAACAAACACTCACACACAGACAGACAGACAGACAGACACACACACTCTCCGTCTCTCACACACAGACACACATACACAGCAGAACTGTCATTGACAGCAGAACTGTCATTGAGAAGGCCTCCCTCCAGAGTTTCTGAAAATGTCCTCCCTGCGGCAATCTTTTGCTCTGTCTCCACAATGGGTATTGGTGGTAGGCCTTGGTGCGGCCCACGGGGCGCAGCGGCTTCGGTATCGCTTCTCGGCCTTTTGGCTAAGATCAAGTGTAGTATCTGTTCTTATCAGTTTAATATCTGATACGTCCCCTATTTGGGGACCATATATTAAATGGATTTTTGGAACAGGGAGATGGAAGAAGAGCTTGCTCTGTCCACTCCACGCATTGACCCGTTATTGCAGTATCTCCGGGACCAGTGCACTCCTTCTCTGATCCAGTTTCTAAAAACAGATTGAATTGAAATCAGCGCGAGTTGTCTTTTAACCCTTTATGGGAATTGATTTCAGGGTCAAAGAAGCACTTTTCTCAGGCCAAGTGTAGCATTTTGTTTGATTTCTCCTGGCCAATTGCAACATTTTCTGCGCCTTGCCTGGCCTTGCTTTCACCTATGTCTGTCAAACATTGCATTGCATTCAATATGCAATCAATCAATCAATCAATCAATCAATCAATCAATTTGTCTTTACTGGTTGCTGCAACAGGTGTGTTAAGATTTAGGCCTTTCTTACAGTGTTGCAAATATACTGTGTCGGCTACCAAACTAGGCCCCTGCTGTCTGTCAGCACTTGCTATTTAAATTGAAGCATTCAATGAGTAGTTCTGCCATACATACTGCATTTCTGACCGCAGGAATTCTTTTTTGAAACATTGTCTCCCTCTTGTGGACCACCGGTTTTTCAATGCGTTGTATTATATGCATTTTTAAAAGAAAAAAAGTAAGTAAAAATGGTGCCTGTGCTGATCTTGAATAGGCTTGTCTTGTCCATCTACACCTGTGTGTGTGTGAGCATTCTAATGCTTTTCACCAACCAGGTGCGCTGCCTGCAGTAGATAGAATCTTAGCACGGAACATTCATGTGCTGTCACAATGGGGCTGGCTGGAGGGTGTGGTCAAAGTAGGCGGAGTTATGCAGATTCAAAACGCGTCGTGCACAGCTTGAACAAACACTCACACACAGACAGACAGACAGACAGACACACACACTCTCCGTCTCTCACACACAGACACACATACACAGCAGAACTGTCATTGACAGCAGAACTGTCATTGAGAAGGCCTCCCTCCAGAGTTTCTGAAAATGTCCTCCCTGCGGCAATCTTTTGCTCTGTCTCCACAATGGGTATTGGTGGTAGGCCTTGGTGCGGCCCACGGGGCGCAGCGGCTTCGGTATCGCTTCTCGGCCTTTTGGCTAAGATCAAGTGTAGTATCTGTTCTTATCAGTTTAATATCTGATACGTCCCCTATTTGGGGACCATATATTAAATGGATTTTTGGAACAGGGAGATGGAAGAAGAGCTTGCTCTGTCCACTCCACGCATTGACCCGTTATTGCAGTATCTCCGGGACCAGTGCACTCCTTCTCTGATCCAGTTTCTAAAAACAGATTGAATTGAAATCAGCGCGAGTTGTCTTTTAACCCTTTATGGGAATTGATTTCAGGGTCAAAGAAGCACTTTTCTCAGGCCAAGTGTAGCATTTTGTTTGATTTCTCCTGGCCAATTGCAACATTTTCTGCGCCTTGCCTGGCCTTGCTTTCACCTATGTCTGTCAAACATTGCATTGCATTCAATATGCAATCAATCAATCAATCAATCAATCAATCAATCAATTTGTCTTTACTGGTTGCTGCAACAGGTGTGTTAAGATTTAGGCCTTTCTTACAGTGTTGCAAATATACTGTGTCGGCTACCAAACTAGGCCCCTGCTGTCTGTCAGCACTTGCTATTTAAATTGAAGCATTCAATGAGTAGTTCTGCCATACATACTGCATTTCTGACCGCAGGAATTCTTTTTTGAAACATTGTCTCCCTCTTGTGGACCACCGGTTTTTCAATGCGTTGTATTATATGCATTTTTAAAAGAAAAAAAGTAAGTAAAAATGGTGCCTGTGCTGATCTTGAATAGGCTTGTCTTGTCCATCTACACCTGTGTGTGTGTGAGCATTCTAATGCTTTTCACCAACCAGGTGCGCTGCCTGCAGTAGATAGAATCTTAGCACGGAACATTCATGTGCTGTCACAATGGGGCTGGCTGGAGGGTGTGGTCAAAGTAGGCGGAGTTATGCAGATTCAAAACGCGTCGTGCACAGCTTGAACAAACACTCACACACAGACAGACAGACAGACAGACACACACACTCTCCGTCTCTCACACACAGACACACATACACAGCAGAACTGTCATTGACAGCAGAACTGTCATTGAGAAGGCCTCCCTCCAGAGTTTCTGAAAATGTCCTCCCTGCGGCAATCTTTTGCTCTGTCTCCACAATGGGTATTGGTGGTAGGCCTTGGTGCGGCCCACGGGGCGCAGCGGCTTCGGTATCGCTTCTCGGCCTTTTGGCTAAGATCAAGTGTAGTATCTGTTCTTATCAGTTTAATATCTGATACGTCCCCTATTTGGGGACCATATATTAAATGGATTTTTGGAACAGGGAGATGGAAGAAGAGCTTGCTCTGTCCACTCCACGCATTGACCCGTTATTGCAGTATCTCCGGGACCAGTGCACTCCTTCTCTGATCCAGTTTCTAAAAACAGATTGAATTGAAATCAGCGCGAGTTGTCTTTTAACCCTTTATGGGAATTGATTTCAGGGTCAAAGAAGCACTTTTCTCAGGCCAAGTGTAGCATTTTGTTTGATTTCTCCTGGCCAATTGCAACATTTTCTGCGCCTTGCCTGGCCTTGCTTTCACCTATGTCTGTCAAACATTGCATTGCATTCAATATGCAATCAATCAATCAATCAATCAATCAATCAATCAATTTGTCTTTACTGGTTGCTGCAACAGGTGTGTTAAGATTTAGGCCTTTCTTACAGTGTTGCAAATATACTGTGTCGGCTACCAAACTAGGCCCCTGCTGTCTGTCAGCACTTGCTATTTAAATTGAAGCATTCAATGAGTAGTTCTGCCATACATACTGCATTTCTGACCGCAGGAATTCTTTTTGAAACATTGTCTCCCTCTTGTGGACCACCGGTTTTTCAATGCGTTGTATTATATGCATTTTTAAAAGAAAAAAAGTAAGTAAAAATGGTGCCTGTGCTGATCTTGAATAGGCTTGTCTTGTCCATCTACACCTGTGTGTGTGTGAGCATTCTAATGCTTTTCACCAACCAGGTGCGCTGCCTGCAGTAGATAGAATCTTAGCACGGAACATTCATGTGCTGTCACAATGGGGCTGGCTGGAGGGTGTGGTCAAAGTAGGCGGAGTTATGCAGATTCAAAACGCGTCGTGCACAGCTTGAACAAACACTCACACACAGACAGACAGACAGACAGACACACACACTCTCCGTCTCTCACACACAGACACACATACACAGCAGAACTGTCATTGACAGCAGAACTGTCATTGAGAAGGCCTCCCTCCAGAGTTTCTGAAAATGTCCTCCCTGCGGCAATCTTTTGCTCTGTCTCCACAATGGGTATTGGTGGTAGGCCTTGGTGCGGCCCACGGGGCGCAGCGGCTTCGGTATCGCTTCTCGGCCTTTTGGCTAAGATCAAGTGTAGTATCTGTTCTTATCAGTTTAATATCTGATACGTCCCCTATTTGGGGACCATATATTAAATGGATTTTTGGAACAGGGAGATGGAAGAAGAGCTTGCTCTGTCCACTCCACGCATTGACCCGTTATTGCAGTATCTCCGGGACCAGTGCACTCCTTCTCTGATCCAGTTTCTAAAAACAGATTGAATTGAAATCAGCGCGAGTTGTCTTTTAACCCTTTATGGGAATTGATTTCAGGGTCAAAGAAGCACTTTTCTCAGGCCAAGTGTAGCATTTTGTTTGATTTCTCCTGGCCAATTGCAACATTTTCTGCGCCTTGCCTGGCCTTGCTTTCACCTATGTCTGTCAAACATTGCATTGCATTCAATATGCAATCAATCAATCAATCAATCAATCAATCAATCAATTTGTCTTTACTGGTTGCTGCAACAGGTGTGTTAAGATTTAGGCCTTTCTTACAGTGTTGCAAATATACTGTGTCGGCTACCAAACTAGGCCCCTGCTGTCTGTCAGCACTTGCTATTTAAATTGAAGCATTCAATGAGTAGTTCTGCCATACATACTGCATTTCTGACCGCAGGAATTCTTTTTTGAAACATTGTCTCCCTCTTGTGGACCACCGGTTTTTCAATGCGTTGTATTATATGCATTTTTAAAAGAAAAAAAGTAAGTAAAAATGGTGCCTGTGCTGATCTTGAATAGGCTTGTCTTGTCCATCTACACCTGTGTGTGTGTGAGCATTC